>NC_142065.1:88321253-88660003 GCF_059756535.1 Pantherophis guttatus
TAAATAAAACAAATAAAATAAAATACTTTCCCTTGGGAACCAAGGACATTCTCACACCTGGCCGGAGGAAGGAGGAATAATGTCACCAGGCCTGCAGACGCTACTATGATTGGGCCATGTGACTGATTGTTTGGGTTTGAGGGAAACAAGGATTTTTACTTTTAAGTAGGTGAAAACCGAGAGGCCCCTCAGAATGTTGAGCCCTGTTCTGGGGCTCGCCATACCTGAGGGGGAACGACATGGCAGAGAAAGTGACGGGTGGAGCAGTGAGAGCAGCGGCAGCCGGAGCAGCGATGGAGGCAGCGTCTCAGCAATACTGGGGTTCCCTCCATCTCCTTTGGTGTCATTGAGTACCTCCATGGTTTAGGTAGTTTTGCTCTGGTTATCAGTTCAATGGCACAATCCATGGGGTGGTAGGAGGTAACACCTCACACTCTGTCTCATTGAATACCTCCACCAGGTCTGTGTAGACTTGAGGGAAGGCGGAACCCCCTGAGGTGTGACACCCACTCTTCGGTGGGCTGAGACAGAGGTGGTTTTCACCAGATATGTGCCAATTTGATATTTCCCATAAAGCTATACTTTGAGGAATTCACCTGTCTCAGAGTTTTTGCTCACAATGGCTCTATTACTTGGAATCCTAACATTCTTCTTTATGAAAGGCCATTAGCCATTTCCTTTAGGATACACTCTCCCTATTCTTCTTCAAGACTGGTTTAGAGATATTTCTAAAGGGGATTTCTAAATCTAAACATGTCTAAAATAGGCTACTTCTAATGCCCAGAATGCATAGCATTATCCTATATATGTTTATTTGGAAGGCCAATAGATGCAGAAATCTTATTTCCATGTTATTGTGCATAGCAGTGATGAAGATGGTGTTATCCACTCATTACTGGATTAGAAGATCCAGAAGATCCATCACTGGTGAGAAATAGTGAAAGATCCAAAGTGATCTTCTCTGCATCCCTATGTCCTTGATAAAGCTGCAATTCTATATACTGGGTCAGGGGTGTCAAACTCGATTTTACTGTGGGCCGCATCAGGGTTGTGTTTGACCTTGGGGGGCTGGGGTAGGCATGGTCAGGGTGGGTGTGGCCACCATGGGCATGGCCAGCTCAACATCACTCCTGTCGGTGGCGCCGGTGGTGGCCCAAGCGCTCTGCCAGTGAAAACAGGCTTCTAAGCTCTGTTTTCGGCTACCACGGCCTCCTGCAACCCTCTGCCAGTGAAAACAGAGCTGTTTTCACTGGCAGAAAGTTGCAGGAGGCAGTGGCAACCGAAAACAGAGCTTAGAAGCCTGTTTTCACTGGCAGAGGTTGCTGGAAACTGTGGCAGCTGAAAACGGAGCTCATGAGCCTGTTTTCACTGGCAGAAGCACCGTGGGTCGATCCTTCGCTGTTTCCAGGGTGGCCCCGCAGGCCAGATCTAAGTACCCCATGGGCTGGATCTGGGCCCTGGGCCTTGAGTGTAACACCCCTGCACTAGGTAGTCAAAGCTCTCCAAGTTCAGATATATTCAGATAAGAATTTTTTCCTGCATTATTTTAATTTTGCAAATTATGCCTGCATTCTGCTACTGATAATAGTTCTGAATTTATTGGCTTTAGAGGTAAACTTCTAAACACTGATCCTATACTCATTCTAAACTAGAAGTAGTCAACTAGCTGCCCTTCTGACATTTTTTTTTTTTTACTACTATTCTGTGTTGCCATTGGTGATGCTATTTTGAACTAAAAGCCTTTCAATGCATCTGGAGGACATTAGTGGTGTGTTGTTTTTTTCTTTAAATACCATCAATACGAAAGACATGGCATGGCTAAAAAAAGTGTCCTCAAAGAGAACATTGACCTATTAATAGTTTTAGCTTTATTGCCTTTTAGATAGAACTATTATTAAGGCTGAGTTTTCTCCAAAACAGACCTCTTAGCCATGCCATTTCTCCTTAGTTATAAATGTTGGAATATATGCTACAAAAATAATTTTCTTGGAAATCTTGATGTAAGTAAGTACGAGAGGTACAATTGACCTTGTTGCTTTTCTGAAAGGTTTTGTCAGCACGCCTGGTGACCAGGGTGGAACCGAAGAAGTGGTTGATTTGATGGTGCTGTTGCTGCCATTGGGATGTGTTTTTGTGTATGGTTTTTATGTTGTGAATTTTTAATGTGGCAAGCCGCTCACAGTCACCTGTGTGTGAGTTGGGCAGTCATATAAAATTGTTAAATAAATTAAAAGTAAATATTATGGGTATAGAAATCCCCCGAATTTCTGTGCTTAGTGTGTATTTTTGTATAGATTGCTTTGATGTTAGCCCCAGTTTCAATTGCTTTGCATTCTTACATCTGAAGCCAGGACTGTGACTGTGACAATGGATAAGATGTGTTCCGTCCCCTTCAAAATATTACTCAGCCTTCTCAAGTCATGGAGGATTTATATTCACAAGGAGCTATCTTTCAACTCACAATATGTGTTATTCAAGTTACATTACTCATGCTTCTATTGAAAGCAATGCTTTTCTTGATGTTCTCTCCCCTTTTCATCATGCCATAGAAAGTTGTCTTCCTTGCTTCATTTAACAATTTCACATTGATGGCCAAGAATGGCAAGCCCCCTTGATTGTTGAATAAATGAAATGATCAGCTGGAATAACACTGTATGTCAAATTCACAGCTCCCAAGAATGTCTTGTGGCATTGGCTATATTTATTCCATCACGAGATATGACAGAGATATAATTTCTCTGTGATACAACAACTTCTACAACAAATGTCATGCAATGCAATTTAGGTTGTGATGGATGCACACACACAGAATAATCATAGAAGGAGCTGTAAAAAAAAAGGTGGGGAAGTTTATTTGTTGGGTTTTGAATTACGTTTCATTTTACTTTTTTTCAAGCAAGGATAAAAATGTACACTTGTCCAACAGATTCTCAACTAAAATATGATAAACGTACATAGACCATTGTTTTTCTAGTGATTGATTTATATTTATTCCTTGAGAGGCTCAAGGTGACAAACACACAGATCTCTCCTTATTTTATCCCCTAAACAACAATATAATAAGTAGATTGAACTGAGAAGTAGTCATCTAGTGAACTTCCATGGCATAGGAGTTCTCTAAGTGCTGTTGAACCTAGATCTCCCCAGTCCTAGCCCAACGCCTTAATCCCTACACCAGACTGCCAAAAAATATTGAGGGAAAACAGTTGAGAGCTCCCCAGGGGGAGAGCCTTCTCTGTGGGGGCACCTACCATCTGGAACGAGCTCCCCCCAGAGATACGGAGGATCCCGGACCTGCGCACGTTTCGTCGTGCTCTCAAAACTTTTCTATTTCAGCAGGCTGGCCTGGCCTAACTCTCCTCTTTTAAATTTTTAATTCGTGATTTTATAAATTGGGTGTTTTAATCTGTGTTTCGGCCAAAATATTTAATAATTTTAAGGGATTTTTTAATATTTGTATTATCTGTATTTTATCTTGGCTGTTCACCGCCCTGAGTCCTTCGGGAGTAGGGCGGTATAGAAATTTGATTAATAAATAAATAAATAATAAATAAATAAATAATAAGACTTGGGCAATTCTATTGGCTGCTACCAATTCCTTTGTAATTTTGTACTAACTACTATTAGGGAACATGACTAGAAGCCTCCTAAACAGAATTGCCTGCAGGGTTTCCTTTCAAAAGCACCATGGTTTTGTGCTTAAAATTATTTGATTCTACACAAAGACCCCAGGTAACAAAAAAAACAAATCAGTCTTCAATTAAATTATTTTTACCTATTGTAAGGGTTGTCAGCAGGGTTTTCTACCAAGATTTCACACTAAAAACAAAAAAACAAAATCAGATTCTACACACACACACACAAAACCCAGCTTACAGAAAGCATAATAAATCAGTTTTAAATGAAGCTGTTTTTACCTATTGAATACATACAATATAATACAATATATAGAAAAAGGTAACTTTGGCCACCTAATGAGAAGGAAGGAATCACTGGAGAAGAGCCTAATGCTGGGAACGATTGAGGGCAAAAGAAGAAGGGGACGACAGAGAATGAGGTGGCTGGATGGCGTCAATGAAGCAGTAGGCGTGAGCTTAAATACCATCCTCTACCAGAGGATGGTAGAGGAGAGGAAGACCTGGAGGAACCTTGTCCATGGGGTCGCGATGGGTCGGACATGACTTCGCAACTAACAACAACATAGAAAAAGGTAAATTTCATTAAATTTAAAAATAAAAAACCCAGAAACTGGGGACGACAGAGAATGAGGTGGCTGGATGGCGTCAATGAAGCAGTAGGCGTGAGCTTAAATACCATCCTCTACCAGAGGATGGTAGAGGAGAGGAAGGCCTGGAGGAACGTTGTCCATGGGGTCGTGATGGGTCGGACATGACTTCGCAACTAACAACAACATAGAAAAAGGTAAATTTCATTAAATTTAAAAATAAAAAACCCAGAAACCCAAGCAGGCATTAAAAACCCAAATCTGGGTTTGAAAACTCTGTTCCTCAATAGTTTGTCTGTGGTAAAGGGGTGTTTTGTATCTGAACACAACTGTCCCATGATAGCCATGAATATATGCTTTTAGAAGTTCACATCTGCTCACTAGCCTTTTCAGCATAACACCTGCAATGTCCTGTTTTAGGATCTTTCCAAGCACTTCTAACATCACCCTCCCTCTTCACCAATTACAGGAGGTATTCCTCGACTTATGACAGTTCATTTAGTGACCCTTCAAAGTTACAACAGCACTGAAAAAAAGTGACTTATGAGCGTTTTTCACAATTACGACTGTTACAGCATCCCCGTGGTCATGTGATTTACATTTGGATGCTCATCAGCTGGTTCAGATGTTTGTCAACTGGTTCATATTTATGATGGTGGTGGTTTCCTGAGGTCATGTGATCCCCCATGTGATCCGATAAGCAAAGCCAACAACGGTGTTACTAACTTAACAACTGCAGTAATCCACTTAACAAAAATCTGGCAAGAAAAGTTGTAAAATGGGGCAAAACTCACTTAACAATTTTCTCATTTAGCAACCTAATGGGCTCAATTGTGGTCGTAAACCGAGGACTACCTGTACTAGGATTTTAAATGTTTAATGATTTCTAAATCTATCATCTACCATCTATTCTTTGGCCAGATATTTGCTAGTTCATTGTACCCCCCAAAGAACTCTCTGGCTCTCCTCCACAGTTTAATGTAATAGCCGCCCTACAGCTGCCCACCAGCCCAATGTCACCGAGGTGAACAGCCACTGTTAATAATAAGGCACAAAGGCAGGCATGTATTGCCAGCTACGGCTGAAAGTTTCCTCATGTTTTATTCTAATGATGTTTTCCCTGCTCCAATTGTTCGTGTGCCCCCCCCCTTCCATTCTCAGTCCTGGTTGTTGACATTTTCACTTATTTATTGCTTTGCATGTAAATTTCTGTTTTCTTCAGAAGGTGGGTGACCCTTTAAAACTCCATCTGCCTTTCAAAGGAGATTATTTTCAGTCCTGGCTGGTTTTTACTTTTACCATTAGGGAGCCTTTATTGTAATGTATGTGTACTCTAATACAAAGTAATTGTGTTTTCTCCAAGCTTCCCTATTTGAATATGTGACTGCTCAAATGTACTTAACCATTCTAGAAATGAAAGCAAGGTAGAAAGAGCTAAACAAACTTGCGTCCTTCAGCCTGATGTTCTGTTTTTTTCCTCCGCTCTGCCATTACTGTCTTGCTAAAATTACTTTCTTTGAAGTGTGAGAGTGAGAAAATGTTGGCATTTTATATTTAGTGTGAAGTATTATTCAGAAGTATAAGCTTTGAAACTACTTTTGCCTATTGTGATTTTTCTTTTTCTTTCTTTCTTTCTTCCTTCTTTCTTTCCTTCCTTCTTTCCTTCTTTCTTTCTTTCCTTGCTTCCTTCCTTCCTTCCTTCCTCCCCACCCCTTCCCTCCTCCTCCTCTGCTTCCTTTCCTTTCCTTTCCTCTCTTCTCCTCCCCTCCCCTCTCCTTCCTTTCCTTTCCTTAACTTTCCTCTCCTCTCCTCTCCTCTCCTCTCCTCTCCTCTCCTCTCCTCTCCTCTCCTCTCCTCTCCTCTCCTCTCCTCCCCTCCCCACCCCTCCCCTCTCCTCCCTCTCCTTTCCTTCTTTCCTTTCCTGTTCACATCAAGAAGGATGAAGTTCATTTCCATTCATTGAGTTCAGGGAGAGCTGCCTGCTCATCTTGTAATTATTTTATCTGATTCTTTTGCTGCTACTACGAGGGTGACAAACTATTTCTTTCCTTGGCTATGTCTTTTGAATAAAATATATTCAATAATGGCCATATTTTTTATGTAAGACATGGTTAACCAACTGATTATGCTCATATGAAGCTGTAATGCACTTTTAAATGAACTCGTAAGTGCTGAGCATTTAATAAGCTGTAATAGTTCCTTAACATTCTGATTATTGTGTTTTAATTGTCTCATCTGTAACCTACTTCAAGCACAAAGTGCTGGCAAAAGAGTGATAGACTTACCAATATTCCATTAAGTTTTCCACACCTTATTTACTTGTGAATTTCAAAGTTCTATATTCAGTGATCTTGCTTTGGAAGATTTTTTGGGTGGGTGGGTAGATATGGTTATTATTGTTATTTAGGGAAAAAAACATGCATACAATTGATGAAATGTCAGTTTTTTTCAGTACATTTACTCCTTTGTGCATTCTTTGAAGGATGCCTATTAATATAACACCCCCAGAATGTTTTAATGTAATAAAATATTAAATCTTTTTCATCTTTACAAAGATCTTTTAACAGAGATCTTTGACAAGCAAAGCATACATTATACCAGATTCTGAATTTCTTGTATTTTGTGCATAGATTCTGGACCTGTCTTTAGATTCTAAATAAAATGGTAGGAACTTGCTTCCCTACAGTTATTTTAGACTACAATCACCATGATTCTTTACCATAGCCATGCTAGCTGAGACTTTAAGAGCTGAAACTCAAAACATATGCTGGGAATACTAGTTTGCTTCCAGTAAATTAGATTTTTATCTGTTACTAAATTATATCCTTTTAATGGCATATGTCTTTTAGTCTTTCTTTATCCTGCATGAAAATTAATGTGAAAGATATGTGGCTCACATATAAGCTTGCAAAATGTATTAATAAATACTTTGAATTGCACATTCTTTTGTAGCTCAAAAGGGTAAATAAAAAAAGTGACCTTCAGGGATCTGTTTTCAGGTGCGACAGCCTCCTGCAGCCCTCTGCCAGTGAAAACATGTGCGGCCCTCCCTAACTCCATTTTCACTGGTAGAGGGCTGCAGGAGGCTGTGGCAGCTGAAAATGGAGCTCAGGAGGATCACTTGGCCCTCCCGAGCTCTGTTTTCACTAGCAGAGACACTACGGGCCAGTCCTTTGCTGTTTCCAGGGCAACTCCATGGGCCAGATCTAAACACCCTGTGAGGCAGATCCGGCTGACAGGCCTTGAGTTTGACACCCCTGCTATAAAGGAAAATAGATTTTGCATTGTTGGGACTAGAGAAACATTTCATGAAAACCCAGGAAAATAAATGAGCCACTCTTAGGACAATCAATGGATCAGAGGGCATTTCAGTGACCTCCGAAGGCATCAGAAAGCCTTACAGGGCTGACAGTTCCTGGAGAGAATCAGAATAGAAACCTAGAGAAAAGCTGGTCAAACAGGAGAAACACAAGAAATGTTGCACCTCCAAGGTCATCGCTTGACTTTGAAGATTTTGTTGATGACGTGAGATCCAAGGACAGCTTAGGGAAAACATGCTTTAGCGAAATCTCAGGATGATACCTCCTTTGCAATGTCAGTGGAGAGCGAGAAAAAAAGGCCTCCAAATCAAAGTGGCAGAGAAAGTAGGTAAGCCGACTGCTTGCAGAGGACTGAGATTTTTCTACGGACTCAGCAAAATGGAAAATGACAGATTAATGAATGAAAAGCAAGGACAGAGGGAAGGAAAGCAATGAGGAAGGTCTTTGATGCCTGCAAAGGGGGATGCACATCGTGAGGGGAAATGACAGTTAATAATTGAAGAGATTAAGCGAGTCGAGGAGATGAACGCCTGAGGTGCTGTGTTCTTTTCACAGGGAAGCAAAACTACCTTTTTGAGAATTTGAATGTCCTTTTGGGAAAACATGTGGGCAGCATCACTTGAAGGCTCCAGTCTACGTATAGATGTTTGTCCGCAGGACTCAGGATAGCCCCATTTTCTTTGGCAGCAGGACATGCTCTTTGAAAGCTATAGTTGATCTGGAACAGTTCAGTGGTGGAATTCAAATTTTTTTACCACTGGTTCTGTGGGGTGGCTTGGTGGGCATGGTGTGGCGTGGTGGGCGTGGCTTGGTAGGTGTGGCAGGGAAAGGATACTGCAAAATCCCCATTCCCTCCCCATTCCAGGGGAAGGATACTGCAAAATCCCCATCCCTTCCCACTCCTGGAGGAAGGATATTGCAAAATTTCCATTCCCACCCCACTCTGGGGCCAGCCAGAGGTGGTAGTTGCCGGTTCTCTGAACTACTGGGCCTGGTGGTTCAGCAGACTAAAAGCATTGTGATTAACACCAGCTGTCTGCTATTACTGTAAGTTCGAATCTCACCAGGCTCAAGATTGACTCAGCCTTCCATCCTTTCTAAGGTAGGTAAAATGAGGACCCAGTTTGTTGGGGCAATAAGCTGACTTTGTATAAATATACAAATGTATGAAGGCTATTGCTTAACGCATTGTAAGCCGCCCTGAGTCTCCGGAGAAGGGCGGCATATAAATCAAATAAAAAAAAAAAACCTACTCAAAATTTCTGCTACCAGTTCTCCAGAACATGTCAGAACCTGCTGAATTTCACCCCTGGAACAGTTTCTGTCCTATTTATATGATTTTTTTTTTTAGGAATTAGAGAACCTCCTTGCATGAGAAACACAGGTGAATCAATGCATTTGTTTTTCTACCACCAAGTAATTGGACTATTAATGACTTCTGAAGCACCCAAATATGGCATACTTCCTACCACTTGTGAATCTCATTTCCTGAGCGATTAGAAGTTTCAGATGGCCACTGTTGTGCTGTTTCCTTTGTTACAGGAACTTTAATACCACAAGGGTTGGATTATCTGGGAAGATTCAGGAAGATTCCAATATTTGAAGATCTCCTTCAAAAAGAAGGGGGGGGAGGTCAAACTATTTTCAAAAGCACCAAAAGGCAAGATAAGAAACAATGGATGTAAACTAACCAAGGAGAGAAGCAACCTAGAACTAAGGAGAAGTTACCTAATGCTGAGAGCAAACAATGAATGGAATAACTTGCCTTAAGAACTTTTGGGGGCTCCATCACTGAAGGCTTTCAAAAAGGGATTGGTCAACCATTCGTCTGAAATGGTATACAGTCTCCTGTTTGAACAGGAAGTTGGACAAAAAGACTTCCAAATGCCTTCTATTCAGTGGTGAAATTCAAAAATTGTACCTATCGGTTCTGTGGGCATGGCTTGGTGGGCGTGGCTTGGAGGTCATGTGACTGGGTGGGCGTGGCTTGGTGGTCATGTGTCTAGGAAAACCAACTATCACACTTTACACAAAAATAACACAAAAGCTACACAACTGACTCACACACAATGCAAAAGCAGTTGGACTTCACACAAAATGGCCCCTGCAACAAGTAGGAACCTCACAGAGTCACAGAGAGTTCAAAAACAAAGTATCAGACTTTACACAAAAATACCAGTTCAGGCAATAGGTAGTAAAAAATATGCTTTAAAAAGTAAAAAGAAAAGGTCCTACAATCGTGCAGCACAGCTGATTGTTAAGGCATTTGTTAAAATGCTTTAAAAAAGTTTTTTAAAAGTTCGGACAATCAGCTGTGCCGCGCGATCATCAGAATTTTTTTTTTTTACTTTTTAAAGCGTTTTTTTACTACTGGTTTGGGCAATAGGTAGTAAAAAAAATTCTTTAAAAAACCAGTAGTATTTTCATTACTGGTTCGGGAGAACTGCCCTGAACCGGTAGCATTTCACTCCTGCTTCTATTATTCTATATTTTATGTTCTGTGATTCAATTCCCCCCACCAAGTGCTCTCACTATATAAAACAAACCAGTCTTTATTTGTAGAAGGTTGATCCTGTTCATGTTTCATTGTCCTTCCTCTTGAGGTTTCCTTGCTATGAGTGCCTGATATATTGTAGGAAGTAGGCAAAGAAAGAAACAGGTCACAATGCAGGAAACACACCATTGCAATAATGTTAAGTTAAAATTGCAATTGTACAGCCACATGATGCTACAATTGGACATAATTGGACATGTGAGCCGGTTAGCGAGTGCCTGAATTGCAGTCATGACCACAGGGGTGATTCAACAGACATAAGTGGAAATACAGGTCAGAAGGCACTTTTCCCAAGACCATTATTTTGAACCATCCTTAAAGTAACAATCATAGATTACCTGTAAATAAAGAGTCTTTGGGTTAGGGTGTACACCAAGAAAATGTTGCGAAATGGATTTTTTCACAATGAAGGAGATAGAAGCGAAGATAAATTTTGGGAGGGACTTGGATGGATTGTCCCAGAAAATAACTGAGAAATTTTACTTTTTCAAATATTAATATGATATTTATATAATTATACACTGTATAATAATACTTTATTAATTTCCTCAATACAGGTAGTTATTAATTTTCTAAATACAGTTATGAGCAAAATTGACTCAACATTTCTGCGGTTAAATGAGACATTTACAAAGTGAATTTTGCCCCATTTTATGACCCTTTCTTGCCACAGTTGTTAAGGGAATCGCCGCAGTCATTAAGATACTAACACGGTTGTTAAGTGAATCTGGCTTCTCCATTGACTTTGCTTGTCAAAAGGTTGCAAAAGGGGATCACATGACTCCGGGACACTGTAACCATCATAAATGTGAGTCAGTTGCCAAGCATCCAAATTTTGATCATATGACCCCCGGACACTGCAACAGTCATAAATATGAGCCAGTTGCCAAGCGGCCAAATTTTGATCACATGACCATGGGGATGCTGCCATGGTCATAAGTATGAGAAATAGTCATAAGTTTTTTCAGGGCCATTTTAACTTCGACCGGTCACTAAAAGAACTGTTGTAAGTCAAGGACTACATGTATAGCTTTGTGTTTCTGAGGCCCTGTACAATTTAAGGGCCCTGGCTCACCAAACATTCACCCTTTTGCAGACATATAGATCCCAGTAGGTGAAGGAAGCATGTGTTTAAATTCCTTTCTCCTGCTAAAATCAATGTAAGTTAGAGTTTCTTAACCTTGCTGGATTCTGCTTGAATATATTTGTGAGAAGCTGCTTAGAAATGCTCTTTTTAAATGTGTCATAATTTTTTTCCCCCTGCACCATCCCAGTAAAATTAACTCCTGCAATAAAAAAAAAAGGGGGGGGGGAAACATACATATAAATTATGAATGTAATTACTTTTTTTATCTGGCCATCATACGTTTGCAAATAAGACTTGAAAATATCATCATGTGGAAATAAAGCCTCCACAAGTCAAAGTTCACGACTCATTATCATTTTTCGCAGGCCTCATTTACAATTACTGCTTGCTTTTCACACCCAGAACCTGATGCTGTTTTGTCAATTTCATCCCCCAGAGACAGATATACTTGTTGGTGCAGGAGAGACCATATTTCATGGGGAAATAACCATAAGGGGGAAAAAAGATGCTGATCTTTATTTAAAAGGTGCAATTTGTTGTTACTCTGCGACGTTCAGAAGTCTTCAATGTCAATATACCTCATTGTTGGATGAAAATGGAATTTTGTTTATTAGACACTTTTATAGCCAGGTAATAAAAAAACCTGAATATCAGGAGAGGCAGGCACTCATCCATTAAACCTGTGCTACATTTGAAGTGTGTTTTATTGGGAGCCAGTAAACTGTCAATCATTGTAACAGGAAGTTGCATGTTAGGGCTGCACATTGGAAGAGAATGTTGGAAATTAGCTGATGTGACATCAGATTGATGGTCTAATCCAGGGTTGGGAAACTATGGCCCTTGGATGATTTGTGGATTTCAATTCCCAGAATTCCTGGGATTCTGGTTCAGGAATTCTGGGAGTTGAAGTCCACATGTCATAAAGCCATGCTGGCTCAGGAATTCTGGGAGTTGAAGTCCACAAATCATAAAGGGCCGTAGTTCCCCACCTCTGGTCTAATCTGAACAGCATTGAATTGCTTAAACCTGGCATAGGGATTTGCCAAATCTCTTGCTAAACTCCTTTATCAAGATAGGGGAGGACTAAATCTGTCTTCTCCCCTCTCCAGAGCATGTGAACAACTACTGAACTTTGGCTGTTAGAAAAGGGATGATGTAGATTTGTAACATGGTCTACTCTAGAAGAACAGCACTTTAGTGAAGGGCAGCCATTTTCTTTCCCATCATTATGGCCTCAGCGTTGAACTTCAGAAGAGTTCTGATTTGCTTCTGAAAATGTATGAAATATGTCTGTAGGAGAGTCATTTTTTTGTGTGTTTCTTCACAAAAGTGCCCCATGTGCTTATAAAACTCAGTGCTCACTTCCTCCCCAGCAGGAGCTTGTACCTAGCATTTATCTGCAAGAAAGGTGTGGAAGGAACAATAAAGTCAGACAAGTACGGCTTCCCATTTTTCCTGGGTTCACCTTCCCCAAGCCCAACTGGGTGGTGAAAAATACTGGCCAGATGGGATTCTACTTTGGTGGTGTTGGTCACCACCTTTAAAGCGCTCCATGGCATAGGACCCGGGTACCTTCGAGACCAACTTCTGCCACCAATAGCCTCCCACTGGCCAGTTTGCTCCCACAGAGAGGGTCTCCTCAGGGTGCCATTGGCCAAGTTATGTCGGCTGGCGATACCCAGGGGGAGGGCCTTCTCTGTGGGAGCCCCAGCCCTGTGGAATGAATTGACCCTGGAAATATGTAAGATCTCCGACCTCCGGGTATTTCGCTGTGCATTGAAGACCCTGTTGTTCCGCCAGGCCAGGCTATCAACGTAATATTTTAAATTGGGGTATTTTAATTTTTGGGGGGTTTTAAATTGAGCTGAATTTATTTAATAATTTTAAATTTTTAATTGATGTTTGTCTTGTGTTTTTAAATAGGCTGTACACCGCCCTGAGTCTTTCGGGAGAAGGGCGGTATAGAAATAAAATTATAGATTAAATTATAGATTTATAGATTACTTCTGTAGCCATCTCTCAGACACTATTCCTTCTGTTTGTGAGAATTGTGGCTGGAGAAAGAAGATCAATGTCACAGCATTCCTGTTCCAACCACATGTCCAGGAGGATGCTAAAGCTACAATGATGCAACCAAGGCTGGAATATTGTCTCGAGGCTTGGTTGGCAGTGATGTATTCCTATACAGTAGTGGCCAAAAGTGTGGAAACCTTTTGGGAAAAGTGTATTTTTGAGGTTTGATGGCTAATAACACCACTTTTGGGGGGAGTTTCAGGATAATCATATTCCACTGCTGGAATGGCCAGGGAATAGCTCAGACCTTAACCCAACTGAAAATCTATGGAGCGGACTAAAGAAACTTGTCAGTCAGAAACGACCCAGCAATAAAACCCAGTTAATAGAAGCAATCATTCAATCTTGGTTTCCCATTATAACAGCTGCAGAACTAAAAGACTTGGTTCCCTCCATGGGAAGACGTTGCAAGACAGTAATTCATGCTAAAGGTTACCCAACTAAGTATTAACTGATGTGATACGTTTTGTATATCTCATTTTTTCTATGTATTTAACTTTTCTTCTTTATAAGAAAGCAGAAGCAGTTTCTGTAACTGCTATTCTAATAGCAAATCCTTTTTTAAAGTTATCACATTACATTCTTGATTAAATTATCTTTCCATTGATATATAATTTTATGGTACTTCTCCCCCCCAAAAAAGGTGGTGTTATTAGCTAGTTTTAGAAAATACACTTTTTCCAAAAGGTTTCCACAATTTTGGCCACTACTGTATATTGTAGATATGAGTCACTTGGGTTCCTGGTGTTCAAGGTCCTCTTTCACCTTCTCCTTTGTGAAGGAGAACTGGAAGGAGAAGCAAGGAGTGGTACTGTTTAGTTTTTCTCCCCTTCACATGTTTCAAACTTGGACTCAAGAAACCAAATGTTATGAAGAAGAATCCCTTCCTTCCCTAAAAAGATCTAGAAAGAACAGATAGGGGGAGAAAACTCAGAGACAATCACAAGCAATATCCCTCATCCAGGGCCCATGGAAAGGGTAAAGAGAAGCCCTGTCCTAGTGAAAGATAGTCTGATGCACTTGAGTGCTTTTTATGGGAGAGGCAGTCAACTGGGTAGGCTGTTCCCAAAAGGCAAGAGCTGGAAAAAGCCTCTTTGAGATCCAAAAGAAGCTAAGGAAAAAGAAGTGAGCTTCCAAATCCCTGCCTAAATGACCTGTCAAAAATTGAGAGGAGGGTGGAAAGAGAAATCACATATATCTACTTGTGCCTCCAAATAGCAAAAGGTACAGAACCATGACCAGGGATAGCAGAGAAATAGGAATGAATGAGACTTTCTTGGTCATTTGAAGCTTCATTAGAAGACTATTTATTCTGGACAGTTTCTGATTTTTCTGATGATGCTGAACTCCACAACTTGATTAACTAAAACTGATAGGAACTGTTGGGATTTGCAATTCAGCAACATCTGGACAATCATAAATGATAGATTACGGTTTAATTATTAAAAGCAGTTGGTGTATTAATTTCCTGCCCAACACTATCCTCAATAAAATCAGGTTGAGGGTGTGGTGATCTAGCACAAATTAATTTTTTCACTTTAGAGGCACCATGAAGTTTGAAAATCCACCCCCACCCACCCACCCCGCAGCCATGTGAAGTCCATTTCTGTATATGGACTGAAAGCTAATACCATCTTATCTTTCAGTTGCAAAAATAAGATGCTTTGTCTCCATCCTAAAATTATCTGCTCATCTATGTGATTCCATAAGAATGTGAGGTCTGCATTGTAGCAAGTGTTTGTGTTTGAAATCATGAAGACAAAACCCACCAATAAATTCATAAGATGCTCGAGACAAATGACACCAGCCGTTCTACTACCATCACATGAAGAAACTCAATACATTGAGAAGAAGTTGATTTGTTCTCTAGGGGCTTCATGAGAATCAGTGGTGGGTTGCTCCCGGTTCGCACCGGTTCTCAAGAACCGGTAGTAAAAAATTTTAATAGTTCGGAGAACCGGTAATAAGATTGGCTGGCCACGCCCCCGAACCAGCTCCCGGTCCGGTTGCCGTTCGCTTATCCCGCCCACTCCCAATCTATGCTGCCTCCTGACTCCCAGGCCCCAGCTGATGGCTAGAGGGAAAAAAACTGTTTAAACTCTTGCCACAGGGCTTCAAAGGGCCGCCCTACAGCTGATCAGTGTTAAAAGAAACAAATGAGTAGACCGGTGCCTGCAAATATAGAAAAAACAGCCCCCTTCAGCTTCAGCATAGGTTAATTAGCACAAGTTGATTAGATCGGCCTCCCGACTCTCAGCTGATTTGCTCTCAGCTGTTTTGCGCAGGGCTCAGTCTGTTGCTAGATGCAAAGAGTGCTGGAGCAGTTTTTTTTTCCCCTACTGTGCTGAAAAAACGAAACTGAAAGTAAAGCAGGTTCTTTGCTGCAACGTGACAAAATGAGGCAGAGAGATTTCTTTTTCTTTTTCCTCACCAAAAAAGGTAGGTGCAAACAATGGGAAATTTAGGGCAAAAGAGGAGAGTTCAAGATTTTAAAACACAAAAGAAAAAAGCTCTATTTAACTAGGGAATTGTAATAATTGAGATACTATTAATTGTATATTGTGTTGAAAGCAGAAATAGTTAAATTGTGGTTTGGAGGAATATATGGGGGAAATTATTTGGTTTATTATTATTGGTAAATATAATTAATTGATTTGTAATGATTGCATGGAAATAATTGGAATATTCATGTTCATATTGATTAATATACAAAAAAGATAGTTATATAACTAATTGATTTATATTAAAATGTTGAATTTGTATTAAACAACTGTAATATTACATAATTAACCAATGTGAGGATAGATATAAAAATAGATGACAATGGGAAGGGGTGTAATATAGAATAGAAGGGAAAAATTGAATTTGATTAAGATTAGAGATGAGGATGAAGGGTAATATTGGTTTTTTTAAAAAATAGATGAGGAATAAATATGGCAAAAAGGAAATATAGAAATTGTAAATTTAATTGAAATGACTAAACACTGTTTAAATTTGTGAACCGGCCAAATACTCTGTTCAAAGAAAATACATTGTATGTTTGTATGTGTGTTTCTAATTATTGCTATTTATTCATATTTGTTCTCTTTTATTCTTTAAAGTTTAACAATTCATTCTTTATCTTAATATCTTTATATTTGTTTGGGGTTGGCTTTCTTCCCTTTCATCTTTTTTATTGTACAGCAATCTTTCTCCTCAAACCTACCACCTCCCTCTTTTCTTTCCTTCTTACTTTCTCTTCCCCCCCTTCTCCTCCTCCCTACTTTCTCTTCCTTTTTCCTTCTCCTCCTCTCTTCCTCCCTCTCTTACCCTCACTCCTACTCTAATTTCCCTTCCCTTCCTTCATCCCTCTCTATTGCTGTATCCTTTTATGCATATGGACTACTCAGAGGGCTGAAAAAGATATTTTTGACTGGTCCTCGCACTTTTGACCAGTCCTCGAACTTACGACTGTCCTCACATTTTACGTTTTTGCCCTATCTTGTCACCATGGTGAAGAGTAGCAGTTGTGAAATGAGTGACACGGTTGTTAAGAATGCTACAATGGGCATAAATGATGACCAGTCATAAGTGCGAAGACTGGTCAAAAGTGCGAGGACCTGTCAAAAATCACTTTTTTCAGCCCTCTGAATAGTCCTTTTGTGCATATGGATGACTCAGAGGGCTGAAAAAGTTATTTTTGACTGGTCCTCGCACTTTTGACCAGTCCTCGAACTTACGACTGTCCTCACATTTTACGTTTTTTGCCCTATCTTATCACCATGGTGAAGAGAAGCAGTTGTGGAATGAGTGACATGGTTGTTATGCTGCACGGGCATAAATGTGAGGATGGTCATAAGTGTGAGGACCAGTCAAAAGTGCGAGGACCTGTCAGAAATGACTTTTCTCAGCCCTCTGAATAGTCCCTATACACATAGTCATGGCCACGTGGTCACATGACTAGCTAGCCACGCCCACCCAGTCACATGACCTCCAAGCCACGCCCACAAAATAAGCCACGCCCACAGAACCAGTAGTAAAAAAATTTAGAACCCACCCCTGATGTGAACCTTTCAGAGCTGCTACGATTTCTAAGCATTGTCACAGCTAATGAGAAAATTGTAAAAGGGGTTATAAGAAACAAGAAGGAGGTGATAAAGACAAATGGAAAAAGCTAATAAGTTATGTATGAATTGGTTTTCCACACAAACTCTCACGTGCTACAGAATTACTGTTATCCTGTCTAGTTTGTGAATTTCTATTACACCTCTTTGCTCTTTTTTCTAAAAAGAAAAAATAAAATAAAATAATTTATAATATTTTCCCAGTTCATTGGATTTTGTTAGAGAGTCATTGATTGATAGGTGCCCTGTATTGTTATTGCAGAGGACGAGATACGGATTCAGGGCCATAGTGAAGCTGCTACTTTGGAGCAAATACTGGGGTTTCAAAAATGTCATCCATGATTGTGTGACCAGAGCCTGCCCCCTTTTTTCATGCATTGTAAGAAATAATTAATTTGAACTGATGCAATATCTTTTTTTTAAAAAAAAAAGGTCAATATTGAATACAGTTTTCCTTCCCATTGAAATACTGATAACATAAAACCAATCAAAAATAATTGTGTTCGATGAGGAAAACCTTTTTTTATTATTATTTTGAGGGGAAAGATGCACATTGCCTGTAAATGCTTAGTCACTTAAATCCAAGTCACTCAAATGAGGCTTTCTTGTTATTAAAACAGAAATAAAAACCAGCTTGACTTAAGTAGGTTTTCTGTTGTGTTTGATGCTTGCCTTGACATACATTGTCTCTCACTCATGTTGTGGTATTTATTTTTTGACATTGTTCTTTGAAGTTAATGGGCATAAGGACTCTATAGCTAGAAAGACAGAAAAATTAATCCTTGAGGTAAACTTCAGAGGAAGTTTAAAGCAATTGTACATCAGCATTTAATAGGAGGAGACTATATAAATAATGAACATATCATAAACAACAAAAAAGATCAAGAATAAAAATAGGTCAGTTTCAGTGTTTCAGACCAATTGATGTGAGTTTACGCCTCCTCACACAATAATAAGGATTGTGGCAACAATAGCTTTCTGTAAATAACTAAATAACTGTTGACTAAACTTGCATGTGTCTGGATTATAAATTGAATACAAGTAGTCCTTGACTCATGAGAACAATTGGGACCAGAATTTCTGTTCCGAAGTAAGACAATTGTTTAAGTGAATCGCACCCAATTTTATGACCTTTTTTTTTTGCCATGGTTGTTAAGCAAATCACTGCAGTTGTTAAGTGAATCATGTGTTCATGACATGTCAGGCCTAAAATCCAAGAAAGGCATGTGGTGATTCTACCAAGCTGAGGTCTTTGTTGTTCTACACCTATAGACAGAATCTTGCCAAACTAAAGCACTCTATTAACTGCATCCATCATATAGAAATAGCACTTAGACTTAATTATGGCTTCATAGTTCTTTACAGCATTTTCTGATTGGTTTACAGATGTCAGCATATTGCTCCCAACAATCTGGATCCTCATTTTACTGATCTTAGAAGGATGGAAGGCTGAGTTGGTCAGGATCAAACTCCTGCCACTGGGCAGACTTTGCTACAATACTGCATTCTAAACCATTGCACCACCACTATAAGAACTATTAGGGAGGGATGTCTTCACCGTCTTTCTCACACAAAATATCTCTGTCTCTTATTCCTCTGAATGCACTCCTCCCTCCTGGGAGTCCAGCCTACTACATTCCATCACATGAAGTGAATCCAACTTCCCTTATTGACTTTGCTAGTCAGAAGCCTGCAAGGAAGGTTGCAAATGCCAATCAGTGGGACGCTGCAATTGAGTTAAATACATGCTGATTGCCAAGTGCCTGAATTTTGATCACACGACTTGTGGGGATGCTGCAATGGTTATAAGTATGAGGACTAGTTGTAAGTCAGTTTTTTCAGTGCCGTTGTTAACTTTGAACTGTTGCTGAATGGTTGTAAGTTGAGATATATGTTCTTGGAAATTCTCCGTTATCCAGATCATGGTTGTCCCAAAAGTGCTTTTTCAAGAGGCAACTGGACCGTCTGGTTTTTCTTGAAGATGTTTCACTTTTCAGTCAAGAAGAAGCTTCTTGGATGAGAAGCAAAATGTCTTCAAAGAGAAACCAGAAAGTCCAGTTGCCTCTTGTAAATTAAGGATTACTTATATTGTATATTGTTCAGTAGATAGAGAGGAGAGGAGGTAGACTGAAAGGAGATAGAGATATAGGAGGTTAGAATACAGCAGTTTTAGGGGTTATGTTGATATGAAAACTGGGATATTACAAGACCAGAACAGGATTATGGATTAAATCAGGCACGCATGCTAAGGTTAACCATGGTACTTGAGGTTGATATAACCTGGAGTCTAATACATCTGGAGAACCTCTAGACTAGATAATGATGGAGAGAGACAATATAAACAATATGAGTGCAGAGTGAATAGAATAGAATAACAGAGAGTAACAGAAGGTCTTCTAGTCCAACTCCCTGCTTAGGCAGGAAATCCTACACCACTTTGGACAAATGGTTATCCAATCTCTTCTTAAAAACTTCCAGTGTTGGAGCATTTACAACTTCTGGAGGCAAGTTGTTCCACTGATTAATTGTTCTAACTGTCAGGAAATTTCTCCTTAGTTCTAAGTTGCTTCTCTCCTTGATTAGTTTCCACCCATTGCTTCTTGTCCTGCCCTTAGCTGCTTTGGAGAATAGTTTGACTCCCTCTTCTTTGTGGCAGCCCCTGAGATATTGGAACACTGCTAACATGTCACACCTAGTCCTTCTTTTCATAAGACTGACATATCCAGTTCATGGGTGGGTTCTACTTACCTTTACTACTGGTTTGCATCACCCCCGCGCCTGCACGCTTGCTTCGCTCGCTTCACATGCGCAGATCTCCTATGAAGACGTCCAAATCAGTGGGCGGAGCCTCCCACCAGTTTTACTACCGGTTCTTGTGAACCGGTCCGAACTGGGGGCAACCCACCACGGATCCAGTTCCAGCAACTGTTCTTTATATGTTTTATCCTCGAGTACCCTAATTATCTTTGTTGCTCTTCTCTGTACTCTTTCTTGAGTCTCAACATCTTTTTTACATCATGGCAACCAAAACTGCATGCAATATTCCAAATGTGGCCTTACCAAGGCATTATAAAGTGGTATTAACACTTCACGTGATCTTGATTCTATCCTTCTGTTTATGCAGCTCAGAACTGTGTTGGCTTTTTTGGCAGCTGCAGCACACCGGTGGCTCATA
Organism: Pantherophis guttatus; assembly: GCF_059756535.1. NCBI lineage: Eukaryota > Metazoa > Chordata > Lepidosauria > Squamata > Colubridae > Pantherophis > Pantherophis guttatus. The sequence goes on from NC_142065.1 coordinate 88,341,791, forward strand.
TTTAAGTGATTGTCCATTAGGACGCCAAGATCCCTCTTGCAGTCACCACTAATGGAGTGAAATGATTAACATTTAGTTAATTTTTTTTTTAATTTGATTTATATGCCGCCCTTCTCCGGAGACTCAGGGTGGCTTACAATGCGTTAAGCAATAGCCTTCATACTTTTGTATATTTATACAAAGTCAGCTTATTGCCCATAATCAATGTGAAAAGTCTTATATTGCTGATAGCGAATTTCTCCATCAATCCTGGAAAATAAAAACAACGACCTTTCCAATGCTGACTTGGATGAGATTCTGGAGCTGATGATTAAACCCCTCGGTGCCAGCAACTTCTTGGGAAAAGCTGATGACGATTTAATTGTTGAAATGAGTTTCTGAGAAGAACAATCTACCTCATTCTCATCTACCTCATAATATTGTTCTATGTCAAGCCAGATTTTTATCCAGGGAAAACTAATGAGAATAGAAAAATAAAGCAACAGCTTAGAAACCTATTCACAGAGTTTCAAATTCTTGCCCAGTGACAACTCCAGCAAAGATCTGAAAATGAATGCTTTTTAATTAGAGCGAGGATTGCAGGTCAGTGACCATTTCTTCCTAATGGAGATGTTGTTGGATGTTATTCAACCATGGCACCAAGAGGTAATCTGAATTAAGTTAATTCACACCAGATGAGGCCTTGACTAAATTACACCTGCCCATGATTAAAGGAATAGGTTAGGGAGATAAATGAAAGAAGCTAACAAAAGGTGAAAATAATAATCTTCTTAAGCATCTTTAGATGAGGAATGGGGTTCAGGAAATGGAACTGGGAGGAACAGAAAAAATTCCCTGTAGACTCTTTTTTCTGGATGTCTTTGATCAGAAACCTCTCTCTGCATCTGATCCCATCTTTATAGTATTGTATGAAACAGTTGTTGCTGTAATAACAAAATTAGCTCCCTTTTAAGCTTTTATTTTCCACTTACAGAAATGGTATGCTAACATTTTGCTTTAATATTATTTATTCCTGTGCAATCTTCATTAAAGCTGCAGAAATAAAAATGTCCTTTTGCCACTGTGAAATTGTTCAAAAAATGATTTGGCAAGAGACAGCTGGATTCTAGCTGATACCTCCAGTAATGATCTCTCTCTCTCTCTCTCTCTTTTTTTTACAGCACAAAGCAGGATCTTTTGTAAAATCAGTGACAGTATTGTATTGTAAGTATTTCTTCCTACCCAACATGTAAACATAAAGGCATGCAAGCTGCATTTTTAAAATAGGAAAGCTCTTTAGAAGAAAAGTAATCAACTGGCTGCATTAGAAAAAGCAGGCGATGAGGAGGGTTTCACGGAGTTATGGTTATGGTGTTATGGTGAAAAACAGCAGAAAAAAAGATTGTACATACATACATACATACATACATACATACATACATACATACATACATTTCTTTTCTTTTCTTTTCTTTTCATAGGCCTTTATGCGTATTTCTCTTTAGCCAGTTTCTTCCTACGTAAACTAAGATTTTTATGCAGCCCTAGTTCAGTGAAATCCCAATCCACTAGTTTCTAGGCTTTTTTTTTCCCGGCAGCCAGCAAGCACCCTGCTGCCCATTGGGAGACTAAGGAGACTTAGTGTGTGCGTGCCAGAGGTGGCATGCAGCATCCTCTCTGATGGCATGTGAGCCGTCGTTCCAGTTCAGCTCTGCTGCGCATGCATGCGCATTTCCTGGCGGCCACCTGGTCTTTGGGACTCTGCCGTGCATGTGCGGGGTTTGGGGCACATGGGGGGCACGTGCACATGTGCAGAGGGTAGGGCACATGTGGGGGGGCATGCGAGCATGCCCAGGGGGCAGGGCACGTGCAGGGGCACTCATGCATGCAAAGGGGTGGGGCATGTGCAGGGGCACATGCACATGCACAGGGGGGCAGGGAGATGTGGGGGCATGCATGCATGCGCATGTGCCCCCACACATGCTCCACCCCTTTGCATGCATGAGTGCCCCTGCACATGCCCTGCCCCCCAGGTGTATATAGAGGGCTGCACATGCATTGCATTTTGGGGGTTTGTGCATACTTTGGGCACTCGGTCCGGAAAAAGTTAACCATCACTGGTATATATATATATATATATATGCTGCAAAGGTCATAATTGTGAAAAATGGCCATAAGTCACATTTTTCAGTGCCGTTGTAATTTTGAACAGTTACAACATGAACTATTGCAATTCGAAGACTACCTGTGCTGACTTTTCCTTTGTTGAATTCCTTTATGTAAATGTCAAAGGAAAATTGAGGGTGGGAAACTAGGGCTAGTTTTTTCCATAGTAATATTATGGTCCCAGTCATTTAGACCAGTGTTTCTCAACCTTGGAAGCTTGAAGATGGATGGACTTCAACTCCCAGAATCCCCCAGCCAGCGTTGCTGGCTGGGAGATTCTGGGAGTTGAAGTCTACCCATCTTCAAGCTACCAAGGTTGAGAAACACTGATTTAGACATTTCTTGAAACTACCTCTGATCAGGGAAAAGTGGGTATAGGTAATCCTTGATTTATGACCAGAGTTAAGCCTAAAATTTCTGTTGCAAATTGAGACAGTTAAGTGGTTCTTTTGCACCACTTTACAACCTTTCTTGCCATAGTTGTTAAGTGAATTGCTGCAGTTATTAAGTTAGCAAGACGGTTATTAAGTGGAATCAGGCTTCCCTATTGACTTTGCTTGTCAGAAGGTCACAAAAGGTGATCACATGACCCCAGGACACTGCAACCGTCATAAATACGAATCAGTTGCCAATCGTCTGAACTTGTGTCCAAGGGGATGCTGCAACTGTCATATGTGTGGGAAATGGTCATAAGTTATCTTTTTCAATGCCATTGTAACTTCGAATGGTCAGTAAATGAACTGTTGTAAGTCGATGACTATCTGTGTATTTCCCACATTTCTGGCCCTGAATCAAAGTACCGTATTTTCCAGCGTATAAGACGACCCCCTACTTTTCCTGTTAAAATATAGGATTTGGGCTATACTCGCCATATAAGACTACCCCTCTTCCAACGCACACCAAATAAAAATTAAAAAACATCAGATTTGATTTCAATATGGTAATTTTAATTCAAATGCTTATGACATGCAGGTAATTAGCAGGAAAACTGTCACTTATAAACATAAGGCTGTTTGTCATCAAACATGTAAACATAAAACAGTGCTTCCCCCTGCCTTCGCTCAGAATCGCCAATCCAACCCAGTATACAATAACCAGCCAATCACGGCAAGCAATGTATTTTCTGTGCACACTGCATACAAAGCCTGCTTGGATTGGGTGGGTCAGCTCTCCCTGCCTGCCCAGCTCTCCCTGCCTCCCTGCCTGCTTGGATTGGGTGGGTCAGCTCCCTTCCTGCCTCCAAGATGATCCGAACGGTAGTACGCAATGTGATACTGCCGGCATGAGAAAACCACTGAGAGCAGGGAGAGGGGGCTGCTCCAGGAGCGGCTGGCCGGGATGCAGCGCACGGTGGCTCAGCTAGAGGGCACCTGTCCCTGAAGGTGGAGAAGGACAGCTTCTTCAGTCCGACTCAGAAGTAAGTTTCAGCACACCGTATACCGGTTTATCAGATGACCCCTGGTGTATAAGACGACCCCTGACTTTTGAGAAGATTTTCATGTGTTAAAAAGTTGTCTTATATGCCGGAAAATATGGTAATTATTGCCTTTGTCTACACAACTGGCCGAAAAGACATCTCAGAATTAGGGACGCTGATATTCAGATACTAACGTTGTTATAGAAACCGATCCCAACAGATCAGAAATCATTTAACCATTATAAACTGATTTTGATTCATCTCAGTTTTTATCTTGGCTCACAAAAAACAATAGCAATCCCCTCGGCTTTTAAATCCATTCTTCCTTTCTACCTTTTAACCAACTTCCCAAATTCAATTTGATGGGGAAGAGAGGAAAACAAATTTGTAGAGATTAAAGCGGATAAGACAGAACAAAGCAAATTAGTTAACTGATTTATTTAGATCTCCCCGACTGTGTGGCATCTCAAGATTGTGTATCACCAACCTGTTTGCTTGATCTTTTATATTTGTAGCATGGAATAGAGTCTCTTGGTTTGAGACCAAGAAGAAGGCCAAGATTGATTAAAATGGCCATAATATGATTTTACCACAACACAAAGGATTTGGAAATTCTAACTGGAACTCTCACAACGTGACCTGATATCATGAACTGTTCTCATGACAAGTTTTTCTATCTCAAACTGAAGTCTCCTTAAAGCAACCAAAGATTAGGACATACCACTTTGCCACACAACTGTTTCATCTGTGTTGTCTGCCCTAGCCCTTCCCAAATATCCATGCTTCCTAAAAATCCTGAATTATATTTGGATCTACCTTGCCAAGTTCTCAACTACCCTTTATTTTCTTTAATCTTGCATGAAGCTGTTCTGGGAGCCCTTAAGAAATGAAATATCACACAATTGATTATTTGTCAGAGAAGGTCTAAGTCACAATCCAGGAACTTGGCTAGCATACAGCAGCCAGCAGGACCAATTCTCTTATGGCAAGAATTGCTACTTAGCAAAGAACTTTCAGCAATTTACTTCCAGAATTTGCTTTTAGTGGTTCCTTTGTTGCTAAATAGCAAGACCAATTTTTAAGCTATCCAAGTCCATAAATATAATTTCATGCTCATGTATAGATGAGAGAACATTTCTAATCACATGTTTGAGGTGGAGGGAGAAGGCAATGTCAGTAAGTCTTGTGATGGGTCAGGTGTGTGTGTCTCAAGTTTGGGTCAGGTGTAGGGATGTCAAGTGAGGGTCTTGTGATGGGTCTTGTGATTGGTCAGGTAGGAGTCATTAGTGGGAGTCTTGTGATGGGTCTTGTGATGGGGAGGTTACATCAAGTGAGGGTCATTGGAAGGTGAAGTGGTGGTGGGGCAGGGGTGGTATTCACTTACCTTTGCTACTGATTCGCAAATGGGAGCGTGCACTCAGAGCGTCAAAAATGAGATGTGATAATGTCCAGACGTGATGACGTCCTCCCTCAGCCACCGCTACAGGTTTGCCCAAACTGATAGAACTGCCTGAATAGCACCACTGTGGTGGGGGCTTGTGTGGGTTGGTTGAGGGTTGGTTAAGGGTTGATGCTGTCTCTGGTAGGCTGTGCAGTTGATTTGAATTGTGAGGGGTTCGTAGGCTGGTTGTAGGTCAATGTGTCTGTTGATGGAATTGCTTGTGCAGTGCCAGGCTTTGATGAATTCACAAGCGTGGCAGGTAGTAGCATGGCCAATTCCATACATTCTCTCTGAAGCAAAGCAAATTATTATTAGTCCAATTCCAGGTTCTCCCTAATAAAAAGGTGTCCTTGTCATCTAAAGCAGAATATAAAGTGAACCTATAAACTATCACGACATCAAAACAGCTGTGTAGTCTAGATACTGTTTTAGCTCTTGATGATATCTAAGGCATCATTTGGCATTTTAACACATTTCATCTAAACAAATATGGTGAAGAATGCAGTAACTTATATCTAAATAAATAAGTACAACTGGTAAGAGGAGGGTGCTTGGATCAAATTTCTGGGAGTGAAATTTCCCTTTTCGTCACTAAAGACCATTAACACCAACCATGAAATATTAAGATTAATTTTGGCACATTAGACTTTGTTTTGATTTGAACAAAGGTTAAAAAAAAGAACATGTCTGGGTCTAATAATGTCAACACAGCAGTAGTTCCAATTACATTCTGCAGTTGTCACTTATGCTGGATGAATTGAGAGCTGCAGTCCTTTAATTAGGTGCCATATCTTAGTTCGCACATTAGTCTGCTATCGTGGTCCCAGAAGTACTGGCTGAGATTTGTTGAATTAGTAATGAAAAGATCCAATATCTTTATTGGGCCAACAGAAGCAAATGTTTCACCCTGTATCAGAATGGTGGAATATATCTTGATGATTGATAAGAAGGAGACTTGACTAAATTGCTACTTAGGCTTACAGATACACCACTGGTAGTAGAAACAAAGAATTGGATTCTTTCCTCACATTGTTCTTTATCTTGTAGGAATAGAACAATTTGAAAAACAATGTCGGCTAGCTAGCTACAGTATTTTGTTCACTAGTAGAGGAATGCAGAGAAGATTCATTTTGATGTCCTGATCATCTTGAAAATCCAAGTAGTTGGAGGTGGAATGGAGATTAATCTTTGCCAGAAGAATGAAACTCTCTTCTGCTGAACTTTCGGGCACCTGGGGGTGGACAAATGGACAAACTGAGAAAAATCTGATTTGCACAATTTCTATTTCCATCAGAGTTTCAATTTTATTTTGAACAAGTCCAAATTAAAACCTGTGGCCATTTGTGCATTTTCAGCACCTGCCCAGCAAAATATTTGAATGTACTTTTTTTTTTTTAATTTGATTTATATGCCGCCCTTCTCCGGAGACTCAGGGCAGCTTACAATGCGTTAAGCAATAGCCTTCATACTTTTGTATATTTTTACAAAGTCAGCTTATTGCCCCCACAAACTGGGTCCTCAATTTACCTACCTTAGAAAGGATGGAAGGCTGAGTCAACCTTGAGCCTGGCGAGATTCGAACTTACTAATTGCAGACAGCTGGAGTTAAATTACAATGCATTAGTCTGCTGAGCTATCCAGGCTCCTTTTACCTTTTGTATATATTTTTGTATTACATTTTTTACTACATCCAATTCTACAAATGTTTTTCTTATAACTGATCCATTTCTGTTTATATTCTTTGACATATACATTCCTGTGTCATACAAACTGTGTCATAAAATCCCTTAAATAGCAAATTTTAGAATATAACATAAAATTCATATTAAAACATAAGAACAATGATGATGATGACACTAATAATACAATTCCTTATTACTAGCAATAGCAATAGCAATAGCACTTAGACTTATATACCATTTCATAGTGCTTTGCAGCCCTTTCTAAGCAGTTGACAGAGTCAGAATATTGCCCCAACAATCTGGGTCCTTATTTTACCAACCTCGGAAGGATGGAAGGCTAAGTCAACCTTGAGCTGGTGAGACGTGAACAGCCGAACTGCTGGCAGTCAGCAGTCAGCAGAATTAGTCTGCAGTACTGCATTCTAACCACTGTGCCACCACATCTCTTACTAATTAAGACATTGGCATTTTGAAATATTGTTGCACATGGCAAGATAAACAGGGCTGCACTGCTATATCTGTCCATTGGGAGCTGAGTAAATCCTACTACAGGTAGTCCTCAACTTACAACAATTAGGACCAGAATTTCCATTGCTATCAAGGCAGTTGAGTGACATCTGTCTTTACAACCTTTCTTGCCATGGTTGTTAAGCGAATTACTGTACTTGTTAAGTGAATCATGGAGTGGTTAAACAAACCAGACTTCCCCTATTGTTCTGCCCCAGCTACGGTCCCCAAAGTACACAGCACACACAGAGTCCATACAAACCTTAGTTTACTAATTTAAATCAGTCTTTTCTGAACAAAGGCTGTTAATTTAACTTCATTAACAGCCGACAAGAATCCAAAGAATAATAACTCAATTCTGAGGCACAATATTTCAGATAACTGTAATCTTACTGTGGTTGGCAGAATGCCCAGAAGCAATTTGTAGGAAAACTGATAAGAGAGAAACAAGAGGCGAATCAAGATGCAAAGGAATGTGAACAAAGTTGTTTCCTGCAAATTGCATCAGTTGTTGTCCTTCCTTAAATAGGCTAGGGGAGTGGCCAATTAGCCCCAAGCCTTACTCTCGAGGAGACCTCCTCCTGAGGAGCCACTCCTGCCTTTTCGCAGTTCTGCACGCTCGTGCATCGAGAAGAGGCTTCTCCTCTTCTTCCTCTTCACTTGTGGGAGGTTCTGAAGGCCTGGCTGAATCCCTGCTTCTGGCACCACATCTTCTCCCGCCTCCTCATTGTCTGACTCAAGTGCCAACTGCACAGGCTGCTGGCGCAGAACCACACCAGCCTCCTTGCTGTCGGAATCAGCTACTAACTGCACAGGCCGCTGACGGGCCACAACACCCATTGACTTTGCTTGTCAGAAGCTAGCTGGGAAGATCTCGAATGGCAATTACATGACCCTGAGACATTTTAACCATCATATGCACATGGTGGTTGCCAAGCACCTGAATTTTGATCATGTAAGTGGAGGGAGTGGTTGTGCCATGTTTTTCAGTGCTGTTGTAACTTTGGATGGTTGCTAAATGGATAGTTTGTAAGTCAAAGACTACTTGTATTGACAACCTGATGTTGGAACTGTTATTTGAAGTGGAAGTAATCTGAGACTATGAGCAAGATGCTTAGAAATGTTTCATTTCCCAAAATACTGACATCCAAGTGAGCCTTTGAGATAAGTGAGACTGTTGAGGGTAGGTTAATAATGCATGGATTTGACTCTCCTGGATGTGGATGAAGGATCTTCACAGAAGAAACCATGCTCCAGGTATCACAGGTTCACAGGAAAGACTCCGCTATCCCACTGCAACAGAAATATCTACAATCAGAACCAATTTTAGGGCAATAATGTAATTTTTGTCAGATGCTACATCTTTTCTATTCTGCTCTGTTGGTCTCTGACTCTGAAGAAACTACAAGCATTTGAAATGTGGATTTACAGACAACTGTTATGCATAAACTGGGTTAACAAAATTGCAAATGAGGAGGTGACAAGCCCCTTGGGAAAGCAAAGGGAAACAATCAAAGCCATTAAAAAGCGAAAGTTAGAATATTTTGGACATGTGATGCGACACCCAGAAAAATATGGCATCCTTCACTTAATCCTCCAGGGAAAGATTGAAGGCAAATGAGGTCCAGGCAGAAGAAGAACATCATGGCTTCAAAACCTAAGGGACTGGTTTGGACAAAAATCAGCAGCACTTTTTCATAAAAATAGGATTGCCAACAAGATTGCCAAGGTCCGATGACAGATATGGTACAAGAAGAAGAAGAACGTAATTTAATTTTAAAGTTAAAATGTTCCTAACAAGTGTCAAATGAGAGGAAAATGATGGGAATTGTGATCACTGCTAGAAAATTGGAGAGCAGGAAGAGGATTTGCTGCAATTTTATCTATCAGCTTTCTCCATCCTCCCCCCTGCACCTACCCATCCCCTATATCTCATTTAGTTTTCTTTCTCTTAGCTAGACTTATTTCTGATTTTGGGTTTTGACAACCAGGTGGTGGAGGCAGTAAATGGGAGAACAATTCGACACTTCCTCCCCACCTACCTGCTCCTTATCTGAAAAAATCTTTAAATCTTTGTTTGGCAGCCATCTGTATCTTAGTATCGTGAGTTGCCTTGAAAAATAGGATATTAACTTTGACAAAATCCTTATTGTCACAATGAATTGCCAATACATACATGATATGTGTATGCGTAGAATGACAATCTATAGATCTGTTATATTTATGTTTCAAATTTAGCTGTCCCTTATTGTAAAACCGGGGGTGGGGGGAAACTATAGAAATATATAAAATGGATCTTTCTGAATTATGGGATCCTAAAAGAGACAGCAAGGTGTGCTGAAGAAACTAAGACTGTTCATTTTTCAGTGCCAGATGTACAGGCACTGTTCAATTAATCCTACCCAAAGATGACAGAGACTGACTTGAGTATCTTTACATGTAAAGCAGCTATTTTACAACCAACAACGCAGCCTCTCTTCTTCTCAATAGTGGCTACAGCCAAGGAGATCTGGAATCAAATGATACCACTAAACTCCATAGAAGCAAAGTTTCAAACTAACTTTAAACGTTCTTCTTTGATTGAAGAATCCCAGTGAGTTTCAGAGGAAAGAGGGAATTTTGATAAGATGGTTGTGTGCCTTCTTCAGAGAAGCTCCATAATTCCTGAAAGACGGTTATGACTTCTCAACAGTCTGCAGGAATTTCATTACAACCTTTGCTTAAGGGAATCTATTATTGATCTTTCTCTTGCAGTATCATAAGAGAGAGACCGAGACAGGAGTTTTTGTGGAAATTCAAGAAAGGTTTGTTTGGGTTTTTTTCCCCCAGCTGATTATATTTAGACAGTGAGAGTTAATTTGGGAAGTCATGCCAATTGAGTCTTGATTTTTTTTCCTTTGAAAGGATCTTGCTTCAGAGTTAAAAATAAATCTTGAAATCCTGTTGAAGTTACTATGAACAAGCCAGCTGTATGCATAAGGCAAATGGTACAGTACCATGCAATCATATTGAAGTCGTCGGTGACTCTCTTAATCTATCTACAGATTACAATTGACAGAATATTCTGTTTTCTTATCTGCAAGAAGAAATGTTAGACTCAGCTGTAATGCTCAGCCTCCTACAGCCCCAGGCCATCTTGCAAATCTAAAATGAACTTTCAGAAGCAAAATATTCAGCTCCATAATGCAAGCTTCACGACTTAACAAATGCTATGATTCACAGCCATTGATTATAATTTATATATATATATATATATATATATATTACAAAAAATGAAGTATTACTTCTACATTAACAGGGTTCTCTGTGGGAAAGAGAAATCACTTTGCTTGCATTAATAACTTATCATTGAAAACAACAGTGGAGCTAAAAAATGAACTCATATTAAGTTAGTATAAATGAACATGATGAAAGCCCAGTTTTTTCTTTTTTTTTTTTTAATGAGGAAGCTCTGTATTGTGCTGCTCCACCAAATGAGCAGAACGTCATCATTAAACAGCCATATTTCAATGCAAATGTCCAAAGAAAGAAAGTAAACACTTGAATATAAATTGAGTCCTAAATGATCCAAACACAGGGCTGCTGTTCAGAAGATGTTGTCAACAATCCCCCCTTGCAGCTGCTAAAACAATTTGCCAAGAACATTATAGCAGAGTGTCAAAAGAATGACTGGGACAAGGAATCAAATGATGCCTGAGGATTGAGCAGAGGGAAATCAAAAGCAAGGTACATTAAAGTTGCTTAATTCTAAATTGCAAATGGCCCAGTCCAAATGGGAAAAATACACCAAAAAGATGCATCACTCAGTGCATGCATTTAAAAAAAAAAAAAAACTATATGTCTTTGTACTCAGTGATGTTTACTTTCAGACTCATAGAACTGTAGTAACCTTTCAAATTGACATGACTAACAACCATCAGTGTGTGCCTGCCAAGCACAAAAGATCAGGTCCACACATGAAGGATCAATTAAATTGGTTTATTGCTACTCCTGCCTATGCACAGGGATCTTCTCAACTAACAGCTACCACCTGCCTGGAATTAGATATGGGTCAACAGAATTCAAGGGAGTTTAGACTTAGTTTGTTTGTGTCTATGTAGGAATTCTAGACTGATCCCGCTTTTAACTCCACCCCCAGCTTCTGCCAGCCCTTCTCCTACATCACCTGTAAAACAAGTCTATTTTAAATGTGAATTGCTTCCAATATTCTGTATGATTACACATTGCAAATATATATGACTGCATGCACATAACAGCAGGCATTTAAGAGTTAGTCCCCAATGTAGGGATCACACATATGAGTGGTAATGAATTTTCCAAAAAGAGTCAAAAATAGTAAGGACAAGTATTAAGAACCAAATGTCAGTCTTGAGGTATCAATAGTTGTCACACATGCCCAATGGTCACCTCCATGCCCAATGGTCATTGACTAACTATCCCTAAGCAGTCATTGACACAACCAAAAAGCAAGCAGAATGTGATTTGAAACCAGCCAGGAGGAATGGAAGAATGCTGTAAATTGGATACTGTGTGTTCCATAAACCTGACTGTTACCACTTTGCTCCTCCGGCAGGAATAAGAGATTAACGGTGTTATATTACTTTATTTCGGAGTTGGTATCCACCTAGTTATGGGTGGGTCATAAATAACTACCTTCCTCCTGCTAGTACTTTCAGAAACTAGTAGAGGAAACTGTCTTGGGTTGCATTTAGGAGGAACAATGGCTGCAAGGCTCCATGAATAACACATGTCAGGTTGTGGGATGTTATGTTTGTAACATATATTATGTTTCCCCTGCACAGCTGGGCTGTTTTCTTCATCCTTTTGTCAGTGCCACAGAGTTAAATTATAGCATGCATTTCCTAAAATGCAGTTCATGTAACTGTAGAAGTAGCTATGGGGATACATTACTGAGAAGGAACTTTTCCTTGAGGCAAATACCAAGAGCAGGAAAGTGTTAAATGCTCATTCCACATTTTCTAGGATTCCCATAGTTATCAAATGTATTCCCCCAAGTGTCGATACTATATGCATTTTTTAAAATTAAAATGCTCATTTCTCCATGTCAAGTCTAGTTTGATGTAACAGCTCCAAGTGAAGTAAGAAATTGAAAATAGCTATAAAATCACTTCCGCAAGGTTACTCTTAATCTAATGCATACTCTTTTCTTATGGAAGTTACCAACTCATTTTTTAACCATTTTTTTCCAACTTAGGGCTTCTTTACAACTTCCAGATCAGTTTAAATAATATCTCACATTATTAAATATCTGAACTTATACCTTGCTGCAGATTAATGGATTGGTTGAAACGTTTTTATAGAGAACATAGTCTTCACAAAAGAACTTAAAAGATATAGAATTTAGAGCAAGGTTATCAAGGTTATTTGAGTTGAACCTATTTGAGAAAACATAAATATATGTTTGAAATATTTAACAGATATTTTTATCAATAAATGAATCCAAGGATTTTAAAATATTTAGTCTTCCAAAAGTAGATCGGAGATAGAACAAGTGTGAGCATACAACTTGACTAGGCATTCTGCAGAAACTCTTACCTAGATCTCTTAAAAAATAACTCATACAAAATTGGGACATGCAACACCTGGGACATGCTAAAAGTGTGACTTCAACTTCACTATCTTCTTAACATCTCACAATCAATTGCCCCTCATGGGAACCTCCCAATCAGTCAATCATTGCCAATGACAAAACATTGGCAATGATATTATCACATGGATACTACAATTCACCTACTTGCATCCATATTGGTACCCAAGTATGTAAGAACAGCAATTGAGGGATGATGTAACATGTGTATCATCATTTTGATGTTGTCCCCAAGTTCAGTTGGCACCTATATTACACTTAACTATGAACTAAAAAAAAATTCAAATCTACAACACTATTATAATTATTCTTTAAAAAACATCTGGGCATGTGTACAAGTTTCATTTGTAGAGTTGAATTAATGTTTTACTGACAAAGAAATAAAGGCTCCTAGATTGGGGCTGAAAGGTGAAAACGGAAACGGTATGCTCCATCCCATAACTGGGTAGACCAGATTGCCCTGACAAAAAACACTTTTAATTTGTAAAGTTAGTCTCAGCATTCCAGGAACCATCTGTCTGAAGCTGGGTAAAGCACAACACACACACAGAATTGGCTAATACAACCCAGGGTTTAATCTCGGTTAACACAATGGTCTTACAGAAAACGTTGGCGCTGTGACTTCAGCTCAAAGACGGAGTTAGCTGGCTGCTCAATTGCTGTGGTTTTATAGGCGTTGTAAATGAGTTTACAGCTGTAGCATCTTTGAATATACTGCCAGCTCCCGCCCCTCCCATTCGAAGGCTGAGAATACCGGTGAATGATATCATCAGCTGTCATCGCCGCTTTTGCTCCAGAGTGCCTGGGTTTCCCCCCACTTGGTTTCCTCTTTCCTATACTGTCCGTTACCTATCACCATCAATGTGTTTCCTAGATGCGCATCCCCCTCCACCGTGCTTTGTTGCTGAATCCGGATGTATTCTTGAATACCCCTTCCCTGCATGGGTAAGGTTCTTGCCATCAGGTTCATCACGTGTGTGTCGAGGAGATTTGCTACTCGACATGCTGCCCCCCCTACCAGGTTTCCTCCTGCAGGGGTGAGAACAAAGACATTGATTATCTGTTACCTGCCGCATTTCCTGGTTGGTCTGGGTGCTTTCTATGAAATTGTTTTAACAATCATGGAGTGTTAACAGTTAGCTCGACAGTTAGAATGACTTCTTTGTTTTTTCCCATTCCTCTTTTGCCAAATTCTCATTCTCTTGCAGACTATTTCCATATCAGGTTTATTTGCAATACTTGATTAGAAAACTTGCTTTATGAATAATTGTACTCATTTTCTCTCAGTTGAAGCCAAGATCACCAAACAAAGGCTATTATACTTTGGCCATGTTGAGTGAGCTGACTCACTTGAAAAATCAATCATGCTGGGAGTGATTAGCAGAAAAAGCAGAAGGGGCCACCCTAGTATCTAGTACCCGCTGGCTGGACACTGTAAAGCTCTGGAAGCTCCAGTTGGTGCAAAATGCAGCAACCCACATGGTTTTGTGCAGACCGCGGTGTGCACATGTATAACCTCTCCTGTGGGAGCTGCATTGGCTGCCAATTCAAGGCAGCCAATGGGTACAATTGGGTACAATTCAAGGTGCTAGTTGTCACCTTCAAAGCCCTTCATGGCCTGGGACCAGGTCATCTGAGGTACTGTCTTTTGCTGGTTACATCTACCCGACCCATCAGAGTGGGAAGGCAGGGAATGTAGTGGGTCCCATCCCCAAGGGAGATACATCCCAGAAGATACACCTGGTGGGCCTTTTCCATGGTGGCTCCCTCTCTCTGGAACAGAGAGATTAGAATGGCCCCCACTCTAATACTCTTCCAGAAGGTGCTGAAGACCTGGTTCTGTCAGCGGGCCTGGTGAACCCAGAGTGGGAAGGAGCCCATTAAAGGGACCCTGCTTTAGCTGGGATGGGGGGTGGGGGGGTAGGCAGTGATTTTATTATGATTTTATTACTATATTAATTTATTTGATTTTTAATTAATTTTATTGTTTTTAAATGTGGTTTTTATATTCTGTAAGCCGCCTTGAGTCGCCATGGATGAATAGACAGCAATATAAATTTAACAACAACAACAACAACAACAACAACAACAACAACAACAACAACAATAATAATAATAATAATAATAATAATAATAATAATAATAATATACATAATGGTCATTATGTAAAAAAAAAAAAACATACCTGTATCCGAAAAGTCATGGGAGCACAAAGTGGAAACGTTATCGAAAATGAGAAAGTGAAGATCTTGTGGGACTTTCTAATACAGACGGATCGTCATTTGGAACATAACATGCCAGATATCATGGTTGTTGAGGGCCAAAGTGTACAGTTTATTGATATTGCTGTACCAGGAGACGCCAAAGTCGAAGAAAAAGAACTGGAAAAAAAATTACAAAATATCGCAATCTGGCCATCGAAACTACACAGCTATGGATGAAACATGTAACAATGATACCCATTGTCATCGGGGCACTTGGTACCATGTCCAAGAATTTTACAAAATACATCAAGAAATTGCAGCTTCCTGCAGTAACACCAGCGGAATTGCAAAAAACTGTGCTACTCGGAACATCGTATATTTTAAGAAGATACTTGGTTGATATCTAGGATGCTGGCAGCAATCTGTATCTCAACCATTAGCACCAGTTAATTGTATTTATGACACATTTTTAAATGTTCAGTTGACTTAGTTTCATATTTAATGAATAAAACAGTTAATAATAATAATACTTGGTTGATACCTAGGGTGCCATCAGTACCAGTCAATATTTGTGATACATTTTAAATGTTCAGTTGACTGAGTTTCATGTTTAATGAATAAAAAACATAATAATAATAATAATAATAATAATAATAATAATAATAATAATAATAATAATAATAATAATAATAATGGATAACACTGGGATGACCATGGCAGATCTGAAAGAGACAGTGAGACACAGAGGGGCATGGAAAGTACTGACTTGTAGAGTGGCTGAGAGTCAGTCATGACCGAATGGCTGACAACAACAGCTCATTTTCATGAGCACTTCTACTATGCACATTTTGGTAATTATGTGTTTTTAGATGGCTGTTTTTTGCATGGCAAACCACATTGCAAAAGCTTGAAAAGTAGGCATTTCAGTCTACGCACACATTTTGGATGTTTCCTATAGATGGTATTTGGCAGCCCCAAACCAATTCCTCTGAAAACACAATTATCATCACTTTAAAATAATATTTCAACTGCTAACAAATGTTTTCGGTTATACTTCCATTTAAGAAACATAGACATAGACACAAAGCAAACATGCCTTCCTACATGAAGAAGTAGAAGAAATATAGTGGTAGTAGCAGAAGTAGTAATGAGGTCATATGTATTTCCTGAGGAAGGTGATTTCAAAGGCAGATATGCTACTGTGAGCTCTGTATTCTTTGTCCTCATGGTCTGATGAATCTCACTGGCCACTAGGCCAAATAGCAATTATAATGAATAATAAAATGGCAATTCTAAGAAACATGATCAGCCTCATTATGTGCAGTTTTCAACAGGTTTTACAAGACAGTGAGGATTTGCAATCCTTCTGTTTTTCATCTCATGTCTCCTCTCCTCTTTTCTTTTCCCACTTTCCAATTTATCATCTTTGGATTGCTGAGAATCCCACCTCCCAATCTGCGTTGGAGACACTCCCTAATCTTTCTTTTCATTTCCCATTATTTGCTATTCCCATCCTTTGCTGTAAAAGGAGTTAATCTGAATTGATGTGATATATATTCTGTCGGTCAGGTCCTCAAAATGTTTTTTAAGGGTTTACTCAATTTATTTTGGCAAAACCAAAGTTATATAAATTTATTTTTGATGATAAGAAACTCACATTCATCATGCAGATAGGTTTTTCCAAACTATGAGCTTGAACAAAAATCAGTGTTGTCCGTGTTTTGCCTCACCTATAAATCTTCTCAGCATAGTCTCCACTGAAGTAATTTTAAATGGAATCGAGCTAATTCCTCTCCTTTCATCATGTTGCTCTTATTATCATGACAACTAATAAGTGCTCAGATTTCAGGTCAAGGTTGATTGCTGAAGATGCTGTTTCACAGCCTGCTGAGTATCTTCCTAGTAGACTTCAAGCGCAAGCTTTCCATCTCATTAACGATGTATGCATTAATTATCCAATATTTGGAAATATTAGTTAATCAAGGAACACATTGCCAGTGATTAAAGTAGTATCTGAATGTCTAATTATTGATGCAGATTCAGGCCTGCATGGATAAATATTACAGAAAAACATCAGTTAATAAGATACATTCTAGCAAAGAGCAGAATAAAGTCCTGCAGTGATGAAAAAGGAGAACATGGGATACAACAGTAAGACCTTTTATTTAATTAAGGTTAGAATTTATAACATGTCTGTACAGACATGGCAATTTGGGTTTATATATGGAGTATGCTTATTCTTCTTTCCCCAAAGTTAAATTTTAATCTCTGCTCAAAGTTGTTTCTAGTTAGACGATCTCCTTTCTTAATAAAATTCTGATTTAATAGATTTCCTGTTACGTTATTTCCATTACATAATCGGTAACATCCTGCACAGCTTGATGGATTTAATTTTGACATACCATCAAAAATACTGCTTTTTGGTGAACACTTTAGAAGCAAGCATAGGATACCGTGGAGACTGAAATGATAAAACAATTTAGGATGCGCATAAACCAGTGGTCCTCAACCTTTCCAGCTTGGCGGGCAGGCAAGGGGGAGAGAGGCAATGGTTCTGTGAGAGTGGCAAGCTTGAGCGTGACTGGTGCAAGTGCGTTTGTGCAACTGGTGGGAACGTGCCTCTATTGCTCATGCAAATGGAATTGTGCATGCATTCATACATGCACATTGTTTGCATGGCCCAGTTCCAAATGGGCTATGGCCCTGTAGTAGGACTTGGCCAGGGGTTGGGGACCCCTGGAATAGACAATCCGATCCATTTCCAATCTCCAGTCGAGCTCCAGAAGTTACCTGATCAGGTTCAGGTGACTCTGGAGGTAATCTGTAAAATTTACCCTGTTGTACTAGCATCCTAACAAACATGTAAGCCATGGGGAGTCATGTCATCATAGTCCTCATTTTATCACTAGCTATCTTACCCCTCTTATAGATGACCATGGATTTTCTTTTAATTACAACGTTAATATTTGTACACAAATATTTGACTGTGTAATTTATTCATATTGCTTATGTTACTCATACTTGATAATGCTAAATAGTTTCCTAACATTAAAATGTCAATTTGTCTAATGTTCACCAGGTAAATCAAGAGAATATCTTCTCAAACAATCTTGCCATATATCTAGTTAGCAGTTTTGGGCCCCAATACTAGTTAATGAAGGGAATAAATAAGAGGTAAAAGAAAAATGCAGAAATAACTCAGTGAACATCACCTCATGAAACTGGTTGGATTTTTGCTTTTTTCCCTCACAAGAGGACAAATCAATTTGTGATTGATATAGAGAAGTGTAAAGTTTGTCTAAAATTAAGAAAACCATAGTGGTAACTGTAGCAAAGGGCAATAAAAATGCAGCAGACTTCCTATTCTAAGATATTTTATTTTTCTACTCTCTTCAGTTCATACAATTCACACAGAGAGAGAGTGGGGGGGGGCAGAGGGATAACATCTCCTTTGATCCATGATTCTTTATGCATGGTTTGGAAAGATAATTCCTTCTCATTTCACTTTTAGATCTATGTCAGTAGCTCTCCTTCTCTCGCAGTTTTTAAAGGTTTTCATCTGAATAATATTTAGAACTAGACCACTTCTGGTTTGTTTTAATTTCTGATTTTTGGAATAAGCATAGAATTTGATCCTCTTCCTTGGTTGACTCAGGCAGCCCCAGGGCACCAGAGATAGTGCTGAGAACTTTTTAGCAATTGGCCCAAAGAATATGAAGTTAGTGCCCTATCAGACCTGAAATGATTTTAATATATTTAAGCAGAATTGAAAAAAAAACACAAATTATTTTGATTCAGGATATAGTTGAAAAACTGACCGTAGCCTGGGCAATACTGCAAAATATCATTTATAATCAAGCAAATAAATGTTGACATTTACATTCATAGTTTATGAAATGTTGATTGAAGTGAAATATTTTGCTGGTAATTTTAGTAGGATGTAAGATCATATCTGTATTTTGTTGTGCTGTTTGGGGATTGTAAATTGCTTGTTTTTCTTTTTTTAAGAACGAATTTATTGTACAAAAATGTGTATGTATTTGTACATTTTATTGTTCAAATTGTTTTGGACTGTTGCATTGAAATTAATTGAATTCAAATGGACAGAAAGATACACTAAGTAAATATGTTCTTGCTTTAGTCTTTACATTCATCAAGGAATATCATGAATAGAGCTGTCTCTTCTATTGAAATTAGTATGGATATTTTTATGGGTATGATTTCTCACATAGAGTGTTGTGGTTAAACAGTATATAGTAGAAAGCAAACATAATATAATGAACTGGAGAATATTATTTGGCAGCAAACACAGTGTCTTTATAGAAATGGCACGTGGCTCCAGAAAAATGATATGTAAGTAAAATATGAATAGTTGATTGTTATTTCAAACATAGTCCTATTAAAGCTATGCATACTTTTGAACTTATACTTCACTCTCTCTTTCTTTTAAAAATGTTCAGGAAATGCAAAGGGTTGGGGGTTTGATCAAAAAGGGAATACAACCATATGTTGGAACCATGAGCAGAAATCTTTTACAAAGATGAAAAAGATCATGGGTTAGTTGCATGATAGCTAAGGTCATTATTAACAAGGATATAATCTGCCTTCGTAGCAAATATAAGAGAAAAGAATGAACTAGTGGAAGTCTCTTGAGATGAAAGAAGGGGACTAAAGAATAATGAAACAATGGAATTAATGGAAGCCTTTTTAGACAAGCTAAAGGAATTGTAAAAATGGGGTAGATAATCTAAAGAGCCATTTGCAGAAGTACTTTAATAACAACTTTAATGAACAGAAGCAGACACATAACTACTGAAAATGAGAAAGACTAGCGAATAGAAAACATTAAATTTGCTTGCCAGAAGGGATAAAAGATAGAGAAGAAAACATGGACATCAGTAAATATAAAAGGATAGCAGGTACAGTATCAAAGAAGATGTTCATTGATTTTTTTTAAATAATTTAGTTACTTTTGATGACTGGAAGGGAAAGAACTCGTGGTAATTATAAATCTTATTTGGCTAACGATTCTTTTGGTGCTCAGATCTTTCTGTCTGAAATTATTTTCATTTCCCCAGGTATTGGTAGTGTAGAACTTTGAGAAGTGGGCTGCATGATATAATGGAAGGTTCATCTTTGATGTTGGCAATAGAAAGTCTTTTTTTTGAGGGGGGGGTAATTTTTACTAATAGTGAATTTGAACACTTAGAGTTCTGGAGCCAAAGTGGACTCTATGAGAAACAAGATTGAGGCATTCTTTTTGCCCATTATAGTTACTCTTAGTCCTATTTTCTAAAAAATTCCAAAAATTAGAACATTTCATTGTGAAAAAATATGAATGACAATAACTCTGCTTCAATAACTCTGCTCTTCTTGCCAGGCTCAAGATTGACTCAGCCTTCCATCTTTTCTAAGGTAGGTAAATTGAGGACCCAGTTTGTGGGGGCAATAAGCTGACTTTGTATAAAATATACAAAAGTATGAAGGCTATTGCTTAACGTACTGTAAGCCGCCCTGAGTCTCCGGAGAAGGGCGGCATATAAATCAAATAATAAAAATAATAATAAGAAACCAAACAGTGTCAGCATTAATGCCAGTGTGTCCTAGCAACCAGCCCAAGGATTTCAATGTCAAAACTGGCCAGATTCTTTATTAAAAATGACCATTGAAGGTACCTGAACAGTCACATATTCTAGGCACAAAAAGTTAGAAATTATAATTTCATGAAGACTTCAGTCAAAATCCCAGATGCTTCACCAGAATAAATATTTCATTTATCTGAAATGTAGACTAAAGCAATTGTTTTCATTTGGGAAAACAATGATTTTGTTTTCTCCAGGTAATTTGGATGGTGTTAATCTTGGTGAAAATATGGATACATATTCTGCTTGAGCCCAAATCACAATTAAAAATGGGTTGGCATTTTAATTTTTCAAGTGCAATTCAGTTTTGTGTTTTCAGCTTTTAAAGAGAAAAAAACTTTAGCTCAACAGATTCCGCTTTTGGAAACTTGGCATATAACAGACAAAATTTATATTCGGAGGTTTCCTGGACATAATGGGCAAATCTTTGCATCGAAAGTAATCCAGATGAGGCACTTAAATGTGGGGTTATATTTTATTGCCATTATGTGCATACATTTGTGTAATGATGTCATTATACAAACAGCATAAATTGATGCAAAGGATGTAATCTAGGTTAGCATCTTTATGCAAATGATTTAAGTCGATGCATAATAAATACTGACAAACGCTCAGATTTGGTAAACATTCAGGATTAACAGACGCCTCTTCTCCCATATGATCTGTTAAAAGATGCTCTTCTGATTATTCACTGTACATTTGTAGCACCAGACTATTCAATCAGACTACAAAACACTCAATCAGAATAAAAAGGTTATATTTGCTATGCAGGCCTTTGAATATTACTATTTTTTAAAATTTTGAATCAAAAATTTTAAAATGAGGTGGGTAGCAGTTCATTATCATGATGGAGTGGAACAGGAAGAAGGCAAATAAACTTGATAAAGAAATAAGGCAAGTAAAGACCTTTCAGAGAAAGAAGAACTGAAGAAGCTTCTTGGATAAGAAGCGAAACATTTTCAAGGGAAAAAATCAAGAAAGTCCAGTTGCCTTTTGAAAAAGCACCTTTAGGACAACCATTACCTGGATGATTGAGACTCTCCATAGGCATTAAGACTTTTCAAAGCTTTCAGCTATGGGGTTTGAGGCAGGGGTGGACTTAAAAATTTTTAGCAACAGGTTCTCTGCCTGGTTGCTGGGTGGGTGTGGCCTAGTCAGCCTCCTGCATCATGGCGGAGGGGGGCACTTTTGCCCTCCCCAAGCTCCAGAGGCTTTTCTTGAGCCTCCAGGAGGCTCAAGCCTCCAGGCGGGCAAAAACGGCCTCCCCAGTCTCCGGAGGCCCTGCACTTACCTGCATCCAAAACAGGCTGCATGGGGACTCTTGGGAGGGGTGGGGTGGGCAGGGCCAGCCAGGAGTGGGATTTGGGGGTCTGAACTGCACAGAATAGCTAGCTAGAGGTTCTCCCAAATCCCTGGGAACACCCAACAACCCAGCCCTGGTTTGAGGTCAGCAGGCAACTCCCCATCTCAGATGCCCAAAAGTTGTGGGCTGGCCTTGAGTTCACCTAAAAGTGCAATTGGACAAATGTCTTTTCCAGCCCTAGAAAAAAATTGCATCAAGTAGCCCCAGGATAAGGAATTTAGGACTGTTGGAACTCGTACTCCGGGACATAATTAAGACTTTTTAAATATTAGTCTTGCCAGGAGAGCAAGAGAAATCCTGAAGAAAATCACTATCAAGTCATTCCAAAGGTGTTTAATCACATCAGCTGTTCTGTTCTGAACATATCACTCTGATAGATGAATGGATGTAATGATTTCATTCAGAACAGAGGTTTACAGTAGCTAGAACAATCTCCCAGGAGGTATGGCTAACTTCTATAGCTGGAAAGAATCTCCCCTCTCATCTTTTAAAGTTTTTTTTTTCCTGTGCTAAAAAGTCCATCTTTGGGCTTTGATATTGAAATGGAAATGATTTCACTCCCAAGGCAGATCTGGATCATGTTTCCAGCTTCACCAAGAACGCTTCAGGCAAACAGTAGAAGAGAGAGCATTGATCACAAGGGATTGAGGGTCTTAATGACTAGCAAACCAAAAAGTCCAATGGGGCCTCATTAAAAGTGTCCCCTCATTGTTACTGTTGTTGCTGCTGTTGTTGCCTATGCAATTTTGGAATCTTGTGTTCTTTTTTGATAGGACTTCAAATGAAAGTTCTCTGGGGGCTGATGGCAAAAGTGCCACATCAATAAGCTGGCATTCACTAAGAGGTTTCCTGATTGTTACAAATACCCAGTGCTTCAATCTTGCATTGATTCCATTTCATTGTTTGACTCTTCTTTGTGAAAATTGAAGAGCATGCAAGAAATCCTCATAATTTTGCAGCTGCGGTCTACCAGAGACCATGAGATAAAGGGAAGGAAGTGAGTTATTAATAACTGATAGAGCTGACAAGAAGTACTGTATGTTTCAGGGCAACTGGTTACAGTGGGGTGGGGGCATAGCTTACTAAAATGTAGAACATTATGTGACATTTGAAGCTCTTAGTTATGCCACCTTAATTGTAGTTTAAGTATATAATCAAGGGGGAATTTCATTTGTCACAGAATGTTTTACATTCTAGCTTAAATTGAACATCTACCTCATGGTTGTCACTCTGGGTGGAATGCTGGCCAACAATGAAGAAACACAAACAGACCCTGCACACAATGGAAATGCGAATGATCAGAGATGATCATTGGGGGTCATGAGGTTGGATCATATGATGAACGAAGACATCCGAAAGGCCTTCAAAGTCGCCCCATTTCTAGACAAAATGAGAGAAGTGAAGATGTGATGGTACAGACATCTGGTCAGAGCTGGTGCAGAATCCATCACAAGGCGGACACTTGCACTCAGTCCAGACAGCTGGCGGCCCCAAGGCAGATGAAAAAAAGCAATGGCCTGCCTGCCTGCATGAAGACATGCAAGCTGAAGTCACATGCCCCACTGCAGATTGAACTGAGTGGTGGGCGAAATACAAAACGGACCCCGTGATATGACAGGAATAATGCAAAGAACAAGAGATTGTAAATTAAATATAGTTTGTAAAATGGTTGAAGAGTACATGGAGTGTTAAGTGTTCCTGCTGGCCTATCTAAGATAACTATGGCTTAAACGTAAGCCCTATTCAGAGTTAACAATGGAACTGATACTGTGTGCTTTCTGTCTCCACCTGCAATTCTTTTTATAACTGTGTAATCCCTTGCTTCAGGGTGTAGTCTGCGTGAATGAGTGGAGCTGAGCATTTACTGTCTGAATGCCCTTCCTAATGCCTATGCGGAGTTTGCAGCAGGTATTTTCTCTTTGTGCCCTGATCAAGAAACTTCTGTCTTTGTCTAGGATTGAACTCTCAACCTTCCAAGTGGGAGGTGAGAGTCTTCACTTCTAGGCCAACACACCTCTAGACCTCTCTCCATCTGCAAATGCATCCCTATTTCTGTTGCTTTGCCTCTTACATATCCATTCATTTAGCAAATGGTTCATCCATGCAATCTAAATTTAGTGCGATCAAGCTCTTAATTCCATGAAGTTAATACCAGTATGGCTACCTTCCCCTTCAAAGGATCCCACATATACTAGTGATAGAGACTCATCAGAAAGCTGATGGTTATCAGGATAAAGGATGTTCTTTCTCTTCCATCCATGGAAAAAGAATTTATAAAATGGGTTCAGATGAGCTTCACAATGCAATCCCATCTGATACTCCTAAATAATCTTTATATAGTGGGGATATTTCAAAATTATTTAGGAGCATCAAATAGACAAATGATAGTCTTATGTTTGATCTTTGGGCCAATGGTGATTTTATTAGAAATGTTATTAAAAGGGTTTACCCAAAGATATGACTAGGGAGCAGAGATACATTCCTATGTATAAAGGAACATTCATGCATACCAGTTATACATAGGAAGGCAACTTCCTATGCATGAGTACCCAGGATGAGGTTTATGAACATTTCTAATCTTGATTATGATGAAACATGCATTATGACATCACATCACAAGTTTCAGCCTTTGGTGTTTTGTGCAATACATTATAATACACATTTCAACACCTGCCCCTCTTATAACTTGTTGATTTATTATGCACCATCAAGTCCATGTGTGTGTATGTGTGTGTGTATGTGTGTGTGTGGAGTTAGTGAAGTACAAATTGGACTCACCCATCATGCCAAATCACAGTGTGGTTTGGCTTAGCTTACTGTATGAGTTCAATTCAGCTGAGCAAACTAGGGTCTGTGTATTTATACATGTATTTTATGGAGATTTTTGTGTTGCCTACTCAATCAATTCTAGGCAGTTTATAATCCTAAACCCAATATATGGAACCACCTAATTATAGGTTATTAAAGAACTCATTATAAAGATAACCGTAGATTAGTGTACCCTCCAGCACAATGTCATCTAGTGAAATCTAGATTTGAATTTGGCTCTCCTTAGTCATTGCTCATTACTTCTAAACCATATCTGATCTTATTCAGATCAGATGGAGAAGACTACATGGACATGTTATGTCCATTCTTCTCATTGCAGATGAGCATTCATCTTTGGCTCCAATGACTTTTGGAAACCCTTAAAGTGGTAGAGGAATTATCCAAGGGCTTTGAAAACAGAGAGTGTTCTCTATAGAGGGGTCTCCAACCTTGGCAATTTTAAGCCTGGAGGACATCAACTCCCAGAATTCTGGGAGTTGAAATCCTCCAGACTTAAAGTTGCCAAGTTTGGAGACCCCTGCTCTATAGGGAGCAAATATCATGAGAGAAAGATAGATTTTCATACAATTCTGGTATTTCTGCTGACATTTGATATAGTTTTGGGCCCAATTTTGGTGATCTTCCAGAAGTTCTTAAAATGGAGCCTTTTCGAAGGCATTATGGGCTGACACCAAATGTCTTTGATTGGGGTTTGGGGAATTTGGGTTTGTCTATTTTATTGTGTGTTTTATTTTATTTTAAAAGTTACTGCTATTTTTCTTTATGCTGTGAGCCACCAGGAATTTATGTACAAGTGTATATAAATGCATGCATACTAAATATGTAATTATATAGTATTGCTGTCAGGACAGAAAAAAGGGACAGCATGCAGATACAATCAGTTTCACTTTCTGGACAGGGCTTGTGGCAAATGTTCACAGAGTCTATCACTGAAAGTCCTGTGGCTAGGACATTGCTGCAACAAATTGATTTTTATTTCAAAGAAGAAAATAACAGGTATGACTGTGAGGGACATTTTTATCAACTGAAAATAAGCAGCCTAAACTAAAGTTTATAGATGGACATAAGAGAAGAGAAGAGAAGAGAAGAGAAGAGAAGAGAAGAGAAGAGAAGAGAAGAGAAGAGAAGGGAAGGGAAGGGAAGGGAAGGGAAGGGAAGGGAAGGGAAGGGAAGGGAAGGGAAGGGGGAGGGGGGAGGGGAGGGGAGGGGAGAGGAAGGGAGAGGAGAGTTGAGAAGAGAAGAGGGAAAGGGGTAGGGGGAAAGGATGGGGAGAGGAGTGGGGAAGGGGTAGGGGTAGGGGGAAAGGATGAGGAGAGGAGTGGAGAGGAGAGGCCTGTGAAATGAGCTTGGCTGAAAGAGAATGACTGGCCCAAACCCACGAAGCTGTCTTTCATCCTTAAGGCAGGACTAGAACTCACAGTCTCCTGGCTTCTAACTTGATGCCTTAACCATTAGACCTTTATTTTTATTTTCCCTGTAAATTCTAGCCAGGAAAATTTTAAGCAGAACAGCAGTTCTTGATCATCATTCACTGGGTATGATTCCATGCCATTCTTAAAAGCAGGAGCATATGTATATGTGTGTGTATGTGGAAGCTGTATCAAAAAATTAAGATAGTGGCCACAACTGTGTAATAAAATCCTGTCCATTTTTATATCTGTCACTCACACAATGTCCATTAAAAATGAACAGGGCTCACAGAATCTCTGAATCAATTGATTGCATCCAATGGAATAGGGTGCTTACCATAGATTTTTATCATGCAATGTGCAGTTGTACTAATGTGTGAATGCAAACATTCTTTCCCCCCCCTCCCCCCGAACTAAATCAATTTTGGGATGCTTCACGCACCATTTCTGAGTGAGCTCTTTTATGCAACTGTTAATAACAGATTCAATTAGTAAACTTTAAGCAACATACTATGCGGTAAAAGCTAACAGAGATAAGCATAAGAAACTCTGCAGATGGGGAAGATCCAAAGAAATACAGGAACAGCAGGAACTCTGTTCCCTCCTACTTTTCTATAGCTATTTCTCTTTAATACATCTAGTAGCCTAAAGTTAGCACCCTTTGTTTGCTGACCAATTGACGTTACAAAGGCACTGAGAAAAATGATTTATGAACTGTCCTCATACTGTGACAGTTGCAGCATCTGCACACTCACGTGATCAAAATTGGGAGTGAGCTTGGCAAGAAGCAGGTATGTACAATGGTTGCAGCATTCCGAGGTCACATGATCACCATTTGTGACCTTCCCAGCCAGTTTCTGATAAGCAAAGTCAATGGTGGAAGCTGGATTTGCTTAACAACCATGTGATTCACTTAACAAACACAGTGATTCACTTAGCAACCATGGCAAAAATAGTTGTAAAATTAAATGTGTCTTCACGTAACAACCATCTTAGTAATGGAAATCCTGGATCAATTGTAGACCTAAATCAGTGGTGAAATACACCCGGTGCGGACCAGATCGCCCAATCCGGTAGCGATGGCAGCGGGTGGTTCGGAGAATTGGTAGCAAAGATCCCTGTGCCCCCCCATGCCCAGCTGAGCTGCGCGATCATCAGAGGCTGGGTTTTTTTACTTTTAAAAGCATTTTTTCTACAACCTCTTCGGCCGAAAAAATGCTTTTAAAAGTAAAAAAAAAAAAAGCCTCCGATGATCGTGCGGCTCAGCCAGGGCCGGATTTTCCTATAGGCTAACTAGGCTTCAGCCTAGGGCCTCAAGATCAAGAGGGGCCTACACAGTGGTGGGATTCTGCCGGTTCTTAAATTGCTGGCTCGCCCCGCCCCTTGCCAATAAATAGTGGGGGTGGGGCGGGGCGAGCCAGTAATTTAACAAACGGTTCGGTGTTTTTTTAATTTATTGGCCTCGCAGCAGTGGTGGGTTGCTGCTGGCTGGCCACGCCCCTGAACCAGTCCCATCGCTCGCCCCAACCGCCCGACGCTCGCTCGCCCCGCCCCCTCCACCCAGTCACTCTTCAGTGATCCTGTGTGGGTCCTCGCTTGCAGCTTGCCTGCCTAAAGTACTGCGCCTGCCAGGTAAGCCTGTGAGTTGTGGCCTACCTAGCTGCCCCTGGCCCCCCTCTGCCCCCACCATCCCAACCTGCCTCCCCTACTCCCTTCCCCGCAGCCCGTAGCCCTGCCATACTTCCCTGCCTTCCACATGGCCTTCCCAGTGTCCCCGAGACCAGCTTGCGAAGGCAGGGAAGCGGGCTTGGCTCCCGGGACTGCCGGGAAGGCAGGCAAGCATGGCAGGGCCACCCGGCTGTGGGGAAGAGAGCTAGCAGCTTCCTTCCTTCCCCGAAGCTCTGCCATGCTTGCCTGCCTTCCAGGCTGCCTTCCAGGCTGCCTTCCAGGCATCCCCAGCTTGCCATCCACCCCCACCCCACTTCCCTTTTAGCTTTCTTTAATGCGCCCCGCTTCTCTCCCCAAACCTTGGGAGGCGGCGGCGTCCACGCCGCAAAGCCCTCCAAGCAGCTGCAGGAGGGGAAAAGAAAAAAAACCCCTTGGCTTCTGAAGCCTTCGAAGGTGTATGTGTGTGTGTTTGACTGCACTGAAGTGAGCCACGTGAAGGGAGCCCGCTGGGTAACAACGCCGGCTGCGATCGCTGCTGCCTCCACCTCTGCCTCTCTCTGCAAATAGAAGTCAGAGAGGAAAAAGGAGCGTTTCTCCGCATTTCATCCCAAATCAGCCGCCCTCACTGGAAACACGGAGAAGCGCTCAGCAAAGCAACTGCTTTTTCCCCTCCGACTTCTATGGAGGCAGAGAGAAGGAAGAGGCAGAGGTGGCAGGATCGCGTGGCTCACTTTAGCGCTGCCAAACACACACACCCCTTCAAAGCCTTTTCTTTTCTTCCCCCCCCCCCTGCAGCCACCTCGAGGGCTTTGGGGAGGGAAGCGGGACACGTTAAAGGCTGGCTGAGGAACTCTGGAGTTGAAGTCCCAGTTGAAGTCTCAGTTTAATAGTCACTAATTGTACTGGAGAAAGGTCATTTTCAAGACTTAAAAATATCAAAAATCAATTAAGAAGCACAATGACCCAGAAGAGGTTGTCTTCATTGAGTATTTTGTGCATCAAAAATGAGACCCTCAGAAAAATAGATTTTGATGAACTTATAGAAGAATTCTGTGTGAAAAAGTTTAGAGAGAAATTCTTCTAATCTACTATTTCATTTTAAATGTATACTTGGATTGAATCAGTTCTTAAATAAAATAACTATTAACATAAAATTTAATATGATATACAATTTGATATTTTCTTTTTTGTGATCTGGATTTTGTTTGAATAAAGTTCCATTTTTGGTTTAGTTTAAGACTTAAAATTCATAATAATTCATATTTAAACTTTAAATGCGAATTATTATGAAATAAATTTATCTGAATTGAATTTGGTTTAATCTTCAATGTATTGAATATATTTAATTTAATTTGATAGAAAATATGATAATTTTTATTGCGTATTTTATTTTTGTAGTCAAAGATTTTCATTATTTGAATTTTGTTTCTTTGTAAATGTTGTGTGTTATGTTTGATTAGTTATTGTTACAAGTACTATATATGGTGCTGAGAATAAATGTCCAAATAAGTGTTCTCGACTTTTTTTTATTTATTATCCGTGCCACATTTTTTATAAAGGTTAGTACCAATCACAACATGTTTCATTTAACATATTGATATATATCACAGTAATGATGTATTTTATTATCTCTCATGTAATTTACAAACTTAAAAATGGGAGGTGAAAGGGCCTCATAAGTGGAATAGCCTAGGGCCTCTTTTCATCTAAATCCGGCCCTGGGCTCAGCTGGGATCGTCAGAGGCTTTTAAAAGCATTTTTTTTCAACCTCTTCTACCAAAGAAGTTGTAGGAAAAAAAATGCCTTTAAAAGCCTCTGGCGATCCTAGCTGAGCTGCTTGATCGTCAAAGGCTTCTAATGCTTTTAGAAGCCTCTTTGGCCGAAGAGGTGGTAGAAAAAATGCTTTTAAAAGTTAAAAAAAAAAGTTGGCCACGCCCACCCAGTCACATTACACCACCACCACCAAGCCATGCCCACGGTAGTAACAAATTTTAGATTTCACCCTGACCTAAATTGAGGACTACTTGTAACACACTGGTATTTTACTGTAATTTGTTGCCTAAGCCAAAACAACTAGATTACTGACATGAGTTGGGTTTCATTTTACAACAGCTGGTAAATATGTGTTTGGCTTGATTAGGAGAGTTTAAATTGAGGATTTAAAGAACTGGAGATAAAAATTCTGACTCAATGACCTGAGGTAAAGTCTTATGCATTGCAGAAGGATGTAGGAGTGTAGCTCTAATGATCTTATTAAAGTACTCAGTATAAGATTGCTGAAAGAATACAAATTTGTCTGTAGCTTCAAAAAGGAGGAGCCAAGGAATTACAAACCAGCCAGTCAGAAGATTCTAAAGCAGACCATAAAGAGAATCTGCAAGCATCCTGAAAACAATAGTATTAATTTCAAGGAAGACAACATGAATCTGTCACAAACAAAAAAAGGGTGGTTGTTGTTGTTTTTAAAAAAATGGATTTGACATCCACAATGCAGTGATAATCCACTGAATCCGCCCACTGCCTCTGTTAATGCAGGTAACAATTTGCATACATAGCCAAGGTAATTATTAAGATATCCTATATCACACTGAAGGGAACTAGGCTCAAAAGCAGCCATGTTCTATGTGACAAGCATTATATTGCAAAAGTACACCTCAGGTGATCCAAGTATTAAATTTAGAGATGAGAACAATCGCAGTTTTGGGTATTCTTGTTTGCTTGTTTATTTGTGTGTGGAGAGAGAGAGAGAGGAAGAATTAAGAAAACCAGAAAATAAAATAAAAAATACCCCTAAATTAAAGATGAGAAATATTTACACCTATAGTTATTCTCTGGAGTCCCAGTCAGTAAAATCCAGGTGTGAAGGATATTGGGGCCACAGGGTTCTACCCTTGTTCCAGCTTTTTATCCATAATATATTGAAGAGGGGAGTCAAGCTGCTGAAAATTTGGGAGAAATTATTATTATTATTATTATTATTATTATTATTATTATTATTATTCTCTTTTATTCATTAAAAATGAAACTCAGTCAACGACATTTAAAAATGTGTCACAAATACCATTGACTGGTGCTAATGGTTGATACAGGTTGCTGCCAGCGTCCAAGGTATCAACCAAGTATCTTCTTAAAATATATGATGTTCCGAATAGCACAGTTTTTTGCAGTTCTGCTGGTGTTATTTCAGGAAGCTGCAATTTCTTGGTGTGCTTTGAAAATTCTTGGACATGGTACCAAGTGCCCCAATGACAATGGGTATCACTGTGACATGTTTCATCCATAGCCATGTAGTTTCGATGGCCAGGTTGCAATATTTTGTGATTTTTTCCAGTTCTTTTTCTTCAACTCTGGCATCTCCTGGTACCACAATGTCAATAAATTGTACATTTTGGTTTTCGACAACTATGATATCTGGCATCTTGTGTTCCAAGTGACAATCTGTCTGTATTTGAAAGTCCCACAAGATCTTCATCTTCTCATTTTGTATAACTTTTTCCACTTTATGTGCCCATGACTTTTTGGATACAGGAAAGTTGTATTTTTTACATAATGACCAGTGGATTAATTTAGCAACTCTGTTGTGTCTAGCTTTGTAATCAGTTTGTGCGATTTTGCGGCATTCACATATTAAATGTGAAACAGTTTCAACTTTGTTGTTTCAAGGTCGGTAGTTTGGATTGTCGGTGGATTTTTGTATCTTTGCTTTCATGGCATTAGTTTGTAGTGCTTGTTCTTGAGCAGCGAGTATTAAACCTTCCATTTCTTTCTTGATGGTTCCCATCTTAAGCCATGCCCATGTAAAGTTGTCATCACATTTTCCTTCAATGTTTTTCAAATGCTGTCCATGCAAAGATTTGGTTTTCCATCTATTTAATCTGTCATCCATCTGTTATATTCTGCCTTTGTTTCTGTTGTTTTTATAATATTCTCATTTTCACAGCCTGCAGCAATTTTTCTGTACTTTGTTTTTTTTTCTTCTACAGTTTGATGGATTTGCAATAGTCCCCTCCCCCCTATTTTTCTTGGCAGGTACAACCTGTCGATGTCACTTTGTTGATGGAAAATAATAATAATAATAATAATAATAATAATAATAATAATAATAATAAGTATTGAAAAGTATTGAAGGCAAAGCTGACCAGAAACTAACTTGGAACTGGTTAAGATCAGGAGTACTGAAAAAGAAACAGAAAGCTTTATTTTGGCAGCTCAAGAACAAGTCTTAGCCACAAACTGCATGAAGGCAAAAATTCAACATGTTACCACCAACAGCAAATGCCGCCTCTGCAATGAGAAAGATGAGACAGTCGACCACCTGATCAGTGGATGCAGCAAAATTTCACAAACTGGCTACCTACAACGCCATGACCATGTTGCTAAGATCATTCACTGGAAATTGTGCCAGAAGTTTGGATTTGAGTACAGCAAAAACCACTGGGAATATCAGGTTGAGAAAGTTTTAGAGAATGAGAAACTCAAGATCTTGTGGGACTTTAGGATTCAGACTGACAGGCACTTGGTCCACAACACACCTGACCTAACAATAGTTGAAAAGAAAAAAGTATGGTTCACTGACATTGCAATACCTGGTGATGTACGGATTGAAGATAAGCAGCAAGAAAAAATCACAAAGTACAGGGACTTACAAATTGAAGTTGAGCGACTGTGGAAAAAGAAATCGTGTGTTGTCCCGATTGTAATTGGAGCCCTTGGAGCAATACCCCGCTATTTAGAAATTCTAAATTTGCCGGACTTGAACATTTTGACTCTACAAAAAACCACCTTACTCGGAACAGCTTACATCCTCCGACGATACTTTAACAGTTCCTAGGTCCTTGGTTAGGACTCGAGCTGCTGAGCTATTAACCAGCCTCAAAGGCTGTGAATCTCACTAAAGATTAACCAATAAATAATAATAATAATAATAATAATAATAATAATAATAATAATAATAATAGTACCTTAACAGTTCCTAGGTCCTTGGTTAGGACTCGAGCTACTGAGCTATTAACCAGCCTCAAAGGCTGTGAATCTCATCAAAGATTAACCATAATAGTAGTAGTAGTAGTAATAGTAGTAGTAGTAGTAGTAGTAGTAGTAGTAGTAGTAGTTGTTGTTATTATTATTATTATTATTATTATTATTATTATTATTATTATTATTATTATTGTTTAGATATTCTGTCCACTTTGTCACCAACAAAAGTTTGTTGCAAACAATAAGTGGCTTTGTGATTCTGGATCAAAAGTTTCAGATGCTCAAATAGGAAATGAGTTGAAAGAGAAAAATGCATGACCTGACTTTGCAACAGAGATGTAAGCAAACCAAACAATACATTCTATCTTTAGTGTGTAGAAAGAAAAAGATATCAAATGAGATTATTACATTTTTTATGAGAGGATGAAATGTAAAAGCTCAAGAGAATCTGCCACAATGTTAGGAAAATATTATAGTAAAAATTGAACTAAAAATCCCTCAACATCTCTGCTTTAATAGAAAGATAAAGCTGACAGGACAGTGACCATGACCAGTGTGAGGAAAACAAAGTGGTATCAGCACATTATGGGGGATGACACATCTCAACAAATAAACTTCTAAAATAACAAAAGTCAAAGAAATGAGTACCAAAATACCTCACTTTAGTGGACCTTATACATATTCAATAGCCCTAGAGCAGGGGTGGGGACCGATGGCATTTTTATGACTTGTGGACTTCAATTCCCATAATTCCTGAGCCAACCATGCTGGACCTTGAACCATTCGGAAATGGGTATCAATTGTCCAGTTGGCAAATCCAGAAAAAGGAACTCCTGAGACATTATTTTACCAAAAGTATAAAACTTTACTGAATAAACCACATTGGCACAGAATCAGGGGTGGGTTTCACTTACCTTTACTACCGGTTCACAGTGGGATTGCGCTTCACTCATGCGTGCATGCGTGCATTCCTCTGCGCATGGGCAGAAGCTCTTGCACATGCACAGATCACCAATGATGATGTCGTGCCAGGTGGGCGGAGCTTCCCACCAGTTTTACTACCGGTTCTATAGAACCGGACAGAACCAACAACCCACCACTGCACAGAATGCAAAACCAATTCTGGGTTTCCTGTGCAAAAGCAAGCATACTTAATTCCCCCTTTTCCCTAAGGGCCAACCACAGCCCACCAATCACTTCTGTTTATTTTGTTATAGGAAACAGCCAACCACACCGGGACATCTGCTCGGTGTGTCCTTAGGATGCCAGAAATCCCCCCCCAACTCCCAAGACAGTCCGCAAAGCTGGAAAGGTTGGGGAACTCTGCCCTAGAGTATTAACTATCTATATAAACCTTATTAAAATTCTACACATAAAATAAACATAAAAATACAATTCATAAGCACACACTAAAACATCAACCTACAAATATAAAACTAAACATTTAAATTAGAAAAAAACCCTATAATCCACTTCCACCTTCACTTTCTTCATGGATCCCTCAACTATGTCGTATTCTATTTTTGCAATCACTATTTAAACTTTCTGTTGTCTCCCCTTATTTAATCTATTAAAATCCTTTGTCATCAGGCTATTTTCCCCCTATTTTTGTAATATAATCCATAAATACACTCTAGTCTTTAATAAAAACCTTGGTAGATTTTTCCCTCACTACACATATCAGTTTTGTTATCTCTGCCAAATCCATAACTTTAAATATCCAATCTTCAGTGTTTGGAGCGTCTTTAGTTTTCTATTTCTGCACACATAGTAATCTTGCTATGTGATCATAATATGTGATCATATACAGGGGTGGGCTTCAGATCCTTTAGCAACAGGTTCGCTGCCCTGTTGCTGGGTGGGCATGGCCATAGTGGGTGTGGCCTAGTCGGCCGTCTGCACCATAGCAGGGAGTGGTGTTTTTCACCCTCCCCAGGCTCCGGAGGCTTTCCTTGAGGGTGAAAACTGCTTTCCCTGGGGTCCAGAGGCCCTCCAGAGACTGGAAACAAGTTCGTTTCTGTACTTCCAGAACCTCCGGTAGGCCTGTTTTTTGCCCTCCCAGTCCCTCCACACGGCCCCTGCACTTATCTGGAATGATGAATGGGCCACGTGGAGACTCTTGGGAGGGGAGGGGTGGGTGTGGCCAGCCAGGGGTGATATTTGAGAGTTTGCCAAACCCTGGAATTCCTTGGCTAGAGGATCCCCCGAACCCTGCCGAACCCCCAGGAGCCCACCCCTGGGGGTTCGACAGATGTATACTAAATTCTGTACTCAGAATTTAGTATACATCTAATATTACATTCCTTTACTTGTTCAGTACCTGTATTCCAGGAAAATCAAATAGGAAACACAACCAGATGAGCTCATTCTACTTTATTGCAGGACTAATTAACAAAATCTTGCAAGTCTGAAAGTACAAAACTCCCGCTGTTACTTTTAACAATCTGATCAATTAGGGTGAGTCCTTCCTAAGTTTCTTTCTTTGAGTGTTAAGCCACTGGGGGCTCATCTATTGTCTGACTAGGCAGTATCTCTTCTCCTCATCCCTCAAGGTCATTCCCACATACCATTATAGCTGCTATATTTATTAATTGGGACAGGAAATAGAAAATTAGAATGGTGGAATTGATTATCTTTGTGTACAGCATGATAATTTTATTAATATTCTTGAACTGGGATACTTATATTAAAAAATGAAAATCTTAAGGCTGTACAGAGATGCTCTA
This sequence comes from Pantherophis guttatus, assembly GCF_059756535.1. Taxonomy (NCBI): domain Eukaryota; kingdom Metazoa; phylum Chordata; class Lepidosauria; order Squamata; family Colubridae; genus Pantherophis; species Pantherophis guttatus. The sequence continues at coordinate 88,377,409 of NC_142065.1, forward strand.
AACTGCTTAGAGGACTGGAATTAAAGCTTTGAAAATGTTATATCATTTTCTGGATTGCTGTGGAGTTAGTTGTCCAGCTCTTTAACAGAACACTGAGGAAAATGGAGCTCTGTCCTTGCTGAGATGATTATCCCTCTGGTAGTCTTCCTACTCTTCAATAATAGTCTTTTTTTTAACTCTTCCTCTCAGGCAGCCCCCTGTCCAAAATTTCTCCAGAAAATCTCATATAGGGAGATGTTGCATCATAAGTCTATGAAAATGGCCTTCATTTCATGACTATGCAGAATATTCTCTATTTTTCTAGAAAGAACAGATTGGCCATTGGAATAAGGAGGGGTTCTTCTTCTGAAGCACTATTATGAAGCTATCCCAAATACTTTGTAATAACAATTATTGTTATTATTGCTATTGTTCACAATAACAACCTGATGCCTCCCAAACCAGACTCCAGTCATAGGTGCACTTAATCGTATGTGTATATTTGCAGTGTTCTATAGACCTCAGCAAATTTTTTGCTCAATAACATCTGTACCATTTCCAAAGAGCTCAATAAACGTTTCTAAATTAAAGTTGATTGAGTCCACACCTTTGCCCTCTTTTCCTTCAATATCTTCCTTTGGCCTACTGTACTGTCTAGTTGGCATCCAAGAATTGTATCTTCATGAACTATCCATCCATTGATCTGTCATCCGTCCATCCAAATGCCAATGAAAACAATACCTCTGTCCCAAGAAGATATCTTAGACAAGCAGGAACTAGAAAGAATACTGCATCCAGTTTTGGTCAACCACATTATAAAAAAAATGTTGAGACTCTAGAAAAAGTGCAGAGAAAAGCAACCAAAATGATTAGGGGACTGAAGGCTAAAACATACGATGAACGGTTGTAAGTACTCGGCAGAGCTAGTTTAGTGAAGAGAAGGACCAGGGGAGACATGATAGCAGTGTTCCAATATTTGAGGGGCTGCCAAAGAGAGAAGGTCAGGTCAGCCTATTTTCCAAAGCATCTGAAGGCCAGACAAGGAATAATGAATGGAAACTGATCAAGGAGAGACTCAACCTAGAAATAAGGAGAAATTTTCTGACAGTGAGAACAATCAACCAATGGAACAGCTTGCCTTCAGAAGTTGTGGGAGCTTCATCACTGGAAGCTAAGAAGAGGCTGGACTGCCATCTGTCAGAAATGGTGAGGGTCTCCTATTTGGGTGGGGGGTTGGACTAGATGACCTACTAAGGTTCCTTCCAACTCTGTTATTCTGTTATGTAATTGTATTCCTTTATGGTGTTGCTAGCATTTGCAACCTAATCCAAGATTAGAGTTAGGGTTAACACATCAGGACTAAAATTTCAAAGAGAGATTGAATCAGGACAGGGTAGGGCAAGTTAATGCCTCCACTTCCCATCCTGATTCAAAACATCTCTCTAGGAAATACATTACAACATTTTTGTTTTAGTACACTTGTTATTTATGTTAGATAGTGCCATGTTCCCAGTCTGCTGTCTTTTAGTTAATTTGGATCATTTCCTTTCATTGACATATGGGACAGTTTGGATATCAGCCAATCTCTGGAGTATTTTATTTTAAAGCTGTAAAAACCACAAACAGATTTAATCTTCCATGTACCCCCACTAATATCATAACTTTCTTTCAACCTTCCCCAGGGGTTTTGCAAAACCTCTGCATCCCTAACTGGCTTTATATCCCTTGTCTGAAAGGTCTCATGTATAGTTAATTTCTAGGGCTCAGAACCCTAGAACCCATGACACAATGATTATAAATATTTTTTGGGGGAAATATCTGAGTTATTTTATAAATCTATGAATCTATTTGTGCTGGCAGTATTGTAAGTTTGTAGCAAAAGCAGAAAAAATTACATCAGAAATCCAATAATTTCTTGCTGTTCTCTTTAATACACAATGGTAAATTTTATCTAGATCTGAACTGTTGCATTTGTTTCCCGGAGGCTGGAGATGTGTGAGATGAGTAAAGGAAAACATCCACGGATAGCAGAATCAACAGCAACTTTATTGAGCATCAGACATAATTTATATAGTTTCTAAGTTTCTCAGTTCTCACCTACTATGCGAGTTACTTTATTATTGATTAACAAATCTCCAAGGCACAATAATTGGTTAGTAATTACATCATTGATTTTCATGAGAATATGCATGTATTCACACACAATGAAAGCTACACCGAAAGCGGCAAATGTTGCAGGTTTTTGTTTCACTCTGTGTCCTTGTACATGCTAGAAACACTGCTCAAAGATGAGAATTGCTGATGTTTGCAATTTCGTGTAACTTTCGTGCAGTTCCAAAAACCATACAGATGAGCATTGTAATAACCCTACACTGAACAATTCTTTTTGGATCCAATATGGTATTTTAAAGTTCAGAGATAAACTATGTGAGGTATCATAGATATTGGATATAAATTAGAACATACACTATTCTAGATAAAATAACTTTATTTGATTTGACTTCACTTTGGTCTAATGGTTAAGGCATTAAGCTAGAAACCAGAAGATTCTGAATTCTAATCCTGTTTTTGGCATGAAAGCCAATTGGGTGACTTTGGGCCAGTCATTGTCTCTCAACCCAACTCACCTCACTAGGTTATTGTTGTGAGGAAAATAGGAGGAGGAAGGAGGATTAGGTATAAAAATTGTCTTCAAATATTTATTAAAAAAATAATAAAGGCAGGATATAAAACCTGTGGAAAAATATGGAAATGCTCAGAAGAGCTCTATCATAATTTGAACAAGCAGTCTGTCTTCAGCTACTATTTGTTCCTCATTTCTTGGAAGTATTGTAGAGATTAATTTCATTATAACATGGAAATAAAGATTTCTAGTATGCTAATCTTTTGAACCATTGGCACTCTGTCTTAAGAAGAGGGTCATCAGGCAATAAAATCAGTGATCTCAATAAAATGTTATATAACTTGAGCATAGCCCTTTATGCCTTTATGCCTTTATAAATTTAAGAGTGCATTCTCAATTTGCAAAGTTTAAGGGACAAAATCAATTTTCCTTTCTAAATTGTATAATTTGATCCTTTGTTATTTGAGATGGATTATTATATGAGAGGTTTAGAGATTTTATATATATTTGATCAAAGCAGAAATCTGATAGATGTGGAGGCTATTACAGTATACAATGGCTCTACTAATAAGAACATTATGACAATGTGACTACAGATTTGAGAAATTGTCCCCCTCAGAATGGGCCCGCAATTTGGGTGTCCTCCTAGACTCACAGCTAAGATTAGAGCAACATCTGACAGCTGTGGCTAGGGGACCTTTGCACAAGTTCGCCTGGTACACCAATTGCGACCCTACTTGGATCGGGAGGCTCTCCTCACACACTCATGCCCTTGTCACCTCATGGTTAGATTATTGCAACACGCTCTACATGGGGCTACCCTTGAAAAGTGTTCGGAGACTACAGTTGGTCCAGAATGCAGCCGCTCGAGCTATCGTGGGTGCACCTAGATACACCCACATTACACCAATCTCCGCAAGCTGCACTGGCTCCCTATTGGTCTCTGGGCACAATTCAAGGTGTTGGTTATTACCTTTAAAGCCCTACATGGCTCAGGGCCAGGTTATCTTTGAGACCGCCTTCTACCGTATAGCTCCCAGCGACTGGTAAGATCCCACAGAGTTGGTCTCCTCTGGGTCCTGTCAGCTAAATAATGCCGGCTGGTGGGCCCGCGGGGGAGGGCTTTCTCTCTGGCTGCCCCAGCTCTCTGGAACCAGTTACCTCCTGAAGTCCAGACCACCCCCACCCTATTGGCCTTCTGAAAAGCGGTGAAGACCTGGCCTGGGGCCGTTGATCTCGCTGTTGCGATCTTGTGAGATCCGGCCATGAATGGTTTGAATGGATTTTAATGTTTTAATGTTTAAATGTTTTTATAACGGTTTTTTTAAAAATGCATTGTAAGCCACCCTGAGTCTCCGGAGAAAGGTGGCATATAAATTGAACTAATAAATAAATAAAGTCTATCTGAACATCTCCAATGAGGCTAACTATTTTTATTTCACCTGTATTATTTCTTTTAAATAATTCAAGGCAGTAACATAGCTAATATTCCTTCCTCTTTCTCTTTTCCCTAAAATAATATCCCCCAGGATATTAGGAGTAGGGTGGACTGGAGAGAGTATCAGGCCCAAGTTCTCCCAGCTGGCTTTTATGGCTAAGGAGGAACTACAATTCACAGTCTCCTGATTTCTAGCCCAGTGCCTTAATCATTAGACCAAACTGGCTCTCTGTTGATTTTTTATTTATTTATTTATTTATTTTGTGCTAACATAAGATATTCCTGTTCTTGTGGGTATTTCTATGTTAGATTGCATTTAATTTAGTGTTAAGTGCCTCAACAACATTAGTATGTATCAGTGGTGAAATCCAATTTTTTTTACTAGCGGTTCTGTGGGCGTGGTGTGGCTTGGTGGGTGTGGCAGGGAAAGGATACTGCAAAATCCTCATTCTCACCCCATTCTGGGGCCAGCCAGAGATGGCATTTGCTGGTTCTCCAAACTACTCAAAATTTCCACTACCGGTTCGCCAGAACTTGTCAGAACCTGCTGGATTTCATCCCTGGTATGTCTATATGCAGAGTGTGTACACACACACAAACATATAATTATATTTTCAGTTATATAGATCACCAGGAGGGGCCACATGACTGGTTTCATCTTTATTGTGACTCATCAGAGTGAGGTAGCATGAAACCAGTTACGTGGTGTCTCATGGTAGTCTTTTCAGCTAAACACACAACAGAGGACGTACACTGTATAAGCAATAGAGGAATCCCCTTACTTGCAAGGGGGTGGATGTACAACCCCACACATGGGGACCAGTGGTGGATTGCCCCCGGTTCACACCGGTTCTATAGAACCAGTAGTAAAACCGGTGGGAGGCTCCGCCCACTGACCCTGACGTCATGAAAATGCTTCTGCGCATGTGCAGAAGCTTTTGTGCTTATGCAGAAGAGCATGTGCGCGCCCCCGTTGCGAATGGTAGTAAAGGTAAGTAGAACCCACCCCTGATGGGGACATGACATAGTATAACATTTGCATCTCCCTGTTCTGACTGCATAAGAGAAGGTGGGTTGTATATAGCAGTGTTTCTCAATCTAGGCAACTTGATGAACAGTGGACTTTAACTCCCAGAGTTCCTAATGCTGGTTGAGGAATTCTGGGAGTTGAAGTCCACGCATCCTCAAGATACCAACATTGAGGAAACCCTGCTATAATACAGTTCACCCTCTAGCATTCTGATAGAGCTTTTATTAACTGCTTTCACTAACCATTATGGACTGTTATTGTTCTTACTTTTCTACTGTTTCTTTGATGCTTTTTTAAAGTTCTTTTTGATATTTTAATGCATTTCAGCAATTTTATAATATGTTTGGATATTAGAAGGAAGAGGGCGGGGAGAATGAAAGTAACAAAAGTAGGGAGTTCCCTAGCAAAAATTGTTAATCACAATAGTTCCTTTCAATCTAAAAACAGAAGAAATTTTTAAAAAAAAGATATTAGTGATATGTCAGCTATATCAATGCTAGCGTCTAGTATTATGGTTTTGGATGGGTAGGTTTTTCCAATACCTTTTGATTACTTTTTTTCAAGTGAGAAAATACTTATTGATCTCTTTGGAGGATCAGATAAGTTTCTTTTGGAACACTGAGTCTTTATCAATCATCAGAGGCTGATGAATGAGACCGAATGGGAGATTTCCACTTCTGAAGGTAATTAAATGCCAAGACGTCATTCAAACCAGTGGGCATGGTGGAAAGATGCTTCCAGATGAAGCCAGCTCTGACACACAAGTCTGCCATAATCACACAAAAGCAGATGGATTGCCCCAAAGGTGCCAAACGCCATCAAAATTTAAACAAAGAGGTGCCAGCTCACTGAGCTTGCTGCCAGACTTTTCCTTACGTAAATTTTTTTTTGCCTTTTTAATTCCTTTATCATATGCCTCGTACAAACCTTTTATCTTTATTCCCTTTTAAATATGAAAGCTTTTAAAAATGCCTGTCTTGGGCCAGAAAAACAAAGAAAACTTATTCATGATAGTATTCTCAAGGTCAATAAAAATCCTATCTCAAAAAGATAATACTGTGATTGTGCTGAACCATCCCTCAATTTGTCTCCCGGCCAAAGAATTGCACATCGTTGTTTGCCCTGCTACAGCAAGGAGTCTCAGAAAGATTACTCTTTTATTAAGTTTCCTTCATAAAGATTAAATCTGAAAATAAAGAAACGGTAGAATTTTTACCTGCGTGCTGCTTAAAATCTAACCAATTTCCAAGGATTATTGGGATTCTATCAGACCCAAAGAGATTAAATATCAGGTGGAATATAAGCTTTGGAACTGAACCCACCTGAAAAGTTGGAAGAGGAATTCAATCTGGAATTGGTTGGAATGTTGGAAGCTTAATTTTTGGCAATTCTTTATCTCTCTCTTTTTTTCTGATGATTACCAGAAAGATGATTGGTTTTACTAGGCACTCAGACCAGAACAGTGGCTAGTGCTTGGCACTTGGATTCTTTAGACACCAGATGGACATGCCACCTATATCTGACATTTGTACATTCATTCATTCATTCATTTATTTATTTATTCATTCATTCATTCATTCATTCATTCATTCATTCATTCATTCATTCATTTCTCTGTTTCAAGTAGATATGAGAGCTGGGGGTTATCTTTTCAAATCCAAAGTAGGGGAAAAAATCTGCAAAATCTGCACCTGCACGAATGTTTTTATAGTCTGAACCTCTCAGATTTGAAGCTGTCTCCTATCACTCATAATAGGGTTGGTAGCCCATTCTGCTGCTGGAAAGCTAAATTTTGTAGTTCTTCCATATTATATTTCTTTCATTGTTCAGACAGGAAAATTCCTGGCTTTGATTCAGAAAACAGATGCCATAAAAACAGGGAATTAAGGATTTCCCCATCAGAGATGAAGATCTAGCTGGGAGTAAACTAGAAGGTGCCTTTCAGATGGTCTACATCAGTGGTCCCCAATCTTTTTGGCATCAGGGACCAGTTTCAAGGAAGACAATTTTTCCACGGTCTGGGGGAGGGGAGAATGGTTTTTGTTTCACTTCACCTCCAACTGTGCAGTCTGGTTCCTAACATGCCACAAACTGGTACCAGCCTATGGCCTAGGGGTTGGGACCCCTGGTCTAGATCCTGTGAGCCCAGCCAGCAAACTCTATATCATTCCCTGGAATTCTGGAAGATGTAATATAAAGCATCTGGATGTCACCAAGGTTCCTATTCCCAAGTTTAAGATGTGAAGGAAGTAACTTTGTTGTAGCCATTGTTAAAGAATTGGGTATCTGTAATCACCCAGTTATCTCTTTGTAGATCTAGATCTAACTTCTGGCTCCCCTCATTTTTCATATATAGAGTACTTGGGTATAGTTATGTGCACGAGTATAAGACAAGAAGAGTCAGAAATTGTGTGTGTGTCTCTCTCTCTCTGCAACTTTATATTCCTCATCATTTATAACTGATGGATTGATCAATACAAGATTTGTTAAACTGCCCCAACCATAAAAGACTTCAGGAGATTCACTTCCCATCCCATCTCACCCAATCTCATCCGGTGGCATTTTCAGTGATGCAACAGTGACAGCAGTAGTTTCTCTGCCCCCTGATAGACACTTGCTTGCAACAAGAGTCTGCCTTCTCCCATCCATCTCTGTGACTAGCATCTGTCTCACTCAGCACCTCCATCTTCATTACCTTGGTGAGCTTAAAGCAGCCCTCCCATTCAAAGGTAATCTTTTAGGAAAGGGAAACAAAGCATTACCATCCTTCAGTAAATGTACAGCATGATGTGGTCAGACAAATGAAAGCAAACATTCTCCTTTCACTCCATTATCCCAGAACATCTCTGAGGATGTCTTTAGTGGCTTTGAAGAAGATTTGATACCTTCCACCTGAATGTAATGTAACTCCACGGGTAATCCTCGACATACGACCACAATGGAGCACAAATTTCTGTTGGTAAACAGGACAGGAGTTAAGTGAATCACTGCAGCTGTTAAGATAGTAACACAATTGTTAAATGAATCTGGCTTCCCCATTGTCTTTGCGTGTCAAAAGGTCACAAAAGATGATCATATGACCCCGGGGACACTGTAACCATCATAAATATGAGTCAGTTGCCAAGAGTCTGAATTTTGATTACATGACCTTGGGGAGGCTACAATTGTCATAAGTATGAAAAATGGTCAAAAGTGGCTTTTTCAGTGCTGTTTTAACTTTAAACAGGTGCCAAATGAACTGTGGTAAGTTGAGGACTACCTAATGTTTTAGAGCAAGGGTGTCAAACTCAATTTCACTGAGGGCTGCATCAAGGTTATGTTTGACCTTGGGGGGCTGGGGTGGGTGTGGCCGGGGTGGGCATGGCCAGCTCAATGTCACTTGTGTTGGAGGCACCGAACACTCTGCCAGCAAAAACAGGCTTCCGAGCTCTGTTTCTGGCTGTGACAGCCTCCTGGAACCCTCTGCCAGTGAAACCAGAGTTTGAGAGGGCTGCAGATGGCCTTCCTGAGCTCCGTTTTTGCTGGCAGAGGCATCATGGGCTGGTTCTTTGCTGTCTCCAGGGTGGCCCCATGGGTCAGATCCAAGCACCTCATGGGCCAAATCCGGCCCTCAGGCCTTGAGTTTGACACCCCTGTTTTAGTGTCAAATTTTATTGCGCTGCTCTGCCTCAATGTAAACAAAAATAAAACATAAACAATATGTATGTATATAACATCTGAGACCTTTCTTTAGATTTTATTATCTTCTATGAAGTCACCATAACAGAAATGTTTTTTTTTTAAAAAAAGTGGTTATTTTAGGATAGGCCAATGCTGTTTCAAAATCTTTTATTTTGAATCAGATTACTGGATAATGGTATTCCAGTTTTGTATTTGCATCCTTCATTTGGGAGAAGAATATTATGGTTTTGATCTTTGTTTCCACTCACTTCACAAGTTTGAACAATCCTTTGGGGTCATATTCACTGATGCCTCATGTGCTAGGCTACGAAATAAAGTATCTGTAACAAATGTTACCTGCAAGCCCCAATATCATAAATATATCATAAATATCCACTGAAAAAAAGCATATAGCCTTCAGTTCCGATTATTAATAATACTGCAAAGACCACGAGTCTTTTGAGCTCTAGCAAATTCAACACAGGGTTGAAGTCTCATAAACCTCAAACAAGCAAGCCTGTTCATGTTTTGATTTAGAAAACATGCTTTACAATTAATTTAGAATACTGTATAGAGAAATAAGTTGATTCACAATGGGAAAAAATTTTCAAAAAATGTCTGAGAGCCCAGGTTTGAGAGCCAAACATGAGCGTCCGTCTTCGCCTAACTCCTGCCCACTTAGCAGTTCAAAACCATGAAAATGCAAGTAGATAAATAGGCACCATTTCAATGGGGAGGAAAGACCGCTGTGTGACATCATGCTGGTCACATGACCTTGGAAACAGCACTGGCTCATGGCCTTGAAATGGAGATGAGTGCTGCCCCCTGTAGTTGGCAACGACCAGCAGAATAAAATCTGCAGGGACTCCTCCCTTTCCTATAACATGCTATATTTCTCCTGCAGGAATCTTATTGTTCTTGGTGAATTTCAGAATTACTTTTAAGGAGATGATTCCAGGATGAACAATCCATAGGTTGCATATGAATTCTGAATCTTCCAAAGATTGTACCCTTGAGCTTCCTGGGATTATAGCACCCACTTAAGGGGACCAACATTTGTATTTTTTTCCTGTAAAAGAAGTAATAACATAGTTGTGCTAAACCCTTCCTCCACAAAAGGAGAGAGAAGAAGGCTGGAAATATAATAACCTTAATTGTTCCAGTGTCGAGATCCGCTCGACACTTCGATCCGCTCCCGGGATCGTGGGCCCGACCACTGTGCCGAACTACGGGAGCCAGACGAGGGAGGGGTATCAATGAAAGACGCTTCGGGGCTTTGGAATCTGCTAACACTGGTGGTGGGGGTGTTAGGATAATGGTAGGTGGCCGGACACATTTGCGGACGAGCAAGGGTTAACTTTTCGCTACTCACCGCCCTGGCAACGCCTGCGCACTAGTACCCGGAAGGGCGGTGGTTATACATTGTTAGCGCGTTCTTTAAATTGCATTGGGAGGCAGCCGCTCCCAACGCTGACTTTGTGTATCCTGCATACCCGTCAACCTAGCTGTGTGTCCCGTGGAGGAAGGTGCTAATCAATAAACTGTTACAGCAAGCGTGGTTGGGCGTTTTCCCTTCCTCACACACGGAGTCCGCAACGCAGCTTGACATCCAGACATTGGCTGATGGACATAGGACTTCTTTACATTCCTATATTCAGACTTCTTGTAGATGTGCCTATAGAAATAAATGGTCGTTCTTCCATCTCTAGTGAAATCATCCATTAGATTAAATAATCATCTTTATTACTTAATCTGTTCTGAATGATTTAAGAATCCCTTGTCATAAGTATGTTAATAAATCACAGTTTGGCAGTTTAAGGGTTACAGTTTTATCATCGCTAAGAAAAATGGAGAAGGTTGGCTGGTTTCCACACTCTAAGAAATTGATAAAATGTAATTGAAGATGGCAGCAAAAGTGCAACCATATACACATTCTTTTGAGCAACAACATTCACTTATTACTCCACAGGTTAAAACGAGCAGCTTCTAATGTGGATACTTCATTATCCAAAGAGCCTACTCTGATGATGAAAGACTGAAATATTGATCTGCATGGGATTATTCTTCTAGTTCATTTGTTCTCCTAATTATGGGATATATAAATAGCGAATGTTCAGAAAGCTTATATGTTAAAAAGACATCTTCTATAATAAGTATCTCTTAATTAACATTCGTTCCCTAGTCTTCGGTGCAAGATTGTTCTCCAGGGTTTCTTTAATAGGAAGAGCCAGTTGTTATGCTAACATTAATGCTAAAAAAATGGCTGTGTAAATCCATCAATTAGAATTTATACTGTATCAGTCATATGAGTAGGTATACTCTTGTGAGTAACTGCATGATTTCCTTTTGGCTGGCATATGTCTACTAGAGAGTTCTATATTTACAAGCTATCTAAAGAGTCATTTGTTCAACAGCTAGGAGACTGCTGTTAGATTTAATAACTTTGAGCAAAAAACCCAAAGCAAAACAATAAAAACCATCAAGCTTCCAAGTACCCTGATTATTTTAACATTTCTTTTGCTTTTAAAAAAAATATTAAGGTATAAAAATGAACAGAATGCTACCAGTTTGAATGCATTTGAAAAGGTCCTCAATTCAAGATTATATACTTCCTGTCTTTTCTGCATGGATGTTGAATTGTTTAAGAATTTGCATTGTAGCATCAGTTTTATGGGTTGGGGGTTTTGCCTTGTTTATTGTTTTGTTTCTTTACTTTTGCATTGCTCTTTCTCATTATAGTCTAATTCCTGTAGGTGAGACCATAAATTAGTTAAAAAGACTAAGTTAAATGTCACAGATTAGTTGATGTGAAAATAAGTCATGCCTAATGGAAAGTGCTTCAGATCGAATATTGAAGCAGTAAAGAACCCAAATAAACCAAAGGTGGGCATTGACTGTTCATTACATAACAGATTGATGATCGGTGGTTTATATTTCTAAAATAAAGATGCCAACTGAGTGGTGTGTGTGTGTGTGTGTGTTTAGTCTTTTCTATCAGCCAGTTTCTGAAGAGGAGAATAAAAAGCAGAAGCTCTTCAAATGAATTGTATACTGTTCACTGAGGGAATCTGAGAACAGTGCCAAGTCAAGATGGCAGCCAGGATGGAAGCTCCACCCCTTTTGTTTTTGCATGCATCACATGTGCCATATCCGTAAAAAGGGAATAGGGTTTCTGTACAGGTAGTCCTTGACTTACAACTGCAACTGGACCCCAAATGTCCATTCTTAAGCAAGACATCTTAAGTTTTGCTGCATTTTACAACCTTTCTTGCCACAGTTATTAAGTGAATCCCTACAGTTGTTAGTAAACTGGTTGTTAAGGTGTTCAGGGAGTATTGGCAAAATCCACTTCACGTCCCCATGAAAATGGAAGATTTAGGTGCTTGAGCAATGAAGGATAAATCCACCTTGAACTAATGAGAGGAAATTTAGGATATAAATCTAAGAAATGAAAATAAAGCCAGCCTTTTGTAAAGTATCAGTTCATTGGAATGACAGCTTCTTGGTTTCATTATGATGCATGGATTTTATTGAACTGTGTATTATTTTAATTAAACCTGTACCCAGTCAAACATCTATAAGAATAAATGTAGGTTTACAAATTCACTAGCAAACAGATCAATAAATATGAGTTGGATGGAGAACAGTTCCAACTCATATTAAAAGCAGTTGGAAGACATTAGAGTTTAATTTTGCATGGCTTGTATTATTTCTTTGCTTTGATGGAAGGACAAAAGGCATTTAACTGTTCAGGGATAAAAGGAATATATACATTATGTTTTGCCCCATCAGGCTGAAGGTTGTCACATTCAAGGTGAAGGTCGAATCTATTCCTTTCAAGATAGCCTATAATTCAGAGGATAATAAAATGGAAAATTTTACCCGTCAGCCCTGATATGCTCTGACTTGAAAGAACTTGACACAAAACAAATTCTTCACTTCCCTGCACAACGTGGATGCTTAAAGTCTGTCTTCCTTTCCTTTTTCTTTTTTTTTAAGGAGCTTTTTAAAAAAACCGTAAGCTGAAACTCCAATAACTTAATTTGTTTACTTGTGAGCAAACTGCCATATTTATGTAAGCTAGATTGAAACAAGAATTGACTAGACAACCTTGTCTGAAGATCCACATCCTTCCCTGACAGGAAACCTCATAGCCTTTAATCAAGGATTATATTTCTTCTATAAGTTTACATCAAGTTACAGTTATGCCAACTCTTGTCATGTACCTTGCCAGGATCATATGCTACATCTTTGACTATATCCTGTCTCTTATCAATTCTACTAGCAGTGACTAGCAGAAACAGACAAGAATCCAACAGTGATTGTTCACATATAGGAACTCTAAACCTCAAACCTCTGTTATCCAAAAAGTGCACGCTACAATTTTATTCTTGAATGCATGCTGTAATGTAACCAGGAGGGAGCTTTGCCATGGCCACCATTTTTATTTTAGACTATACAAATCTCACACTTTGATTAAAAAATAGTATTTGATTGGAGAATAAAATGCTGGTAGACACATTTTTTTAGTTAACGGAGACTAAAACATATGAAGAATGGTTACAGGAACTGGGCATGGCTAGTCTAGTGAAAAGAAGGACCAAGGGAGACATGATAGCAGTGTTCCAATATTTGAGGGGCTGCCACAGAGAGGAGGGGGTCAAGCTATTTTCCAAGGCACCCGAAGGCAAGACAAGGAATAATGGATGGAAACTGATCAGGGAGAGACTCAACCTAGAAATAAGGAGAAATTTTCTGACAGTGAGAACAATCAACCAATGGAACAGTTTGCCTTCAGAAATTGTGGGAGTTTCACCACAAGAGGCTTTCAAGAAGAGATTGGACTGCCATTTGTCAGAAATGGTGTAGGGTCTCCTGCTTGGGTGGGGGATTGGACTAGATGACCTACAAGGTCCCTTCCAACACTGTTGATCTGTTAAATCTGTTAACCTGTTTTAGCCAATTTTACGGTGGGGTTGGTTTAAATTATAGGAACCCAACCACTGTCACTTATAAATCATGGTTTATGGTTTACTGCAATGATTTGTAAATCATGGATTATGATTAGTGAGGTCTTATGGCTTGATCAATATATAATACTTAAAACAAATTAGGATTTAGATCATATAGAGATAAAGAAATAGAGATAGGGATAGAGATGATAGATAGATAGGATAGCTAGCTAGCTAGATGATAGATAGATAGATAGATAGATAGATAGACAGACAGACAGACAAATCTAGATCTACATCTAGATCTAGATGTAGATAGATATCTATTAAATAGATTTATTAGAAAATGCCATGGCAAGTGGAGGATTAGGAATCCACAAGGCCAATGCATACTCTTATTAGGTAAAGTGTTGCAACAATAATTCACAAGAGCCAGAGTTAGTTGAGATCCGGTGATAGCTTTCCAATGTCTGATAGACCAAACTCTTCTGAAGAGTCTCTGGAGAATGTTCAACATCTTTACATGGATGCTACTTAGCAGCCATCATATTAAAAGTTGTTATTGGGCGTTGTCATATATCATGTATATTCTGAAATTTTCATTCTGTTTTAATATATTGCTATAAATTGCATTACCCTTGTGAGAAAAAAAACAGGTGTACTGAAATATTTTAAAATGCAGGTATTTTATAACATTTATTAAAAATACAATGAATTTTTGATTTTTTTAAAATTGCAGATGAATGTAAACATGGGATAAAAATTAAAAAGATGTACGCAAAACATGGGTGTGGAATAGAAACAAGTTGAGTCACTTTGTCCTTCTCCTAAGTGCTGAGCAAAAGCTATCTTCACTGTTGTAAACCAGTTTTTCTGAGACAGTCTTACTCTACTTATAACAAAATTGCAAATGGAGGACCACAGAAGAGTAGGAAAAAAGCCACAAGGATGCCTGCTATCTTTGCTTACATTGTCCCTCCAGAAGGGCACTGCATGACCGGTTTCATTCTTGTTGAGAACCATCAGATGAACATCGCTATCTATCAGGAATTGATGTCACAAAACCTTGTATTTGGATGATTATATGCAGTGCATTAGTTTGAGGAGTTATCCAGATTCTGGTGTTCAGCTGTGTTGCAAGAAAAGATAAATAGAATCTCTCAAACTGGCATATAAAGTTCGCCTTCCCTTAATCTCTCTCTCTCTCTCTCTTTCTCTCTCTGTGTTTATGTATATGCATGCCTCTGTATGTGTCTGTCTGTCAGTGTGTGTGTGTGTGAAAGAGAGAGAGAGAGAGAAAGAGAGGTTATATTACATCATGTCCCTGTGTACAAAGATATGATATAAATAGAAAACTTCCACCATCACCCCATCTCTTTCATTCGTTCTTAGATTAAGGGAAAGTGACCTGTATATACCCATTCTGATAGATGCTGTCTTTGGTCCCAACAGAATAGTTTAAAAACTGGTTGAAACCAATACCCTTTGTAAATATAGTTTCCAATTCTCGATTGAAGAACAGCCAACAGATGGCAGCAAAGATTTTCTGGAGTTTTCCAGAGTGGTTTACTGCCCTTTAGTGGCTGCTCTTGGTTTGTGCAGCCCTAATCTTGGTAGCCGTATTTTATGTTACTCAACTGTTCTTGCAGTTGAAATCGGTCCTCCAGCATGACATCATAAACCCAGAAGAAAGTAAATAACGGTTCTCCTTTCCTCCATTCTATCCTAACCTAGTTCATATTATCATGCTAAATCATAATATGGTTAGTTTCATTTTGTCTTGATATCTTGTATAAACCCAGCCATTGTAAAGAAAGCTGCATAGCATAGGAACTCAGCCAACTGTTGGTTATTCAGTAAGCCACTTTATAAAAAGATATGATAAGAAGGGTGATTGTCAGCTCCTACATATGAGGGAAGGGTATTCTCCCTAAGTAGCCTCCAAAAAAGCCAATGCAGTCCTAGGCAGCATTAACTGAGGGATAGAATCAAGATCACATGAAGTCTTAATACCACTTTATAGTCCCTTGGTAATTGAAATATAGCATCCAGTTTTGGCTGCCATGCTATAAAAAAGATGTTGAGACTCTGGAAACAAAGTCGGTGAAGAGGTTGTAAAAAAAAATGCTTTCAAAAGGCTCTGACGATCCCAGCTGAGTTGCCTGATCGTCAGAGGCTTTTTTTTCCCTTTTAAATGCCTCTGCCGATCAGGCAACTCAGCTTGGATCATCAGGCATCGTCTTGGATCGTCAGCTTGGATGTCAGCTTGGATTGTCAAACTCAGCTTGATGATCAGGCAACTCAGCTTGGATTGTCAGAGGCATTTAAAAGAAAAAAAGCCTCAGCTGGGCATTGGGGGGGGCAGGGATTTTTGCTACTGGTTCTCCAAACCACCCGCCTCCATCGCTACTGGATCAGGTGATCCAGTCTGAACCGGGAGCATTTCACCCCTGGACTAGAGGCTAAAACATATGAAGAACAGTTGCAGGATTTAGGTATGTCTAGTTCAAGGGTCAGCAACCTGCGGCTCTGAAGCCGCATGTGGCTCTTTCACCCCTCTGCTGCAGCTCCCTGTCACTCAAAACATGCATCACAACCGCCAATGTGCAACACCCGCTGGCACGCAATTTATTGAGCTTTTCAACCACCGGTAAGCCAATCATGGATAAATCCAAGAAAAGAAAAGTTTCAGAAGAAAACAGAATGTTTAATTCAACTACATATGCTAGTTTTGTGGCCGCTCAAGAAATAGTCACGAGAAGGGTTTTGTGGCTCCCGGTGTTTTCTTTTCTGTGGGAAACAGGTCCAAATGGCTCTTTGAGTGTTTAAGGTTGCATAACCCTGGTCTAGTTTAATGAAATGAAGGACTAGGGGTGACATGATAGCAGTGTTCCAATATTTGAGGAGCTGCCAAAAAAAGGGGTGGGATCAATCTATTCTCCAGAGCACCTGACAGTAGAACAAGAAACAATTCATCTACAATTTGAAATGTTAGAACCACTTAAAATTTTATTTAATAAAATACAACTAGGAGGAGGAGTACCACCTTCTTGGAAAACAGCCTTTGTTTCACTAATCCCAAAGGAGGATCATAATTCCATTAAACCTGAGAATTTTAGGCCAATCTCACTCTTGAATACTGATTATAAGATTTTTGCTAAAATATTAGCTAATAGATTAATGCCAGTTATGCAACAAATAATTCACAATGATCAATCAGGGTTTATAAAAGGGAGACAAATGAGATATAATGTTAGACAAATCGTAGATTTACTGGAATACTTAGAAAAAAATAATCAAGTCCCTGCAGCGTTTATATTTTTGGATGCAGAGAAGGCATTTGATCGTTTGAACTGGCAATTTTTGTTTAAAATAATAGAGAAAATGCACTTTGGGAATATTTTATACAATCAATTAGAGCGATATATCAGCAGCAAACAGCACAAATCATAGTTAATGGAGGTTTAACAGAGGCTTTTAAAATTGAGAAAGGAACAAGGCAGGGGTGTCCTCTGTCTCCATTATTATTTATTTTGACTTTGGAGATATTATTGAATAAGATACGTGACTCAGAAAAAGTGAAGGGTATTGTAATTAGACAACAAGACTATAGATTAAGAGCTTTCGCAGATGACCTGGTTATTACTTTATCCCAACCTATAGAGTCGGCTCCACATATATTGAATTTAATCAATCAATATGGGAAAGTATCAGGATTTAAAGTTAATCCATATAAGACAAAGATGATAGTTAAAAATATGACTATACTGGAAAGAGATAAATTAGTAAGATTGACAGACTTTGAAATAGTTAAAAAGGTTAAATACTTAGGGGTATATATAGCAGCTTCAAATGCAAAATTATATAAAAACAATTATGAGGTACTTTGGCAGAAGGTACAGAAGGATATGGAAAATTGGAAAAAACTACAGTTGTCTTTATTGGGAAGAATTGCAGCAATTAAAATGAATGTTTTACCTAGATTCTTATTTTTATTTCAAATGATACCTGTGCTTAAGAAAGACGAAAATCTAAAAGTATGGCAGAAAGGTGTTAATACTTTTATTTGGGCTGGGAAAAAACCCAGAATAAAAATGAAAATTATACAAGATATACGTGAAAGAGGGGGTCTTAAAATGCCTAATTTAAGATTGTATTATGAAGCAGCGGTGTTATCACATATTAGTGATTGGTTTAATCTAACTGAGGGTAGAGTTCTGAATGTAGAAGGTTATGATTTGTTATATGGATGGCATGCTTATTTGTTATATGATAAAAAAGTGGATAAAGTATTCAAGGTTCATATATTAAGAAATGCTTTGTTAAGGATTTGGAAAAAATATCAGTATAAGTTAAATTACAAGATACCTGTATGGGCAAATCCTAGACATGCAATAGAAAATATAAGTATAGAACAAAAACAGGAGGTGATTACTTATAAAGAGCTTCTTACTATGGAAAGGGGGGTAATGTACTTGAAATCTCTAGATACGTTGAGAGAAGAAGGTATAATTTATACATGGTTTCAGTATGGTCAGCTTCAAGCTAGATGGAAGGAAGATCAAAAAACTGGCTTTGTGCAAAATGAGGAGAATTTGGTAAAACAAATTAGAGATCAAAAACAAATGCAT
Organism: Pantherophis guttatus; assembly: GCF_059756535.1. NCBI lineage: Eukaryota > Metazoa > Chordata > Lepidosauria > Squamata > Colubridae > Pantherophis > Pantherophis guttatus. The sequence continues at coordinate 88,395,722 of NC_142065.1, forward strand.
ATTAAAAGGTTGTATAATGTTTTATTAGAAATAGATTCCGAGACGGAATTGGTTAAAGACTGTATGATTAAATGGGCACAAAACTTTCAGGAACCAATAATGATGGAGACTTGGGAAAAAATTTGGATTAGAAATGTGAAATTTACACAAGCACAAAATTTAAGAGAAAACTTTTACAAAATGTTTTATAGATGGCATTTAGATCCCAAAAAGTTATCATGTATGTATCCTAATGTGCAAGCTAAATGTTGGAGATGTGACTGTGATGACGCAACTTATTATCATATATGGTGGACTTGTAGAAAAATCAAAGCATTTTGGATAAAGATTTGGTGGGTGATGCAGAATATTCTTAAAAAGAAACTGAAATTTACTCCACAGTTGTTTTTATTGGGTATAACCACAGATTGTACAGTTGTAGAGACTAAATTGATTTTGAACTTGATAACAGCAGCAAGATTGTTGGTTGCACAACATTGGAAGAAGGATTTTTTGCCTACTATTGATGATTGGATATTGAAAGTAACTAATTTAGCTGAAATGGCTAAAATTTCAGCATTTTTGAAGGATCACACACAAGAAAGATATATACAGGACTGGAGAAGATGGATTGATTATATACAAAATAAGTATCAGACCAAAAAATATCAAATAGCTTACGAATGATGTTTTTTTTTCTTATTATTTGTACAAGTGCTATATAAGTGATATTAGAAATATTATGTTTAAGAAATAGGATTTCATCTATGGGGGGTTAAGGGAATTTTTCTTTTAGGGGTGTTAGCATAATTGGTTATGCAATTTAGCTTACTGTTAAAGCTTAATAGAAATACCTTGTGTTCTGCTCTGGGAAGTCGGGGAAGGGGAGGGGGGGTGGGGGTTGTGGGGAAATTGTATTTGTTGTAAAACTCTTTCAATAAAAAAAAAAAAAAAGAAAGAAACAATGGATGGAAGCTAATGAAGGAGAGAACCAACCTAGAAATATGGAGACATAACAATAAATCAGTGGAATGATTTGCCTTAAGAACTTGGTGCTCCATCACTGGAGGTTTTTAAGAAGAGACTGGACAGCCATTTGTCTGAAATGGTACAGGGTCTCCTACTTGAGGGTTAGACTAGAAGAGCTCCAAGGTTCCTTTCCAATTCTGTTAAGTAAATCAGGTAATGCTGATAAATAAACCAGCATTTGAAACTAAGAATCTCATTTCAAAAAAAAGAAAGCGATAAACTGAAGGTGGCAAGGTATTCTAAAGACTTGGTGCTCAGCTACACTTGCTGCAGATAATGCATATGAAGGCTTATGAGGTTAAAAACTATCCAAAGGAGGAGTATGCTTCGTGACTGAATCCCTTCCCCCTCCAATTCCCCGAAGAGGGGGAGGATGGGGTTCATCGTTCTGTGAGCATTATCAGTTTCTGCTAGAATCATCAAGGTGCAAGGGGCCTCCTCAAGCCTTAATGAGAGAGGCAGAAGGTGCTGAAATTGAACACGAAGCTTTCTTGGCCTATTAGTATCCCTGCCAACTGAACAGCTTTACTGCCCAGGTTTTTAAGAGGCTCATGTCATTAAATAGATCTGTCACATAATCCTAATCTTAAAAGACCCGGTGGAGGAGCCATTGACAATGAACATTCCAAAGATATTGCACATTGCTTGGATGTTTTCTGCCTGCATTTCAGTACAGTATTCAGGTACAGATGCTGGAATGCAGTGATTGTTGGCTTTTTATGGGCTAGGAAGGGTGCATGAACGTACATTTAAACCACCAATTTTTCAAACAAAATACAGCTGGAGAGCTACATCTGCTGTTCCATTCCTGCACAATAAAGGATGAGGGTGTCCCCCCCCTCTCCAAAACAACAGAGAATTACACCTAATGAATAATACAATGCAGATAATTGCAGTAACAATCTTCTTTTTCAAATGCAGCCTTTGTTCCCTCTCTCCCATCAAAAGCCACTCTTAAACGTTAGGGTGGGAATTGCCAGATCAAAATGACATTTCTCTGTGCAATCATACATCTTTTTTTTTTTATTGTTGTTGTTTGAAACATCACTTCGATCTCAGCTTGTATTGTCTAGCATATCAAGCCCCGTTTGCTGAAAGACGGGACACAAATTTAACAAAACAATCAGGTACGTTCTGTTGTTATTTTTCCAAGAATACAAAAATAAAACTTGGGGATTACTAGAGATATAGATGAAAGATTTATAGATAGATGCTTGAGAAAACATGCCGGCATCGATCCATATGGCAGAAATGTGCATGAAATTGGTGCATGCTGATTTATGTCCATGGGTTTCGCATTTAGAAAATAATTATTGGAGTATACATTTCACAAAGGCAATCCAGTTACTTTATTTCTGAACTACTCCAACATTTCAATTAATTGTATGTCCACCATATGGGACTCTATTTCGAGTGCTGTATTTTACAAGGCATGTGCTCAAAATATGCCCTACCCCTCTCACCCACAAAAAGAGACATTTTTCTAAAGAATCCACTGATTGTGGACTTACCTTATTTAAGTTAAATTTGTTCATGCGTATACATGCGCACACACAGGCATGTGTGTGTATACACACCCACATATACACACACACCCCAATGTTGAATTCTGAATGTGCCAAAGAAAATGGGCCATTTTTATTCAGGCTGAATGATACACAGTGGAAATGTTCCCACTTTACAAAGGGAAAATATCTGTAATAAAAACTATGGGCAGATCCAGAGGCCCTGATCCAGATCCAGTTTCAATTATCTATAGACAGCCATGGAGATGACCTTGGAGAAGCCATCCATTAGGCTTCTAGGTATTAAGCCCACAAGAGATGCAGAAGAAGCATGCATGGAGCCCAAAGTCATGGAAAAGTTAGAAAAAGATCCAGTCGGACTCTCTCATAATACCCTAAGGCAGGGGCCCCCAACCTTTTGGGTGGCAGGGACCAGTTCCATGGAGATAGGTTTATCCACAGACTGGAGGGGGCGTGGTTTCATGTGTTGACTGCACCCCTTTGATGAGGCTTTGATAGTTTGCAAGGCCTGGTTTCTGGCATCCCGTGGCCTGGTGCCGGTCCATGGATTGGGGGTTGGGGACCCCTGACCTAAGGTACAAGAACCAGAGAAGAAAAATGCAGGCAGATTGTTACATAGCCTATCTCAATAAAGTACATTTCTAGTTTTCCAGTCAGTTTCCAGATCTGGTCCACCTTAAGGGTTATTACCGTGTTTCCCCAAAAATAAGACCCTGTCTTATATTTTTTTGAACGCTGAAATAAGCGCTTGGCCTTATTGCCATGTGCTCAAAAGCCTGATTGGGCTTATTATCAGGGGATGTCTTATTTTGGGGGAAACAGGGTATCTGAATGAAGACATCTGGATGTCCTCCAGTTGATCTTGGCCATATGTATTAAGACTAATACGAGAAATCTCTTTACCCTTAAGTTACCAATTTCTTCTTCCATCTCTGTGCTTCTACCATAATTTCATCTTATGGGAATCTCTCAGGATGGTTTACTAGTTGAAGCATGGTGGGTTGGACATGAAGAAATTACATCAGGTATTAAAGCCATCTAATTTTTACCTGCAATGTTACTGAAGCCCTAACTTTGGGTTCTGTCAGAGGAGGCTTGCTTTATTTATTTTATTTTATTATTTTATTTTATTTTATTTTATTTTATTTTATTTTATTTTATTTTATTTTATTTTATTTATTTTATTTTATTTTATTTTATTTTATTTTATTTTATTTTATTTTATTTTATTTTATTTTATTTTATTTTATTTTATTTTATTTTATTTTATTTTATTTTATTTTATTTTATTTTATTGAATTTCTATACTGCCCTTCTCCTGAAGGACTCAGGGCGGTGTACAGCCAAAAATAAAACCATGACAATATAAAAATTAAAAGCAATTTAAAACAATTAAATAAATTGGCCAAAAAACTCTAATAAAACAGCCCATTAAAATAGTAAAATGTTATTATTATTTAGGCCAGCCCTACTTGTTGGAATGATAATGTTTTTAGGGCGCGATGAAAGGTACGAAGGTCGGGAATCCTACGAATCTCTGGGGGCAGCTCATTCCAGAGGTAGGGGGCCCCACAGAGAATGCTCTCCCCCTGGGGGTCATCAGCCGACATTGTCTAGCCGACGGCCCCCGGAGGAGCCCCTCTCTGTGGGAGCGTACTGGTCGATGGGAGGCTATCAGTGGCAGAAGGCGGTCTCATAAATACCCAGGTCCCAAGCCATGGAGCACTTTAAACGGAAGAATGGCTGAGATGATAGAGATAGATAGAAGATAGATAGATAGATAGATAGATAGATAGATAGATAGATAGATAGATAGATAGATAGATAGATAGATGTAGATAGATGATAGGTGTGTGTGTGTGGTATAAGAGGGGGGGGGAGAGAGTTTTAAAGCTATACCACAGAGGAGCTGCTGTGAGTAAAGAGGAAAGAGAGGGAATTTTACAGCTTCTTGAATTGTAAAAAGAGTGGGATTTTGCCAATTCAGGATTGCTTTTATATTCAGTGAGCTCAGTTCATTGGCCAGCTAGTTGTTTTTGGAACACCCATTGGTAACTAGAATCCTTCTTCTGCGAACGCCATTGACCATGGAAACTCTGCAAAGCCATTTGGACTTCTGATGGGCTATCCTTCACTAAGATCTTTCTCAACTTTCCCCATTAAACAAAGCTTAATTGAAAATGAAAGGACTTTTCAAAGTAATGCATTGGGCTATAGTGTTCCAACATCTAAAGTCAAAATTCTCAGTGGGCACTTTCAAATGTTTAGAAGCATCTTCAACAGCAGTCTGGCAAAGCAGATAGCTTCTGTAGAAGTCCAAGTTCTGCTTCTGTCAAAGGAGCTCTTTCAGTGATAGATCAGTTGGCTTTATTTTATTGCCATATGTTGAGTGAAGAAAATTAATGCAGGAATGCCACTTGGTCTGCAAGTGCATTCAGATAAAAAAGAAACAAGTTTTCAGAATGTCTTTCAAGAAGAAATGAGATATAATAGAAGAAATATTGAGATTAAGCGTGTGGGTGAAGGCACTTCTGAAGTCTCTAGCCTCTCTTCCTTCATTTCTAGGAGTGTAATTACAAGAGAGAAGATGGAGGAAAAAATGCACGTGACCACTTTTGAAATTGAAGGTAGAATGCAATTACCTTCATTTCCCCACTCTATTTTCATAAGGTAGTTTTGAAACTTACATTACCACCAAGTTATTAAAGTGGTGAAATGTGACATAGACAGTGATGGGGGAATCCTTTAATCTTAACACAAATTTATCTCAATTTGTAATTTCACTTCAGAACAATGTACCCACTGAAACTTAGCAATCATTCAACATTTACATTTCCCCTAATTTAGTTCTCTGATTAATAGAATTGATTAGAGAAAAGCTTGCATAAAAGAGCTTGTATTTATAAAAAAATATATATGAGAAGGATTATTGTAATAGACATTTTTAAGCAGCATTGCAAACAACAGGCCTCTCATTGGGAAACAGACGTACACATTTTGATGTGTTCAAAAATACAAACCTAACACCTCAAGTGTAATGAACTGAACATGGACAATTTTCAGAAATGAAACACTGTAGAAAACCTGAACAAATTCATAAAAATGAAAGGTTGAGAGAAACCAAAACTGACAGCCACTCATCCTAGTGTAGAAGATTACCAATTTCCTTTCAAACTATTAATGTTCTTGCATGATGGATGATGTGGGGGATGAAAGAGAAGGAGGGTGTTCCTCAGCCAATCCAAGGGTCAATTTTATTTGGATTACATTCTTAAAAGGAATTTACTAGGTTCCCCCCAGCTTTTCTACAGCAAAGAAAAACTCAAGGGAGATTACAAAATTGAAATAAAATACTAGGAGAGAATAGCACACATGGTCCTTCCTTAATAATTATGTTGCATAGTTCTAAACTAGATCCTGACTACTGGTGAAATCTATCATTATGTCCAAAGGTGCTTTTTCAAAAGACAGCTGGATTTTGTTTTTTTCCTTCAAGATGTTTCGCTTCTCATCCAAGAAGCTTTCTGAATTCTGACAGAACTGAAGAAGATTCTTGGATGAGAAGGAAAATGTCTTCAGGAAAAAAACAAAATCCGCTTGCCTTTTGAAAAAGCACCTTTGGGACAACCATGACCTGGATGACTGAGAATCTCTATAGGCATCCATCATTATGATTTCCCATGGTATGGCATGATATTATTCCAAATAATTGTTGGAAATTTCAATCATCACTTTGCACTTGGGTAAGGTGAATGCCGTTCACTTGGTCCTCTGATCCAAGATGCTCACTTGGGCATGTTATTATTGTCCCTTCAAATTTAGTCTAGCATTGAAAGGAGTTTAGATCTGGAGAAAGAGAAGGAATAGGCCCATCAATTGAACATCATGACTGGAATGGATCTGAGCATCGATTTATCCAATTATGATCCAATGGGATCCATTGGTTCTCATTTTGAAATTGCCAAAAAATAATGTGGAGGCAAAGAGTCATATCCAAGAAAATTGGGCTAATCTTTTCTGTTGGGGGACTAAAACTCTAGCACAATATCAGGACGACATCTACAAAAAAGATGGACATTTTGAGAGAGAAAGACAAAGAGAAAGAATGCATGTAGCCAGTGGTGGGTTTCAAAAATTTTACTACTGGTTCTGTGGGCGTGGCTTGGTGGGCGTGGCGTGCCTTGGTGGGCATGGCAGGGGAAGGATACTGCAAAATCTCCATTCCCACCCCATTCCAGGGGAAGCTTACTGCAAAATCCCCATTTCCTCCCGATCAGATGGGACTCAGGAGGCAGAGAATAGATGGGGGCAGGGCCAGTCAGAGGTGGTATTTACCAATTCTCCGAATTACTCAAAATTTCCGCTACTGGTTCTCCAGAACTGGTCAGAACCTGCTGAATACCACCTCTGCATGTAGCTATTAGAATCACTGATCAGGCTAAAAACCCTGTGCAACATTTGTCTGTTGATTAAACAAAACTAGACGCCTCTAACCAGATGGAACTCTGGACACTGAAATAGAAGGTAAAATTGTAATAAATAAAGTCAACTTTTAAAAACCAGAGATCCCTGTAAAAAAATCTTCTAAATGTGGAACGCCTCTACACACATACATATATTCACACACCAGGATTGTATTAATACCCCAGTCCCAGTGCCTGGAGAAAAAGTTAAATGTTCATGGTTTTCCAGAAGGATAACAGGCTATTGGCCAGATGTTGCTTAGATAATACTTGGGCTTGACAAAATGTCAAGTCTCTCTGAAATAGAAATTCACTTGGTGAAACACACAAGAAGCTTCCTTACCATATCAATGACATGAACATAGAAAAACAAAGTCAGTGAAAATGTTTTTGTTCCTCTCAAACTTCTCAAAGGTCTTTTGTGTGAGTGGCAGAAGGTAAAACAGGATTTCATAATAAAAATATACTGTGCATTAATCTCAAACAATAAGCTATTCCACTGGTTGATGATAGCGGTAGTTTCAGTAACTAACTAATGTGCCATAATACAGACTCCTTGGAGTGGCTTAATGTGTTGTATGTTTTATTCAGCGAACTTGCTTATAAACAAACTATGCCTTAGTATAATGATTGGATTAGTCAATGATGCTCCTTTAATATTAAGCAAGACTTTGTCATTAAAAACATCCTATGAATTCCATTTTCCTGCAATGAATAGGGCTTTAGCTTGGCAACAATGCTATGGCTGTTGGTGAAGCATTAGAATGGTAAAGAAATTATCTGATGGTTTCTCTTCCCTCAAATTTGTAGAATGTGTGCAAGAGATAAGTAAAGGCACATCTTTATAACTACCTAACTATCAGCCCTTGCACTACCAGACTTTCAGCTATGCTTGCCTGAAAAAAACATCATGCAATTATAATGGCTGAGAGCCAGATTGGTGTACTGGTTAAGCACCAGGCTAGAGACCAGGAAAATGAGAGTTCTAGTCTTGTCTTAGGCATGAAGTCAGCTGGATGACTTTGGGCCAGTCATTCTTTCTCAGGGACAAAGCATATCTTGCCAAGAAAACTTCCAGTTTTCGTCCAAGCAGTTGTCAAGACTCCAAAATGAATTGAAGACATGTATAGGCTGTATATACAGGAAATCTGTAGATCAGGACTGGGTTCTAAATTTTTTTACTACCGGTTCTGTAGGCGTGGCTTATTTTGTGGGTGTGACTTGGTGGGGGGGTAATGTGACTGGGTGGACGTGGCCAACTTTTTTTTTTTTACTTTTAAAAGCATTTTTTCGGCCGAAGAGGTTGTAGAAAAAATGCTTTTAAAATATATTTTTTTTAAAAAGCCTCTGATGAGGTGGGCGGAGTAAGCGAGCGGCAACCGGGCTGGGGACCGGTTCGGGGGTGTGGCCAGACAATGTTATTACCGGTTCTCTGAACAAATACAAATTTTTACTACTGGTTCTTGCGAACTGGTGCGAATCGGGAGCAACCCACCACAGCTGTAGATGGGTCATCCTTGACTTACAACCATTCATTTAGAGACTGTTCAAAGTTATAACAGCACTGGAAAAAGTGACTTCTGACCATTTTTCACACTTTTACTGTTGCAGCATCCCTATGGTCATGTGATCAAAATTCAGGCTCCTGGCACCTGGCTCATATTTATGATGGGTGCAGTGTTGTGGGGTCATGTGATCCCCTTTTGCGATCTTCTGCCAAGCAAAGTCAATGGGGAAGCCCAGTGGTGAAATCTTCCCCAGTTTGCCACCGGATCGCTGCCTGCGCATGCGTGGTGCGCGCTAAGCCCACACTGTGCATGTGTGCATACACAGTGCACACCAAACACACACTGTGCATGCATACATACTGCACACCAGATGCATGCTGCATGCATGCATGCACAATATGCACCAAACACACGCTTTGCATGGAAAAAGGAGGCTTGAGAAAGTAAGTAGATCAGCGATGGGGGAACAGCTGTGCCGTGTGATTTAGATTCTCTAGAAAGGAAGATTTCCTGGTTTCTAGCGATTTTAAATTGCGCGGCACAGCTGATCATCAGAAATACCGGTTCGGAGCAACCAGTAGCCTTTTTTTACTACCAGTTCACATGAACTGTAGTTTTTATGACTACCGATTCACCCGAACTGGTGCGAACCGGTAGCATTTCACCACTGGGGAAACCAGATTCACTTAACAACACTGTTACTAACTTAACAACTGCAGTGATTCACTTAACAATTGTGGCAAGAAAAGTCATAAAATGGGACGAAACTCAACAACTGTCTCAATTAGCAACAGAAATTTTGGGTTCAATTGTGGTCGTAAGTTGATGACTATCTGTAATGCCTACCAAGGGTGCCCTCCTGCCCTTATGTCAGGCTTAGAAGCCCTCCTGACTTCTATATGTGGTTTTGGGCTTTAGCTCCTATCAATCTTATCCAAATAGCAAATGATCCCAAGATTACAGGAATTTCCTGGAGGACAACAAATATCCAGACGACAACATCTTCATGTGGTTATCAATAGGGAAGAAGCAAATTCGATCGCATTCTGCTGCTCTTTATACTGTTGGGTGTTTCACTGATGTTATTTTTATCTCTGTCAGGGCTGCCAATTTGGTTGTTTTCCATATACCTATATATAGTCTAGAATTTTAATGGATCTGTACACTGTCAAGAAGAGAGTGATTCTTGGATGGCTTAAAAATGAATGAATGGATAAATGAATGCATCTGTAGTAGATGTTATCTAGGATAAATAGAGCCAAAATGGTTGGAAGTTTCTCTTTTTGCTAGGCATCCTACCAAGAAAAGTTTCATTGACTGTGTTTTGACCTATTAAGCAATTTGAACAATAATAAGAAAGTTTTCTGGAAAGAGGTATTTGCTAACAAGCCAAAAGCAGTTCTCTTGTTCATTCTCTCTCTCCCTCTCCAGGTTGCTAGCATGATTATGCTTTGAAATGTGCCTAAGCAATCGAATAGTTTATCTATGTTTATTGCACTGATGAAGTGCTGAAGAAAAAGAATCAATAGTCATTAGGAGAAAAATAAAGAATTATAATTTACTAAAAGCTGTACATGCAAGTCTAAACAACCATTAGTAATTCCACCATGGTTTCCTACTGTCCTCCATCATCAATGATTAAGGTTGGGGACACCTTAACTGTTACCCTTAGCTGTTACTGAGTCACAGTACAACACCTTCTGTTGCCATAATATTAAACAATACATATTTTTAGGCCCGTACCCAGAATGCCTGTTGTTCTGTGTGAGATCTTGTACTGTGAACTAAGCTTTATATAATTCACAGTCTGTAATTTATGGTGTCTGATAACTAATCTTTACTTCCATATAATCCAGCCCAGTTCTCAATTATTTGTGTGAGTGGTAATTTGGCCTATTTTTTTTTTTTTAAATTGCAAAGCTGAATATGTTTCTGGTTTATATGAAGTGAACTTTTTGATCCACCACGTTTTGTGATATATCTATCATAACTGTATCCATGCTCCATGTTCTTGGGCAAAACTTTTTCTCTTGCCTAACTCTAAGGATTATCGCAAACAGACATTACGTTAAGGTCAGTACTGGATTGCTGTATAACAAAGGTTCCAGTTTGCTCAGAAATATCTTCTTCCTTTCAGTTTCATAACAGGGCAGGTAATAGAGATGATATGAGGTTATGTACTGTGGTATTGGAGAATCCGTACCTTACCTCTCCCTCCTATTTGTAAAAGAACTTTTTTTTCATTCAAGTATAAGGCCATTGCTGCTCTTACAAATGAAATGTCTGGGACAGACAAGTGCCAGGAGTTTGGATTACAACTTTGAAGTGGTATATAAGTCTAAGTGATATTGCTATTGCTATCCAGCCCCTTTCTCAGAGGCATGTTTGGTTGCCATTTTTGAAGTTCATATACCTTAGAAGCCAAAGCTTTAAAATATTTTAAATTGAAAGTTCTCATTTACATACCAGGTTGTTTTTTTTTGTTTGTTTTTTTTGGATAGAAGAAATATGACCTGTTGTCCTGCTTTTCATCTCTATTCTGCTGCCATTTTTGTTGTTGTTAGTAGTAAAGTTGTGTCCGACCCATCGTGACATGGGTTATGGACAACGTTCCGCCAGGCCTTCCTGTCCTCTACCATCCTCTGGAGTCCATTTAAGCTCACGTCTACTGCTTCAGTGATTCCATCCAGCCACTTCATTCTCTGTCATCCCCTTCTTCTTTTGCCTTCAATCTTTCCCAGTATTAGGCTCTTCTCCATTGAGTCCTTCCTTCTCATTAGGTGGCCAAAGTATTTGAATTTCATCTTCAGGATGTGGCCTTCTAAAGAGCAGTCAGAGTTAATCTCCTCTAGGACTGACCGGTTTGATCACCTTTCAGTCCAAGGGACTCACAGGAGTCTTCTCCAGCACCATAGTTCAAAGGCCTCAATTCTTTGATGCTCAGCCTTTCTTATGGTCTGCTGCCATTAGATAACATTAAAAAGTTTCATGCTGGAATAACCAACAGGCATTCTGATGAGGACTTTTACACAATCACTCAATGCATACAGAAAATTCTATATGTAGATATAATATAAAGTCTTGCCTATTTGTGTTTCTCTCTGGCCCTGCTTTGGTCTGCTTTTTGTCCCTTTTTACCAATTAATTGTTTTGTCTGCTTTTCTTTAAAAAAAAAAACTTTGCTGATATTTAATAAATAAACATTAAGCTATAATTTTTGCTAGCTGAACTGAACTGCATGTGTGCTTGCTCCGATCTGGATGGAAAGATTGATTGGGACTTTGTGGGGTGCCCACTTAAGTGGAAATTACCCACAATAATTTTTCAACAATCTCAGCTGGAGTCTCCACATAAGATTGTCATCGGTATATGAAATTTTAACTTCCTGAATTACATGAAGGTGCGTGAAAAAGTCAAGGCAATGATTGGTCCATTAATGGGAGAAAATGGCAAGAAGTGATGAGCAGCAGGGAGAAAGCGGAACTGCTTAACTCATTTTTTATTTTTATTGTTTGCATCTGTCTTACGCAAAAGGAAAAAACAGTCCAACCTATCAAAAATAGTACCGTAAAAGATAGATTAGAAATACAAGTTAAAATAGGCCAAAAAAATGGTAAGAACACATATATCCACTCTAGAAGAGTTCAAATCACCAGGACAAGATGGATTATATCCCAAGGTTCTGAAGGAACTAGGACTAAGGATGACATGATAGCAGTTTTCCAATATTTAAGGGGCTGCCATAAAGAAGAGGAGGTCAACCTATTCTCCAAAGCACCTGAAGGCAAGACAAAAAGCAATGGATGGAAACTAATCAAGGAGAGAACCAACCTAAAGAGAAATTTCCTGACAGAACAATTAATCAATGGATTAATTGTGGGTGCTTCAACACTGGAGGTTTTTAAGAGGAGATTGGACCACCATTTCTTTGAAATGGTATAGGGTTGGCTGCCTGAGCAGGGGTTGGAGTAGAAGACCTCCAAGGTCCCTTCCAATTCTGTTATTCTATTCTTCTTCTACTAACCAAGATCTTTTAAATCACAAGTATGTAACCAGTGGCTCCAAGATTATATGTGTTTCCTGACAATTTGATTTTCCCCTCATCCTCTCATATCCTTTGACTACTATTACTGAAGTAGCATGGTTTCTTGTTCTTTTGAGGCATGAAATATATAGACATATAGTGTGACTCCTTAATAAAGGTTGTCCAATCTTAATAAAGAGTTTGCAAAAGACAAAACTGAAAAGCTAGATTCACCTGCCCAGGAAATGTTTGTGGTCAGGAAAATACCTTGTCCCCTTCCTCATGTGACATGGCCTTGTCTGCTCTATAGGACCTTATTTTCCTCCTCCTCCTCCTCCTCCTCCTCCTCCTCCTCCTCCTCCTCCTCCTCCTCCTCCTCCTCCTCCTCCTCCTCCTTTCTTCTTTCTTTCTTCACCCCAGAAGACTCTGAACAGGTTAATATCAGAATATATAGCTAAAACCAGTAAAATATAGAAAAACATAACATCCTGGACATTTGCAGGCAGACAAAAGGAGGAAGAAAGTGGAAGTAACTATGATGGATTCAACTTTTGTAGTTGAGCCTGCACATGAGCAACAATACATGTCTATAAATGATGGGAGGAATCACAAAAGGGTAAAATAATATATAAACAAACTTTGAATAATAGTACCACAAATAATAACAACCACGACTCCTTGGATAGTCCCATCAACCCTTGGGATCGATATTGACCATGTTGGGGAAGTGATCTAGGCTAAAGCAACAAGTTAAAAAAAAAAATCCATTGCCCTTGAAACATTTCAAAATTTGTCACTAAAAAAGCCCAGTAATCTCCTTGCCAAGAGGGAAATTAAAGTTTGTAATAACAGGGGCTATATGTTTTAATCACCATTTGCACAGCGAGTGTACCGAGTGGATGTTTTAATAGAGTACGAGCTACGTATTCAAATGCAATTTTCATATGGGAGGTTGAAATATGTTCTAATTGTCACCCTGATGGTTAGTGAATCAATCTGGGCACAGGAAAAGACCTCTTGTGTGGAATGTGCTTGAGCTTTTAAAAAAAATAGCTAAGGAGAGCTCAGAAGGACAAGGCAATCTTACTATAAGAGAGCAGATTTTGGCCCTACCCAACTGAGTATCTGAATCCCAGGCCCTTTGTTGGAGTTTTTTTTATACCAGGGGTCCTCAAACTATGGCTCGTGGGCCACATATGGCCCGCCAAAACCATTAATCCGGCCTGTGCAGGACCACGAGGCTACCCCGTCCATATCACCCCACCTACCCGCTGGGCCCCCACCTGCCTTCTGGAGGCCGAGGAGGCTAAAAATGGGACACACAGAAGCCTCGGGAGGCCAAAAAAGAAAGAGAGGGAGGGAGGGGGAGGGAGAGGGAGAGGGAGAGGGAGAGGAGGAGAGAGAGAACACAGCCACATCCCTTCACTTACCTGCTTTCCACCCCCACGAGCATAACAAATTTTAATTTGTGTGTATTGTTTAATGGACTGCTAAATTGGCCACAACCACCCAATCACATGACTACCTAGCCACACCCACCCAGCTGGTTCAGCCCCCCCCCCCAACAGTCTGCGGGACCATGAATTGGCCCCCTTTTTAAAAAGTTTGAGGACCCCTGTTCTATACTTTTATCAAGGCCTAAAGTAATGAAAACTGGTATTGAGAAACCATACCGTGTCTTGATCAACCGGTCTTTGCAACCAGTGGGTAGAAAATTATCATTCAGAGTATATGAGAAACCAAGAAAGTTCCCTCAAAGGATTGCTTTGTCCAAGATGTTAAGCAGTGTAGGCTTCCAGGGCCCTCCAAAGAGATACAGCCCAGTTCTAATTGTGTTAGACTAGAGCCATGATGGTGAACCTAAGGCACGCGTGCCCGAAGTGGCATATGGAGCCATATCACCTGGCATGTGTGGCATTGCCCGTTCCTCTTCTGGGTTTCTGGCACGCGTGTGCTTGCGACGATCAGCTGGCCTTTCCAGCAGTGCTGGAAACTGGAAGAGCTGGTCTTCCATTTTCTGGTGTGTGTATGCATGCTGGCCAGCTGATCGACACATATGCATGCGCGTCAGTAACCGGAAGACTTGGTGGAAAATCGGAAGTACCTTATCTGGTGTGCGCATGCTCCCTGGGCAGCTCCTCTTCCAGGTCGCAGCCCTGACGAGCATGCACAAAGTGCTTCCTTTTTGGCACTCGGTGCCGAAAAGGTTCACCATCACTGGACTAGAGCATTAAAGGTCAAGTAAGAAATGGGTGCAATATTTTTAGAAATATAGTTGGTATAGAATCAAAGATTAAGATTATATAGACACATGGCTGGGTATTACACAACAACATACCCAAAACTTTGAATAACTTAATGGCAGCCATTAATGTGCTTTCCCACCCAAGGAGCCCATATGAGTGTCAAAAGTCAAGCTGGTGAACAGAACTTCATGTTCTAAGTCCTACATCTCTGTTCTTCACCATCCATTCATACTTATCTGCAATGAAAAACCTACCTCTTGTGTTTATCTGCTTAATGAATGGATGTGTGGAATTTGGTGCAGGATGGAATCTTACAATGTTATTATAAATGACATTCTTGAAAGTCTTAGACTGGACACTTTACAAGGGAAATGCCACCATTAGATGACATTTTCTTATCATTCTGCTGAAGCCAGAAGCTTTTTTTTTTTTTTTTGGTAATGCTTATTTTTATATCATTCTTCAGAATTGGTTAAATATTGAAAGTAACCGCTTGTGAACATGGCATGTTGAATTCTAAAATACACGCCATTAAATGTTATTCTCCTAGTGACATTTTCCCACTCAAAACAAGTGCTTCAATTAAATTTTAGAGGGGAAAATATATGTACTTAGGGAAATTGTAAGAATGCATTTCCTTGAATGTCCTCCGAATGCAACAAGGGCCGAAGGGATGCCTGCCTCCATTTTAAAGCAAACTCTGTATGGATGTCACCCAAATCAGCAATTTACAGAGCTAAAGGTTTGAGAAATGCACTTGCTCCCCATTACCCTGAACTGAAAAGATCTTGAAATGCAGCAGGCGCTCTGTTTAAACCACTGCATACAAGAATGCATGGGTGCCAATTGAATTCAATTTATCCTGACTTAATTTGAATTAACATGATGGGTCTTTTGACACAAGCCGTACCAACTAATTGTTGCCTGTTTGCTTGCACTAAATCAGCAACTGAGGCAATCAGGAGAGAAGAACCAGATGTTCAGTGTTTCTTTGATTGCCCACAGCATTAAGGTTGGGAAGAAGATATGTGTGGCTGATTGACTCTATTAGCATCTGTCAAGGCGATGTTTGCATTCCAGACACAACTGTCAAAATAAGCAGGATAATGGCAATCGTTCCCTTGTGTTATGTTTCTTGTAGGAACAGAGCAAAGTGCAAAACTTGTGAGGATATAGAGCAAGATGCCCAAGGAACAATCATGCCTTGGGTTGTATACCGCAATCAACCAGAGAGACATACAAAAATATACAAACACACATCTGTCTCACGGGTTATGGTATTTTTCAGAATATAAAATGCTCTGGATTATAAGAGGCACCTAGCTTTTGGGGAGGAAAACAAGGGGAAAAAATCTGCCTCTGCCTCCCAGCATCCATCCGGTATTCATCTGGCCGGTTTGCCGCGGCCCGTTCACTGCCACCGTGGCCCGTTTGCCGTAGCCTCCCATTCGCTGCTGTCCGTTCGCTGTGGCCCGTTCTAGAACAGCTGATTGGCACCACACCAACCCCCTCCCCCTGCCACAATATTTGGAGTATAAGATGCACAGACATTTCCACTCACTTTTTTTCGTCTTATACTCCGAAAAATACGGTACTTTATATTTCCTTTTTCCTGTCAGTGTGTAACTAAATAGAGGTTACTCTTGACTTATGACTACAACTGAGCCCCAAATTTTCATTGCTAGGTGAGGTAGTTGTTAAGTGAATTGTGCCCCATTTTATGAAGGTTTTTTTTTTTTGCCATAGTCAAGTGAATCACTGCAGTTGTTAAGTGAATCATGCGGTCGCTAAGTGAACCTGGCTTTCCCCATTGACTTTGCTTGTTGGAAGCCAGATTACAAATGGTGATCCCATAACCCTGGAAGAATGCAATTGTCATAAATACATGTGTCCAACTTTTGATCAGGTGACTATGGGGATGCTGCAACAGTCATAAGTGTGAAAACTGGTCATCAGCCACTTTTTTCTGTGCTATTGTAACTTCAAAGAGTCATTAATTGAATGGCCTTGTAAACTGAGAACTACCTGGATAATATATTAAGGCAGCCTACTCATCCAGAGGTGCAAAACAGAGGGTTGGCCCAGTGGTGAAATCCAATTTTTTTTTTACTACCGGTTCTGTGGGCGTGGCTTGGTGGGCATGGTGTGGCTTGGTGGGCAAAATACTGCAAAGTCCCCATTCCCTCCCCATCCTGGGGGAAGGATATTGCAAAATCTCCATTCCCACCCCATACCAGGGGAAGGATACTACAAAATCCCCATTCCTTCCCCACTCCTGGGGTAAGGATATTGCAAAATCTTCATTCCCACCCCACTCTGGGGCCAGCCAGAGGTGGTATTTGCCGGTTCTCCAAACTACTCAAAATCTCCACTACTGGTTCTCCAGAACCTGTCAGAACCTGCTGAATTTCACCCCTGGGTTGGTCCCACCATTAGAAGAAGCAAGGGAAAGGGAAAGGAAGTCAGAAGGTCAGGTTGGGAGCCTGTCCTGAATTTACCAAGGTAATTTTGCTATCCTGCTCCCTTAAGGCTAGAGTAAAGGTAGAGAAGTCCCTGTGGATTTTACTCTGCTAGTTGCTGCTGATTAAGGGGGCTGATGCTCATCTCCATTTCAAGGACATTGAGCCAGCACTGTCCAAAAAACATTTCCGCTCTCATGTGGCCAGCATGACATCACAAGGCACTGTTGCCTTCCCAACAAAGTGGTACCTATTTATCTACTCGGATTTCCATGCTTTTGAACTGCTAGGTTGGCAGGAGCTGAAGTGAGGACAGGCGCTCACTCTGTCGTGTGGTGCCTTGGTCTCAAACTTGGGCGGGCGGCTTTCCAACCAATAAGCCCAGTATCTTAAATGCTGAGCTACTGCATTGCCCTCTTAAGGTTAGAGGCAGACAACAAAATAATACTAATATGAAAGAATTTGACCCACTTCTGCATATGGAGTGGGGAAAGCAGGCACTGGAACAATATGATGGACCTATACAGGTAGTCTTCTATTTACAAAGCTTCATTTAGTGACCGTTCAAAGTTACAGCAGCACTGAAAAAAGTGACATGACAGTTTTTAACACTTATGACCATCGTAGCATCCCCATGGTCACATGATCAGAATTCAGATACTTGGCAAGTGATTCATATTTATGATGGTTGCAGTGTCCCGGGGTCATGTGATCAGCTTTTGCAACCTTCTGATAAGCAAAGTCAATGGGGAAAGCCGGATTCACTTAACAACTATGTTGCTAACTTAACAAATGCAGTGATTCACTTAACATCTGTGGCAAGAAAAGTTGTAAAAACGGGCAAACTCACTTAACAAATGTTTCACTAAGCAACATAAATTTTGGGCTCAATTGTGGTCCTAACTCGAGGACTATCTGTATTTATCACGTAATCAAGGTAGTTTTCTTTTTTTCAAGAAATGGTCGCTGCTATTAAAAGTATGAAATTAGGGGAAACAATCTGGTCCTGACACTTTCCCGCAGATCATTGTAAAAACAATATATTTATTGTGTGTATTTTACTAGATATATATGTTTAAGCTTTTCCAAATTCCCTGCCTTTTAGCTTCATCTTGTTTATCAGTCAAACAAGAAGTCCACTAAATGTTGTAATTCTAGGTCTTTCTTCCTTGGTGGATTCTAAGATTCTTATAACTATTTTGGTCTATACAAAATATAGGATTCTTCTAACTCTAGTGAACCTAGAGTAGATTTATTCAAGAGTGTTAAGCTATTGATAAGATCAGATTTTTAATGGGTATAGTTGCTTTACCTCAAAATGGATAAAACCTAGTAGTTACAATTTTACAAAAAGGTTTTATAACTTCTTGAAAGTTTTTGAAGCTAGTTCTAACTTATTTTCATGTCTCCAAAGCTTTATATTTCTCTACTATTTATTCAATGTATTTATTCTATTCTATTATTTATCCAATTTATTCAAAATCATGCCTGATTGTTAATGATATGTCATATACCTAATTACTTTTATCTCAAGGTCCATGGCAAAGATACCTTATTTCTCTTTTTCTTTCTAATCTGGTTTTATAAATTCTCACTTTCACTAATGGAAGTTAACAAAGTTACAGTGCAAAGCATAACATCAGTTTTTCGATTATATGTTTCATAAATACACCAGGTACCCTTGTTCTTCTGCCATGTCATTTATACATGAGGTTGGGAAACAGTCTGGATACTTTATAAGTCGAGATAAATCAAATTTGATGCTATTGACTTACTGCAATAGAAAAATATAAAGATTGGAGCTTTAAGTTATGATCTAATTCCTTTTGTTTATCTTATATTCTTATATTCCCAGAAACCCTTCTCAACTAGTAAATTTCAAATTATCCCCAGCTTTGATGCAAATGAAATAAGAATAGCCAGATGGTCCAGAATCCCAGTGAGTATCTGGGATAAGTTAAATGTGATTAAGACGAATATAACTCCAAGACTGATTTATATTTTGAGAAGCTTCCCACATTTATTCCATCACAAAATTAAGTTTACAGAACATTTCTTGAGCAAGACTTTTTCCAGACTTATCACTAGGCATTTTTGCTCACTTTGGCTATCGGCTAGAGAGAGACTTCAGAATTAACTTTCCTTTTGGGCTCAGCTGGAGAGCTGTTTGTTCTTACTCAATGATGAGAATAAAATACTCTACGTGTGTTCAGAAGAGGGGTGAAATGCTGCCGGTTCAGACCGGTTCTCCCAAACCTGTAGAAAAAAATGTTACCGGTTCAGGCGAACTAGTATTTCTGATGATCATCTGGGCGATGACCAGCTGTGACACATGATTTATATTAGCTAGAATTGTCGGATTTCCTGCTTGCTAGCTAATCTAAATCACGTGGCACAGTGGATTCCACCCCCCCTCGCTGTTCTACTTACCTTTGCAGATTTGGAAGGCTTCAAAAGGTTCCTTTTTTAGTGCTGCATGGATGTGCCTCAGGCACGCATGCGAACAAAGTGTGCATGCGCGCACAAAACACATGCTCGGTAGCCGACTCACAGAACCAGTAGTAGACTCCATATGGGGAAAACTGTTCGGTTCATTATTATCATGTAAAGAGGAAAGATGGTTACATAATTAATTGATTTCTTAAGAAGTCGGATTGCATGAAAATGGAAATAATGGGAATATTCATGTTCATATTTTTGGAATTTATATAAAGAAATATATGGGGAAAGTTATTTGGTTTATGATTAATATACAAAGAAAAAACATAGTTATATAACTAACTGATTTATACCAAAATGTTGGATTATATTACCATATAACATAGGAAATCTATGTTATAAATATTATTCTTATAAGAAATAAATGATTGTAACACCACATAACTAACTAATTTGATGATGGATATAAAAATAGATGACAATGATGACAATGGGAAATATCAGTAATCATAAGAAAGGAATATAAGGAAATAGTAGGAATCATATTTGGTGAAATCTTAAATTTGAGGGGTACAACATAGAATAGAAGGGAAAAATTGAATTTGGTTAAGATTAGAGGTAAGAATGAAGGGTAATAGTGGTTTAAAAAAAATAGATGAGAATAAATATCATGGCAAAAAGGAAGTATAGAAATTGCAAATTTAGTTGAAATGACTAAAAACTGTTTAAATTTGTGAATCGTCCAAATATTCTGTTCAGAAAAAATACATTGTATGTTTGTATGCGTGTTTGTGTAAAAAAATAAAAAAAAAACTTTAAAAAAAAGAAAAGAACCAGTAGTAGACTTCAGAGAATTTCACCGCTGGTTCAGAAGTATAACATTCAGCACTTTCTTGGCTAAATCCAGTCAGAAGCAAACAACTAAGTTTTGTAGGTTATCCTCCTAATGTGCACAAGACTGCTGCCTTATTTGCAGCATATTTTTTGGGAAAAAAGTTTCCTTTAAAACCAAACAATAATTCCTCAGAAGTTGTTTATGGTGGTCTCATTCCATGGTGCTCTTATAGCAACCAGCAAAAATATAAATCTTGGCATCTGTGGATACCACAGAGCTTCTGGCTATTTCTCTTTTGGTGCCCACCAAGTCCCCCTGTTCCATCTTTAATTTTTTTTTTTTTTAAGAATGGTTTAATTCAAAACTGCTAACGATTTTTAAAAGCAAACCAAATCTAAATCATGCCTATTTTAAAATTCACCTGTTCATAAAAAATAAAATATTGGGGCTTCCAGTCTGTAATTTTCTTAAAGTGGGCCTTACCAGGAAATAAAGATAACATATTCTTATGAACTAGATGGCGTAGTATATGCAGCCTAAATAGTTTGCTTCCCAGAAAATTACTGTTGATTTACTTCACTCATCCAGGCTGCCAATATTTCAGATGTGTTAAGTGCCCCTGATGTGGACAGTGTGAACAGCCTATATTTATTTATTTAAGAGCAATTGTGATTTTGATTCAATCATTTGGATGACTTAAACCACTTATCACCAAACAACTATTCAAAGAGAGAATATTTGTTAAAACTCTTGATTTTTCGTGAGTATAATGGAACAAGCCTGTCTATTGTCTGTAGGTGTGAATCCAAAGGCATCTGAGTTCACCCTCACCAACTGCAAAAAAATTCATTGGAACAAGTTTTTAATGTAGGGTTTTGCAAAAAAAAAAAAAGTTTTGAAAAGTACTACCAATTATCTTGGTAGTATAAGTCTTTTTTAACGGGTTAGGGTTTTTTGTAGATTTTTTTTTGCTCATTAGCAGATTGTCAGTCATTCTGTCATTTTATTTCAGTTATTGACCAGAAAAACAGATCTTGGAAAAATAGAGTCCCATTTAACTGTCCAAATGTCAGTGCAGCCTATACAGCACAAAATTTGACTGTGATAAAACAAGCTGGAACATCATATAGCAATAAAACTAAAAGTGTAAGTTACCCCGTTGAACAATGATGGTGAATCTTTTCGGCACCGAGTGCCGAAAAGGGAGCGTGCGCGTCTGGGCCACAACCCAGAAGAGAAGTTGTCCAGGGCGCATGCATGCCCCCGAAAATGAACTTCCGGTTTCAGCTACTGAACTTCAGGTTTCAGCCGGCTACTCTTCCGGGTTTCTGGTGTGCATGCATACATGACGATCAGCTGGCCGGCACGCATGCTTATGCAGGAAAACAGAAGATCAGCTCTTCTAGTTTCTGGCACTGCCGCATGCAAAAAAGGCCAGCTGATCATCGTGCATGCGTGCGCACCTGAAACCCGGAAGGTGAATGGGTGATGCCGCTCATGCCAGGCGACATGGCTCCACATGCCACTTTGGGCACACATGCCATAGGTTCGCCATCACGGCCTTAGAATTTGAGGTTTAAAAATTAATGTAGTAAGGTATCATGCCATTTGAATAAAGTATTTAAATGATTATAATAGAATAGTAAACTTACCGACCTAAAATATAGAAATGCTATAATAGTTAAATCCATGGAAAACTGTAATTAATATAACAAAATGTGACGTATAAAAAAAGAGTGATTATATTTTGGAAATGAAAAGTTAGAATTAAATTATAATGACTATATTGTTAAAATGACTCTGACAATATGAATGAGAATACAGAAGAAGGAATCAATTGACAGTAAGTACATAATACAATGATATGGAATAGTGACTAAATGGACAGAAGAATTTGAAATGGTTCCAAATGAAGAATGTCTAAGAGGTGTTTGAAGAGAATTATGGTGTATTGAACAAATTGAGGAATGATTTTTGGCTGCAGTCCTCAAAATGGACTCAGACTGATTTGATCCTAACAGTTTGAGGTAGAAGGAATCAGTGCAACCAAGGTGTTTGTTGAAGAATTGTTGTTGATTGCAAAGTCATGTCTGATTCATCACAACCGCATGGACTATGATCCTTCAGGCTTTCCTGTCCTCTATCATCCTCTGGAGTCCATTTAAGCTCACGCCTACTGCTTCAGTGGCTCCATCCAGCCACCTCGTTCTCTGTCGTCCCCTTCTTCTTTTGCCCTCAATCTTTCCCAGCATTAGGCTCTTCTCCAGTGAATCCTTCCTTCTCATTAGGTGGCCAAAGTATTTGATGGTGAAGAGTGGGAATAGTAATTTCTGATAAGTATCAGCATAGAGAGAGCTGCACAACATAATGTGTTGTTCCAGTATCTCAATTGCTCCTGAACCATATGGACACAATCTTTGCTCAAAGTTAATGTTTATCTCTCCTCACTGACTGCTGTTGGAAGGGCATTGCATCCAGCCAAAGGCAATGCCCTTCTAAGTTTAGGGATTGTTATGAAACTGAAGTATGTAGCTGTGCAGAACGGCTCAAGCAAACATTTTGGGGCAAAGGCGACATATAAGTCCCTAAATAATTGATCAGGGTGATGGCTGCTCAAGAAAAGCCATAGGATTTTTCATGTAGCACTTGACGCCAGGGAGACTAGAAGCTGTCAGTCATAATTAAAAGGAACCCAGCCAGCTGAGTTTAAAAAAAAAAAAGTTTAAGCCACTGTGAAAGGATGTAAATCCAGCGAGATATTTCTATTTTGAGTAGGCTGGTTTCACAATGAAGCACCATGTTTAGAACACAGGAAGCTATTTGGAAGATATATTTCAGGAACTTAAATTAGACTCTTTTGCAAGGGGGGTGGGGGAATGATCTATTAAGGTCCTATTGGAATCTAGAGAGAAGCTGAGCTTCTCTTGACCAAGAAGACTTTGAGAAGGTATATGCTGGATTCTCTTGGAGAAGAAGAAAAGATTGTACAGCTGAAACTATTTAATATGATATGGTCAGCATCAAATTTACCAATGCCGGTGGAATGGAAAACAATCCCTAGGTAGTTCAATGTCTTGGGTTGTATTATTAAATGGCTATTTAACCTCCAGACATATATCTTAGGGCATGGGTGGGCAATTGTGGCTCTTTTACAACCTGTGGACTTCAACTCCCAGAATTCCTGGGAGTTGAAGTCCACAGGTTGTAAAAGAGCCACAATTGTCCACCCCTGTCTTAGGGTATTTGGCAAATGCCGTAATCTTGGTTTTTGAATCCTTGGTTTCTAGCATTTCTTTTCAATAGTGCTCAGCAAATCTCTAAAATGCTTACTTCAGGCCAATCTATATTACCTGCAGTCAGAAGAAGAGAGGTAAGGCTGTTTTCCAATTTGGATGGATGGATGGATCAATTTATCAATGAGGGGGTTGATGAATAGATGAAAAGAGAAGAGCTAGAACGTATCCTTGTCTCATTTCTCTTTTGTCTGGGATTTCTTTTGGGCAATGGCCATGCATATTATTTTGCACCTCTATCCAAGAATTTTCACGAAGCTTGTAGATGAGCATGAGCAACCAATCTATCCCTTAAGAAAGAGTTCCATTTCTCCCATAATTTAAATCTTGAGATGAAATTGAAGGCAATCTGAAATATATAAATTGATTTATATGCCGCCCTTCTCTGGAGACTCAGGGCGGTTTACAATGCATTAAGCAATAGCCTTCATACTTTGTATATTTTTACAAAGTCAGCTTATTGACCCCACAAACTGGGTCCTCATTTCACCTACCTTAGAAAGGATGGAAGGCTGAGTCAACCTTGAGCCTGGCAAGATTCGAACTTACTAATTGCAGACAGCTGGAGTTAAATTACAATCCATTAGTCTGCTGAGCTATCCAGGCTCCTATGTACTTCTGCGTGACTTGGGACTATGAAATCAGGATTTTTCAATTACACAGAGCTGGGTAAGGAACCCCCAGTTCTTCAGATGTTAAGCACAATTACTAGGATCCCTCAACTTTGAAGAACAAAGGATGGGCTTCTGGAAATTGCAGTTCGTTATTGCCTGCTAGAAAATTCCACACTCAAGACGTGGAAGAATTTAGGCAGATGTGTATATACGTAACTTTCATTTCAGCAAAAAACCTGAGTTCAACACGTGGCTGATAAGGTATACCTTAGGGTTTGTTTTTATGCTTTTATACTAATACAGTCAGTAACCCTAATTTGATGAAAAAAAAATACCATTTCACATCTTCTCTGGAATTTCTTTTCCAGTATTGTCTCCAGGATAGAAATAAAAACCATGCTTCTTTTAATTTGGCTTTATCCTTATATAGCAGGTCTAACCTCAACACATTCTTTGAAAGCTTACATATGTTTTTTTTTGGGGGGGGGATAGCGGGTTTCAAATCCCGGCGCCTACTGGTTCGCTATCAGTAGTGCGCAAGCTACCACAGAGAGTTTTTGATGACGTTTGGGTGGATGGGCGGAGCCTCCCGCTGCTGCCGCCACCGGTTTGCCACCGGTTCGCCTGAACTGGGCTGAACCAGGAGCAACCCATCACTGGGGGTGGGGGGATTCCTGCATTTGCAAATTCAGCACCCAGTCCAGCTTGGAGGTTCATGAGTTTCTCCAAGGATCTTTGGTGGGCTTTGAGGCCCTGTTTTAATCTTCTGCCTTTCTTTCTTAACACTTAACAAAGTTTCAGACATTGCTTAAGGGCTAAAGCCATAAAAACAATCACTAAATATAATGTATTAAAAGGATTTCTGGGGCGAAAAATGGAAGGGAGAGATTCATCAATTCCTCCTAAAACTTCATTAGCAATTTAACCAAATTAAAAAAAAATGGATTTCATGGAAAACAAGCCACAGTGACTAAAATTACAAAAAAAAAAAAAAAGTGTCAGGGCCAAGTGTGAAAACAAGTAATGTCACTTTCATTCCTGCCTTCATCAGCTAATGTAGCTTCTGCTCTTTATTTCCTATTCCGTTTAGTAATTTGAATGTCAAAAATAAATTCAAAGTGCCAGTATAAAGATAATAGGGGAAAGATTCTCGAAACATTACTATGGGTGATGAGCTGTAACATCAATTAATATGGGAATTAAGTTTACCAAATGAAACTTCTATCACGTAATGTTAAATTTGTTTCAAGTCTTTAAGGAAATTGGTATTGGAAGTATATACGTTAACCAGAACTTAAGTAGAAGTGATTTCACTGTAAAGTAATTGCTTGAAATTGTGCAATATTTAAGAGAGCATGAGAGAAATCTCATTCTAAATGGCTAAATTCTGAAAAGCTAGGTCAGAAAAATAAATGGACAGCAGTATAATCAATCAACACCAAGACTAAAAGTTGCATCAGTGTAAAACTGTGGAAGGATTTTTCAAGTTTTTGGAGAAGAGTGGAAATCCTGCTCCAAAATTTGTTGGTATTTGGCTTCTGTTAGCAAGAGTCACATAATCTCTGGTCTAAATAAAGAGAGGAGAACCCAAAGAAGAAATTTCTTGGATGAGAAGTAAAACATTTTCAAACAAACAAACAAACAAAAAATCAGGAAAGTCCAGTGGCCTTTTGGAAAAAGCACCTTTGGGACAACCATGACGCATCTCCATAGACAAGGGGAGGAAAATAATTTGGGTTTGTCAACTCATTTCTGCACCAAGTGGGTTTACTATTATAGAATGGAATAAAAGAGTTGGACACACAAGGAATTTGTCTTTGGTGTATATGCTCTCGGTGTACATAAGGAGAATAAAATACATTCATCATGAATAAAAAGATACAACACGTAGTGATAGTCAAGGTTACTAATAAACTTCAAATCATACTAGGAAACAAGTAAAAACAATATAAATTGAAAGATACAAGCAACATAGTTATAGTAATAAGTGGGAAGAGATAGATACTAGTAAGGAAGAAAAGAAGAATAGTAATACAGTCTTAGTAAATTATTTGACAGTGTTGAGGGAATTAGTTTGGGGAAAAACTGTCCTTGTGTCTAGTTGTTCTGCTGTGCAGCACCCTATAGTATTGTTTTGAGGGTAGAAGTTGAAACAATTTATGTCCAGGATGTGAGGGGTCTGTAGATATTTTCACATCTCTCTTTTTGACTCGTGCAGTATACAGGTCTTCAATGGAAGGCAGGTTGGTAGCAATTGTTTTTTCTGCAGTTCTAATTATCCGTTGAAGTCTGTGTCTGTCTTGTTTGGTTGTAGAGCCAAACCTGACAGTTATGGAGGTGCAAATGACAGACAATTATGTAATTGTTTCAAACATTTTATAATTTAAAAAGCTGCTTTTATAACTTTGAAAAGGTAGTTCAAAGTCTTTGAAAGCTGTATTATTTATCATCTCTTCAAGCTCTGGAGGAAATACCTAGAAAGACAGCAAGTTAAACAGCAATTTGTTTCTCTCTCTCTCTCTCTCTCTCTCTCTCTCTCTCTCTCTCTTCCATGAGCTATGAAAACTAAATTGGGGACTGTTGCAAAAAAAAAAAAATAGTAAGCAAAAATGCTAAATATTGTTCTCTGCTGTTTCTGGAATTTGTGGTAACTTGCCTCCTGAGCGCAAAAAATCAGTCTTCTCCTTACCCTCATTCCCTTACAGCTGTCCCAGCTATGACATCCGAAGAAGCTGTTGTGGCACTGGGAAGCATAGCTTCACGTGAAAAATTTATGACTTCCCCTTAGAGGTAAGAACTTTGACTGAAACTCTAGTTCAGATGTGAGATGTTCAGACAGCAAATTTAATTCCAGAGCTCCCTTCTGATTTAATGGTAAGAAACATCAAGAATGTTAAGTCGTTGGTTAATCTATAAACTATTAACAGAATATCTCTCAGAAAATGAAACAGGAAGAGGGAAAGAAAATTTACTGGAAAAAATACAATGATTTTTTTTTTGAAACTGATAAAACAGCAACCAACCCAGGGATGGGTTCTAATTTTTTTTACTACCGATTCTGTGGGTGTGGCTTATTTTGTGGGTGTGGCTTAATGGTCATGTGACAATTATTTAGGATTTAGCAGAGGTACTGGTCTAGCAGGCTTTTAACTGCTTACAGAACTGTACCGATCTACCCATTTATTTTTGCAGGCACTGGTCTACCCATTTATTTTTGCAGGCACCGGTCTACTCATTTGTTTTCTTTTACCACTGATCAGCTGTAGGGCGGCCCTTTGAAGCCCCATGGCAAGAGTTTAAACAGTTTTTTCCCTCTAGCCATCAGCTGGGACTCAGGAGGCAGCAATAGATTGGGGGTGGGGCCAAATAAAAGGTAAGATGGGGTGGGATGGGGTGGGAGACCGGCGGGCAGAACCTGTTCTGTGACATCATATCATCACTGCTACAGGCTCGGCGGAACCGGGCGGAACCAGGAGGAACCCACCACTAAACCAACCGAATCTTATGAGGAATAGGTCAAAAGACTAGAAGGACTAAACTAGGCAAGAAAAAGATTGGTAATGGTTTGCCAAGAAGAACAGAGCTGAATTTAAGGTTAAGGATTCGGGGTGGGGGAGGGAATAATTTGATTTTCCATACATGGAAGATTTTTTAAAAAATCACTACACCTTATTGTGGAACCATGTTTTCAAGAGCTGTTTCACTTAGATCAGAGTTCTCCTGTGCGGCTTTGCAGACTGGCCGGGGGGAGGTGGGGGGGGGAGGGGATGGCTCCAGGCAAGTGGCGTACATGCAGCTCCATTTATATGAGTGACCACTTGTACAAATGGAACCTGCGTGTATGCGTTTGCCTACTGCTCGTGCAAATGGGGATGCTTGTGTGTGTTTGCCCACCAATTCTGTGACACAGTTCCAAACAGCTGAAGGCCCGGAGTGGTACTGTGGCCCAGGAGTTGGGGGCCTCAGATTTAGATCATAGTGAAGCAGCTTTTCATGTGCATTCAGAACAGAAATCTCTGAGTACGTAACAGTAGTCAAATGAGAAATTATTTAGTAATTCAAAACTTGTTATTTGCCCTTGCTAGGATTGTGATATATTCAGGTGTCAAAATAGCTCTGTCTAATGTATTGGAACTTGGAAGGGAGCCATTGTCATTTCCTGTCTATCCCAGATTACAACATAATGTTGTTCAATCTAGATAGAAAAGGAGCTGCCTTCATTCTATGGGAAGTATGGTTAAAGTAATAATATGGCCAAATTATTTAAGGTTAGCTGAAACAGTCTGGGCATAAATCACTTTCTATTCATTTATCTATATTTGTTTTTTGTGTTTATTTATTTAAATTAATTAGCCATCCAATTGCAAGGGATGATTCCTTTCTCAGGAGCAGTGAAAGAAGCCTCTCTGCAACTATGAAAAACGGAGGTCTTATGGAACATTAAACAGTTGAGAAGTATAAATAAGAGGAAGATTTTTTTTTTAAATTGAAGATATTGAAATCTGAAGTTCTGTTTTGTTAGAGTTTGCAGCAATCTAACCAGCACACAAGTAAACAATTCAGCAGGATTCATTTATTAAAAAGAACTTGTTTATATACGACAATATAAAGCATGATCCATGTATACAATGCCCATACAGCAGAAGCCAGAACCAGAAATCACAGAAGCACAGAATCAGAGGTGGTATTCAGCAGTTCTGGAGAACTGGTAGCGGAAATTTTGAGTAGTTCAGAGAACCAGTAAATACCACCTCTGACAGGCCCCACCCCCATCTATTCTCTGCCTCCTGAGTCCCAGCTGATTGGGAGGAAATGGGGATTTTGCAGTAACCTTCCCCTGGAGTGGGGAGGGAATGGAAATTTTACAGTATCCTTCCCCTGCCACGCCCACCAAGCCACGCCAGCCCACCAAGCCATGCCCAGAAAACCGATAGTAAAAATTTTTTAATCCCACCACTGCACAGAATCAATATAATCATAGAAGCAATAATAATCCGTATATATACATATACATATACATTTATATGTATGTATATATATATATATGTATAGATAGATAGATAGATAGATAGATAGATAGATAGATAGATAGATAGACAGATAGATGATAGATAGATATGTACAGTTCAGTCAAGCTAAACCACGCCCAGGCTCTGAGCTGTCTCCCCTGGCTCACAACGGATCCTGTTTCTTAGTCACCAAACAGTTCCCATTGGCTGACTTCTTGTTATGGCTATTCCAGCTCATAATTTCTTACACACTGACATGTTTTTGCCAGAAACTCAAATCTCCCTGACAATCCTGCTTCTTCCCTCAAAAACTGGGATGATCTGAACCAGATGAATGGACTTTTGAAATTTACAAGAACAGTTTCAGTTCAGATATCTTCTAATGTTGTAGCTAAAAAAGAAATTTTGGATCCAGTTTTGGCAATTAAGAATGAGGTTAGTCAGATAGTTTGGATAAAGTTTGTTTGTTTGTTTGTTTCAACTACCCTGTTTCCTCTAAAATAAGACATCCCCTAATAATAAGCCCAATCAGGCTTTTGAGCACATGTGCTAAAATAACACACCCACACCCGAAAATAAGCCCTCCCTGAAAATATTTAAATGCAAGTGCAGCTGGTCCCCTCCATTTCCTCTTGTTAGGGTTAGAGAGACAGAGCTGGAAATCAGGTAAGACAGCAAGAGGAGTCTCGCCTTGCTCCATGCGCCCCAAAATAATAAGACATCCCTGAAAATAAGCACTTATTTCAGGGTTCAAAAAAATATAAGACAGGGTCTTATTTTTGGGGAAACATGGTAAAAATAAACATGATATTCTACCTATTTTGCAAATCTTTTGGACTATTGGACCAGTTAACTGTAGCTGGAGATTTTAATTTAATTTGGGATCCATTGTTAGATCTGGTGTAGTTTTAAGAGAAAAAATATTCTCCATTATTGGAATGCTTCAAGGAGACATTGAGGAATGCAAATTAATACTTGTACTAATACAAATTACTTTTAACAACCACTTACATCATGGCGAAGATTATTTTTTAATATCTCCACTGTCAATTAATTTAATTCAAAATGTTTTCTTTCAGTTTCAAATTTTCTCCACATTCTGGACTATAGCTAGACTAGGAAACCACTATCATGGAAATACTTTTAGTGTTACTTTTTTGCAAAGTTATAGTAGCAGAATTTTACAAGTCTGAATACACTTCCTCCTCCCTCTCTTTATCTTTGTGTGAAGTAGGGATGATTTTGTCTGAGATATTTAAAGTCCTTCATGACATGGGTCCAGATTACTTGAGTGACTGTCTCACCTCACTGAGATTGGCCCATACCACTTGTGCTGGCAGAGGTGGCAAGCTGTGGGTCCCATCAATCTGAGTAATCCAGCTGGCAATGTCCAGGAGGAAGGCCTTCTTTGCTGTTGCTCCTGCCCTCTGGAACATCCCCCCCCATGTGAGGGGGCCCCCAACCCTCCTATATTTTTGTAAAGGTCTAAAGACATGTCTGTGCGAGTCAGCTTGGGGCTCCAGTGGGAGAACAGCACAATGGAGGTGGTTGATTGAGTAATAACAGATCTCAGCTCCCCCACCACTCCGTCCCACTCCTTCCCCATGTATCCTTGGTTTTAATGTTATTTTTCACTTTTTATGTTTTATGTAACTGTATAGCTGCCTAAAGTTATTTTATGGTAAGATGGGCAGCCAATAAATTTTATAAAAATAAAATAAAATAAAATAAAATAAAATAAAATAAAATAAAATAAAATAAAATAAAATAAAATAAAATAAAATAAAATAAAATAAAATAAAATAAAATAAAATAAAATAAAATAAAATAAAATAAAATAAAATATAAAAAACATATTTCTGCCCCATAATCAGGTTACTTTTACCTGTCTGTTCTTTATGGTTCTTCCTAT
Source organism: Pantherophis guttatus (assembly GCF_059756535.1). NCBI lineage: Eukaryota > Metazoa > Chordata > Lepidosauria > Squamata > Colubridae > Pantherophis > Pantherophis guttatus. The sequence goes on from NC_142065.1 coordinate 88,427,058, forward strand.
CCCCCAAGGCCATTCACTGTGCCTCCTTTACAGATTGCCTGGATACATTTAGAACATTTGTAGTTGGTAAAACAATTACTTTAATCTCTAGAGCAGGGGTGTCAAACTCACATTGTCACAGCGGCATGTGACGTATTGGGACTTTTTTCCCCTTCATGAAACCGGGTGTGGGCGTGGCCAGCGCATGACACATCCAGCCCGCCGGCCAGGAGTGTGACAGCCTTGCCCTACAGGGAAATAAATAGGAGGGACTTGCATCGTTAAAGAATGATGCAGAATTAATTACAGAATTAAAGGAAGTATTGGAGACATGTGCTTAAAGTTGTACTCTGGAAGAGTATAACCCCTTTAGATCGATAGCATTCGAGTCTGACCAATTGTGCATTATGAGTGCTAAATATTCATTAAAGTTATTAAATGGATAGATTTGGAAATGAGAGGAAAAACTTGGTAAATATTTGGCTTCTCATTTGCAACATCTAAAAAAAACCCACCCCAAAATAATGCTTACAATAAAATATTCCTTGGGGATAATTCACAGTGATTATAATGACATGAGTTTTCATTAACAGTGTTTTATACTGATTTACATTCTGAACACATTGACAGACATATTGAGCAGATGAGTGTTTTATATATATGTGTGTGTGTATATAGATATAGATATAGATATATAGATATATATAGATATAGATATAGATATAGATATAGATATAGATATAGATATGGAATGAATTTTCTAAAAATTGAGGATTCCCATTGAAGGGATTTAGCTATATTCAAAGCAATATTAAAGAGATATTGGTACTATTGAAGCAATGAAATCCAAAGAGCCTTGGACTGGACAAAATACCTATAAAGTAGCAAAAAAAGATGAAGGAGAGCATGGCTCCAATTTTGTCAGAGAAATTCTTTGGAAAAGGGGGATTTTATGAACATAATTGTATGAAAAAGTTATTTATGAAAAGGTTGTTACGAATTGTGTGAGTTATTAAACAATATCTTAGTTAAATATTGATGCCAAGATTTTGGTATAGCCACCTTAGTAAGACGATTACAGAAGATACTGTATATGCTTTAATAATTCATATATCATAATTTGATTCTAGAAAAAAATATTACTTTAATTCCTCTTGCTTAAATCATTACGCTTGGGACTATCTCCTCTGTAATGAAGATGAGGTATCAAGAATGCCCTTTATATGCTTTTAATATTTAATTTGGTATTTGACACTTTGGTATGTTTGCTTCAATGATCTAGTGAAATTCATGGCAATATAATTTGTTATGTGCAGATTATATTGATAGGCATTTTAATGGTTAAAATCTTTACCCAGAATTGTAGAACTGTTACAACAGTGGTAAATATAGGTAGTCCTTGACTTATGACTATAATTGAGTATAGTGATTATAATTCTCTTGATAAGTGAAACATTCATTAAGTGATTTTGCCCCATTTTTACGACCTATTTTGCCACAGTTGTTAAGTGAATCCCTGCAGTTGTTAAGTGAATAACATAATTGTTAAGTGAATCTGGTTTCCCCATTGATTTTGCTAATAAGAAGGTCGCAAAAGGAGATCAGGTGACCCTGCGACACTGCAACCATCATAAATATGAGTCAGTTGCCAAGCGTCTAAATTTTGATCACATGACCATGGGGATGCTGTAGTGGTCATAACTGTGAAAAACTGTCAGGGCGACTTAACGCATTGTAAGCCGCCCTGAGTCTCCGGAGAAGGGCGGCATATAAATCAAATTTTTTTAAAAAGTCACTTTTTCAGTGTCATTGTAACTTTGAACTGTCACTAAATGAACTGTTGTAAGTTGAGGACCACCTGTATTCTGAGCTCATGGCATATTGGAATAATGCTAACATTATACCAAATGGTAAAAAGCAAATCATAGAAGTAGGTTAAAAAAAATTGGATTTGTTTGTCTATATTTTTTTTAAGATTATTTCTAAAAAAAATTATTTAGTAGATATGAATATTTTACACTGAACTATCCAGAGGAGTGATGGAAAAAATACATATGCGTTTGTAGAGAAGAATAAAGGTGGGGAATATTAATATAACTTGAAAACTACAATACATTTTGAGAACACTGCCTAAGTTAATATGCTGAAATGTTTTAAATAGATTGCTAATAATTTCTTTTTAATGAAAGGACTAAATATCTAGGATTTCTCTTTTAAAGTTACCATTTTGTATAACAATTGTGGGGTGATTTTAAAGTACATCAGTGGGCACATCTGATTAATTTAATAATGTTTTGGAACGAAAACGAAACTGAGTGTGCAACCTTGAGCTTAGATAGAGAAACATATTAAACCCTGGCAAGAACTTTTTCCAATTATAAAAGGAATTCTAACATTTTTTGCACATTTAAAGCAAATTAGCATCTTCTGGAAACATAGGTACTTGCCAACTTAATTTGCCTCTATATAAGTTTCTCTTCTGAAATTGTATTAACATATTCAGACCTCTGAGAGAGTTGATTGTTGGATTAACCTTTTCTGTCCATTTTGTTACGAAAGAACTCTTATATATCCTGTATCAATCTTGCTTTTCATGATGCAGTTAATGGTGAAATTATAATCCCACCTTGTTTGCCTCTACTCAGAGAGTAGCCTTTGATTTAATAGGATTTCTTCCCAATACTTTGGCCACTTAATGAGAAGGAAGGACTCACTGGAGAAGAGCTTAATGCTGGGAAAGATTGAGGGCAAAAGAAGAAGGGGACGACAGAGAATGAGGTGGCTGGATGGAGTCACTGAAGCAATTGGCGTGAGCTTAAATGGACTCCAGAGGATGGTAGAGGACAGGAAGTCCTGGAGGAACGTTGTCCATGGGGTTGCAATGGGTCGGACATGACTTCACAACTAACAACAACAAAGAGTGTTCACTGACACTCATTGAAGTATTCACAAATTTATTGTGTTCTTTTTTGTTGGAGACCACTGAAGAGTTTACAAGATTTAATCGCAATTCCAAGTAATATCAAAATATATAACCTTCAAAATCCACAGCCCAACTCAAGAGGGTCTGGATGTATGGATTATGCACATTTTAAAGCCATTTTAAGCAAAATGGAGTGGTTGGTAATGCCCATCTCGGCTCTGAAGAGTCTCCAAAGGCAACCCCTGAAACATTTCTAAAATACATTCAACCAAGACTTAGAAATTTCAAAACAATGCCCTTTTCTAACACAGAGGATGTACTTTGTTATGTAAATGAACCATTTTAAAAAGCTCTTTCCTGAACTGTCTCACAGACAATGAAGACTCCCACTGATTCAGAATAGATATCAGAAAATTGGGCTGGTGTATGTGTGTGCATGAACATCAGAACTCATTTGAGGACAGAATACCTTCAGTTTCTACTTTCCTGACTTACGTCTCCCATTCTATCATTTTGCACGCAACTGCAATTGAGTTCCACTTGAGTAAGAAACCTGGAAATCGGCTCAGCTCCCCACATCGTCTTTAGCAATGTGCATATTCAAGATCATTATATGACTAATTGGCCTTGCATATGTTTCAATCAAATTCTAGCTCAGTTTTCAAAGGTGTGATTTTTCTTTCATCTTCCTTTCCATAGTAGCTAATTCTAACCTGCTCATTAAATTTAATGAGCAATCATACCTCCTAGCTGGTGTTTCTTGTTGAGGGCTTGCCTATGTTAGCATTAGAAAGATTATTCGAGGCATAAACAAGCACATCTGTATGCACCCATACAGAACTTAAGACTCTTTAAGAAAATTAATCAGGACCCAAACCTTAGATTATATATGTATCTTACATTTTCTCCCCTTTCCAAGGGAAAGGCAAAAGCTTCATGCATTCAGATCCTTGGCGTCTCCATCTATCTCACCCGATTGGACAAGGCAAATTTGTCTCTTGCTTAGTTTAGTACCTATCCATCTTATTTTAGAGAGGGTGACAAATAAATGAGCGAGTGAGTGATGATGGAATGGAAGCAGCTGTGAAGTCACTTTCTATTTCCTGGGTTCCCAAAATGGCATGAAATCATGGCAATGTGCCTGATGATAATTCTGTTTGGATTCCCAGGATGTCTTAAGAAAAAAACACACTTTTTTTTTAAAGTAGGAAGCTAGTTTGCTGTCTAGCAAAACAACAACTTGAAGAATAAATTCTGTTTTTAAGAATGTTCCTGGTGCCACAAAAATCCACATAGAAGATGGCTGGAGGGTTTTCTTTAGAAGTGTGTCCAGATTCCTGCACAGATCTATTACAGAAATAAAAGAATCATTCTCAGAAGCTAGAAGGGGTGATGGGAGACAAGCTCACTAAATTAACATTTGGGATTGGTAAGGTTTTGACATTGGTGTTTTGTGAATGGCCATTTTTATCGCATGCTTTGAGTGTTGTGGACATTTTGTTAGTCTTTCAAATTGGATCATTGGCTTCCAACATCTGGGAACTTCTGCTGTGCTTCAGATAATGCTCTGATTCAAATAGGATTTGGAACTTACCAAAACCAAAGTATATGTGACCTTAATTTTCCTCGCGTAACACCTCACTATATGCTTCCTAATGCAGATTAGGGCCCAGATTTGGAGGAGGAATGCACAACTTGAATTGGTGGGATGACCACAGCAAATGTTCTGTGGGCCACATTCCACCGTGGGCATGGAGTTTGCTTAAGAGCGTGCTTAAACTTCTTACCTCACCACAAAATGCAGTGAAAGTCAAAAATGTGTCAATCCACTTTCAGCAGGCCTTGAGACTTCACAAAGAATGTAAACGAGTCATCTGTACCCCTGGGCTGAAGTGGGGTTGTGGGAGCTTAATTGTTCCAACAGAAGAGAAAATGTATAGCTCAGGGTTGAACTGTGGAGTCCTTGGTGTTCTCTCAGCTTGGTTGTTTGCTTAGAGATTTCATTACCCAAATCAGAACCATAATCAGTGATAGTACATATGGGGAGCGCCATGTTGTTTTCTTCTTGATAGTTCCTTGATTAGGGCATTGTTTTCTGCTTGTCTGTGTTCATACTGCTTATCTGGGTGTCGGCTGCTGGAAGAGTTGTGTTCAGATCTTTTTTTGGGGGGGGGGTTCCTTTTTAGCTTTTTGTTGTCCATTTGGAATGATATGTAAATATGTATTTCTATGTCCCTGTTGATGGCTAATTTATCTGATTGTCAAGTTTCCAGGAATTTCTTAGCATTTTTTTTTTTTTCATTTGGCTTGGTCTAAGATGCCCACAATTGAAACTTTGATTGAGTCTTTCCCTTTGTTGTGTAACTAGGAAGTATTCTGTCAGCTTCCAAGCTGCCATAAGGACGGAGAGGAGAGGCTTGAACTTTTACCTACTTAATTCCCCTGAAGAACTGTCTCCACAGAGATGGAATGGGGGGGGGACATTCCTGTGAACTGACGGAGATGGGATGAGAAGAGTGACTTGGAAGATGGCCAATGAGACGCAGAGAATTGGGAACCGGAAAGAGAGGTTTTTGGGGGGCGGGGGGGCAAAGTTCAGTGCTAACTGCGCATTGAGTCAAGGTCAGTTCATTATGCTCAATAAAGAGAAAAATTTCCTCAAAGATCGGGTGTTTGGACATTCATTTATTTGGAGACAACAACGAAGCTTGACAGATTCATTATATTTTCAGACTGCTAGTAAGTGTACATGAATGCACTCTGCTCCTGCCTGTTTGTCTTACATAGTAGCTATTACAGTGTTTAGACTGTATGCCGTAGATGCCTCCTGTTGTTTCTTCTTGGGCTACTGGGTCTTTTGGTTACTTAAAATAATTTGGAAGGCTTTAGTTGCCTTGTATATTACAGTGATACCATATGGTTGTAATAATCTAGTTGATTGTTTCTGGGATGCTTTTGATGTATGGTAGTGTCATCCTTTTCATAGTTTATGTTGTTTGGGCTATAGTGGGTTGAGTGGTCAGGTCCTTTTGTTTAAAGTTGTGAGAATATCCATTTTGTTGGAGATATTATACAAGTGATTTGTTTCCTTTTTCTGGTGGTCTGGTTTGTTTCAGGGCATTTGTGCAGGGCAAGCTACTGTTTATAAACAGGGAGCAAACTCCACACTCACAAGCACTTATGGTGTTATCTAGTTGGATAATTAAATGTGTGCAAACCAACAATCCAGTTCAGAGAGCACCAAGGACTCCGGAGCTTAATTGTGTTCTCCGTAGTGTAATCCAAATTTAGATTCTGAACTGAAATGACTACTAGTAAAGAATCACCATTATTTATTATATTTTATTTATTTTGCTCACAATCCAAGACGGTATGATAGAGGCATGATTCTGCAATGGAGCAGTTACAGAGCTTCTGAATGTTTGCTTCTTAATGATTGTGCACAGAGCTTTTGAATGGTTGCAGTAAAATATCTTGATGAAAAAAAGACACCTAAGAGCATGAGAATAAATAAGAGAGTGAACTGTGAGGCTGCATGTAAGCCTCACAGGCTTTGGTCTATTTTGTCTATACATCCTCTTGAACAGCTGGAAAGCAATGGGGAGACATGATATCACTTGAATTGTTATCCTGAAGGCATTTTGATCTAAAAAGAAAGGATATTCTAAAGCTCTACCGAACGAGAATACAAAACCTGCTGTAGTTTCCTTATTAATAACTTGCACAAATATCTATTGTTTCCCCTCAAAGATTTTTTAATGCATTCTAAAAATTGTTATTCTGTAAAGATGAAGGTGTCAAATAAGATTTGGGAAGGAGGGAGTGTGAAGAAGAAAAAAAACCCCAGACCTAATAAACTTTTGTAAGTATTTCTTTCTTCATTGCTATAATATACAGTATTTCTCTCTTTCTCCATTAACTTGTATATTAATGATTTTTCTGCATTCATACCAGGGGTGGGTTCTAAATTTTTTTACTACCGGTTCTGTGGGCGTGGCTTATTTTGTGGGTGTGGCTTGGAGGTCATGTGACTAGGTGGGCACGGCTAGCTGGTCAGAGTCATTTCTGGAAGGTCCTTGCACTTACAACCAGTCCTCGCACTTACGACCCGACTCATTTGTTTGCTTTTAACACTGATCAGCTGTAGGGCGGCCCTTTGAAGCCCCGCGGCAAGAGTTTAAAGAGTTTTTTTCCCTCTAGTCATCAGCTGGGACTCAGGAGGCAGCAATAGATTGGGGTTGGGACCAAATAAAAGGTAAGAATAATGTGGGGGGGTGGGGGGGTGGGAGGGCAGGGGGGAGAACCGGTTTGGTGATGTCATATCATCACCGCTACCGGCTCGGCCGAACCGGACCGAACCGGGAGGAACCCACCACTGATTCAAACTCCTGTTTCAGTATTCTACTAGAATAGATACAAATGGGAAGGTGTGATTATGGCTTTTCAATGGGCAGTCTACATTAACTCTCTTCAAGCTGGTGTTCTCCTGATCGATAGGTTGCATTACAACTCCTAGCAAGTCAATAGTCTAATACATCTGGAACAAATCTGGTTGCCAGCAAAATTTCTTTGTGCAAAATAGATTTGGAAAATGTATAAATATAATGGACATATCCCCAATGGTGACAAAAATTTTTGAGTCTTACCTTGATCTTCTTGCACTCCTGTCTATTTTAACATGAATTAAAGCCAAAAGATGAGGAATGGAATTGAGAGGGAATGACTGATTTAAGTTCATTTATGCCCCTCCTTTTTCATTCAAAAGGGGATAATTTTAATGAACAGACCCAAGCATGCTTAACTTTAACAAGGGACTATGTCTTATGGTATATGCTATCCTAGCCTTAGACCAGGGGTGGGCTCCTGGGGATTTGGCAGTGTTCAGGCGATCCTCTAGCCAAGGAGCACCGGGGTTCAGCGAACCCCCAAATGCCACCCCTGGCTAGCTACACCCATCCCACCCCGCCCCTCCCAGGAGTCTCCACGCAGCCTGTTCATCATTCCAGGTAAGTGCAGGGGCGGCGCAGAGGGTCTGGGAGGGCAAAAAATGGGCCTACCGGAGGTTCCGGAAGTCCAGAAATGGGCCTGTTTCCAGCCTCCGGAGGGCCTTGAAAAATGCCCCCCCCCCCCCGGTGCAGGTGGCCAAGTAGGCCATGCCCACCATGGCAACGCCCACCCAGCAAGAGGGCAGAGAACCCGTTGCTAAAGGATCTGAAGCCCACTCCTGCCTTAGACCAGTGGAATAGTTGCTCTGTATCCAAACCAGAAGTGAAAAACCTTTAGGTCTCCAGATATTGTTGAACTATAGCCTATAAATGAGCCACACTGAGCCACAGGTCTCCTTATCTCGAGCTAAAGAATTGTCAATTCTTATGAATTTTGTGTAGTCAGAATAACCAAGCTTTCTTTCAACAGCAATTTACTTTCTGCATTCTGCTTTGGTCCCTGCTCCATCAAGATGCTACCTTCCCCAGAGACAACTTTTATTTTTATTTTTACTAAAGGACCAAGGCTCTACTCATGACCTATCAATTTGGAGCTTTGCTACAACTGGTCTAGACTGTGGCCACAGTAATTGTCAAGAGATTTGAAGTGGTGGGAGAGGGAAGAGTGGATCATTTGAGTTTGCCACTTCACTGACAAACTGAAGGCTAGTTTTGAGAGTCATTTACTGTGTTTCTTTATAGATTAGGAGAAGGAGGGGAAGGAAGAGTCCTGGGAAAGCAATTAAGCCCACTCTCTCCTTAAGTAAGCAGAAGGCAAAATGATGATAAATGTTCTATCAAGCCTGCTGTTTACAGTATACTTAGGCAAGTGATTAATTTCTCATTTTCATGTTATCTGACTACAGCTTCTCAGCACAGCTGTTTTTTGTTTTTGAAACCAGGAAAAGCTGAAGTGATTATTCTTTCTCTGCTTGATGACAGAGAGAAAATACCAGATGAATATGAGGGAGGCAGGGTTTTATCAGTCACCTGGGAATTTAATGCCCAACAATAAAAAAAAAGAAAAAAAGAAAAGAAGGAAGGGGAGGAGGAGGAGGAGGAGGAGGAGGAGGAGGAGGAGGAGGAGAAAAGAAGAGTCTAAGCTAAAATATCAAATGGAAAAGCTGACTGAAATATGGTGCTCTGTAGAACTCGGTGTGACTCCATACATCACCAGTCCTAAATGTAGCCCAATATAGTGAAGGGAAACTGATCTGATTACTTAATATGGCTTTGCCCATTTTGAAAATGTGAAGGGATTGACAAACTTAGCAACATGGTGGAAGGAGCATTGCAATGCTCATTGCTGCATTGCAATGCATTTATGACGCACGTACATTCAAATGGGGTAGGACTTCAGTGGTGGGATGCTGCCGGTTTAACAACCGGTTCAGTGAGTGTGCACTTTGTGTGCGCACGCGCACTTTGTGCGTGTGCCTAAGGCACTTGCACCCGGCTCTGAAAATAGAGTAGTTAGAAACTCAGCTGCTTACCTTCCAAATCAGCAACGGTAATTAGAACAGCGAGAGGGGGGGAATCAGCTGTGCCGCATGATTGAGATGAGCTACAAAGCAGGAAATAAAGGACAGGATAGAGCAGGGGCGGGTGGGTGCGACCAACTGATCATCAGAGCTACCTGTTCACCCAAATTAGTCTAAACCGGCTGAATACAATCTTGTAGGACTTGCATCCTGATCTTTCATCCACCATTGAATCACTTTTGACCCCACCTCCAGAGTAACCACTGCCAGGACAGCTGAATCTGCTATAATCTACTAGTTTTTTTAAAAAAAGTCAAAAATTTCATCTGAGAGTCATCTGAGTGAAAGTGACTGAAAGTTAAGTAAGAGCTGTGGTGGCCCAGTGGTTAGAATGCAGTATTGTTTATTTGATTTATATACCGCCCTATTCCTGAAGGACTCAGGGCGGTGAACAGCCACAGGATAAAAATACATAAATACAAAATTTAAAACTGAATAAAATCGAATTAAACAATTTGGCCGAAGAAAGATTTAAAACACCCCAATAAATTAAGAACAAATTAAAATTTGCGTTTCAAAAAGGGAAAAAAGGGAAAAATTAGGCCAGGCCAGCCTGATGGAATAAAAAGGTCTTGAGAGCGCGGCGGAAGGTGCGTAAATCCGGGATCCTCCGTATCTCTGGGGGGAGCTCATTCCAGATAGTAGGTGCCCCCACAGAGAAGGCTCTCCCCCTCGGGGCCGCCAGTCGACATTGTTTGGCCAACGGCACCTGGAAGAGCCCCTCTCTATGAGAGCATACCGGCCGGTGGGAGGCTACTGGTGGCAGCAGGCAGTCCCGTAGATAACCAGGTCCTAAGCCATGGAGCACTCTAAAGGTGGTAACCAAAACCTTGAAGCGCACACGGAAGACCACCGGGAGCCAGTGCAGCTCGCGCAGGAGAGGTGTTACATGGGAACACCATGTCGCTCCCATAACCACCCGTGCGGCCTCACTCTGCGCCAGTTGGAGCCTCCGGGTGCTCCTCAAGTATTGCAGGCTAATTCTGTCAACTGCCAGCAGTTCAATCCTAACCGGCTCAAGGTTGACTCAGGCTTCCATCCTTCTGAGGTTGGTAAAATGAGGACCTAGATTGTGGGGGAAATATATTCTGTAAACCACTTAGAGAGGGCTGTAAACACTTTGAAGTGGTATATACTGTAACTCTAAGTGCTATTAATATTTGCTAAAGGAGTGAAAGAAGAGAGGATGAATAGAATGGGATAGAAAACAAACAGGGAATGGTAAGGGTATTTGTGATGTCCATGGGTATAGATACTTTTATGAATGTGTATGAAAGAGAAAGGGAAATGTTGACGGATGTATAATCATTATTCCTGTAGAAGATAGAGGTGATTCAGTTCATATTATGTATTTGGACTTAAGTAAAGGTTTAACAATGTCCCACTCAGGGTGTCAATGGGAGGGTTAAACAAAAAAGTCAAAATGGCAGCTACACCTGCATGATCCTAGCTTTGCCCATTGTGGGCAAAATAAAAAGTAAGCCTTTAATCATATGGTCAAAATTCTAACCTGATTTTTTAAATGTCCTTTTGTCCCTCACTACAAATGTCTTCAATAAGCTTAATAGTTATGGAAGTTGCATCATCTTATAAATGGCCAACTGGCTTAATGACAGGAAGTAGAGGGTAGAAATAGGCACAATGGTATTACTTGTAGAAGTATACCAGTTGTCATGGACTTTTTGGTTGTTCTGCATTTTTTTGTTTGTTTGTTTTGTAGCTAAAATGGAGACAATTCTTATCGTAATTTTGTAGGACCGTGTAAAAAAGTAAGGAAAATCACATTTTAAAAATGAAAAGCAGTTTCTCTTTCTCTCTGTCAAGGAATATGTATATCTCTATAAAGGAAGAATTTAGCTTATGAAAAATAAAAGAAGTAGGCATTTAGGTATTACACCCAAAAAGCTGCTTCTAGGTACATTTTTGGTTCAGGTCTGGTGGGCATTTTATTTTAATGCCTAGTTTTACCATCTCGGTTTGCAAGAATCAATCCCGCTATGTTAATTTAGGATTGTCTGTGCTATGGATAGGCTCCAAATCTGACATTGCAATGGATTTGCAATTTCTTCAACTAGCCTACTAATTAGATCCTTCAAATTGTGTGAAAAGAGGTTTCTCCTCAACAAAATGGAAAATTAATAGATGTTTTACTATTGTTGGGAAAACCTCATACCACTCAAAAGAAGCGGTGACAAGTAATTATTACCATAAGATATGATTGCTCTTTTCTAAGTGAAAGTCACAAGGAGAAGTTTGTGGTTCAAATGCACAATTCCATTTGTCTTTCCCAGTCTAGGTGCAAATTCAAGTCTAAGAATAATCTTATTAACTCTATGGAACTTGGATTGGCAACTTGCACACAAAATAGCAGATTCAGGGACTGTCTGTGGGACTGATACATTTAAACTGAATCTGGAATAAAGCTTCAACTCAGTCTGGCTGACTTTCTGCACCAGTTTGATATAATGACTAAGGCACCAGACTAGAAACTAGGACACCGGGAGTTCTAGTCCCATTTTAGACACAAAGGCGTATAAACCAGTGGTGGGTTGCCCCTGGTTCGTACCAGTTCTATAAAACCGGTAGTAAAACCAGCGGGAGACTCCGCCCATCGACCCCGACGTCCTTAGAATGCTTCTGCGCATGCGCAGAAGAGCGCATGCACGCACGAGCGAAGCGAGCACACACACGTGCGGCCGTGTTGCAAACCGATAGTAAAGGTAAGTAGAATCCACCCCTGGTATAAACATTCTGGGGCAAATTACTTTTTCACAAATACTAGAAAACAAGCAAGGGGAAACCATTTCCCTAAAATCTTCCCAAGAAAACTGCGAGGATTAATCTAGGCAGTTTTCAGGAGTCAACAATGCCTCAAAAACAAAAACATCCCATATCTTTTGCTCTTGTGATTTTTGTGGCAGCTGGGGAGGGGGAAAATGTGGCTGTGTTGTGCTTTTTAAGCTGATATTCTCAAACTAAGAAGGCAAACCTTAAGTTGGGAAGATGGAGTCATTTGGTGCCAGTCCCGCAATTACTTTTCAAATTTATACAAGTAGTCCTCAACTTACGACCAAGCCTAATTGAGCCCAAAATTTATGTTGCTAAATGAGACATTTGTTAAGTGAGTTTTGCCCTGTTTTATGACCTTTCTTGCCACATTTGTTAAGTGAATCATTGCAATTGTTAAGTTAGTGAGTCTGGTTTACCCATTGACTTTGCTTATCGGAAGATGATCATATGATCCCGGGATACTGAAACTGTCGGGATGCTGCAATGGTTGTAAATGTGAAAAAATGATCAGTCACTTTTTTCAGTGATGTTGCAACTTTGGTCACTAAATGAACTGTGGTAAGTCAAGGACAACTTGTATCTTTTTCAGTACCCAGGACCTCATTTCTTAAAACTATGGAACTAAACCATAGGATTACTAGAATACATTTTAAAGCCTTATCTAAATATGTAGATTTCCAGATTTTGCATTATCGGTACCTGGCAGGATTATATTAGAAATCAAATTAATTAATTAACCATGAAACTAGTGAAACTAACAGTACTTATGGTTGACTGGACTGTGCCCCTACTTAACAATATAGTTGCATAGTTTCTAGTTATCTTTTATTTTCTTCTGCTTCCTATTTATGCTGTAATGCTTTGCTGCTTGTAGCAGTAATCACTTCAGTTCTATGTTGTATATAAACAGTTCTGTCAAGTCTCTTCAGTTTTTATAGAGAGTTCTATACTTGACATTCTGCAGCAGTTTGTAGTTTAAATTAGTAAAGTTTTTTCTTTCTTAAAAAATACTAATCCATCTTAGTATTGCTTCTATTTAAAATTAATGAACTGAAACCAGATCCCAAATTAGGATGTTATTTAAGCCATAGAATTTACAAACTCAAAGCAATAAATGCAAATTGGAGTATTACAAATATATTTAATAGAGTGAGTCCAATCATCTCACATTTACAGGGTCTTCTTCAATTCTCAGAAGAGGGAACATCAATATAACTCCCCCTCCCAACACACACACACACACAAACAACACACACACACACACACACACAAACCATCACAATCCCTGTATGTGAGATGTTATGCATTTTTGGGGGGGATCTGCTGGATAAAAGAAAATCTTGTAAACCAGTAATATGTACATTTATATCATGATTTCAAATGGGCAATAGACTATATATTAGTTCACTAGGTGTGTAAACAATGAATTCCCACCCATGAGTTTAATTTATGGAAGTTACCTGGGTGTTTAATTGAAGTCACCCAACTCAGCCAGCCTTCAAATATTTTCCAATTAATTTCAATGAAATTCAGCATTCTATATTCAGAAGCAATGGATATTTGAAGAATTCTGCCCCATTAAAGATGTTTGAAGAACTGGTACTCTGCACACCCCTACATGAAATATCTCCTATCTTTCAAATTTGTACACTGGAACTCAGCTATTAATCAGAATATTTAAGAATTTCAGTAAGAGATGTCAACTCTCTAATGAGGAATTCGTTTTTCTGCCAAATATTCCGAGTTTGTTTGTTTTTTTAAAGAAGAGGACACCGGGGCAGGAATGCATAGCTGGACACAAACATTAAGAAAAATTTGCAAAAACAAACCTTGTTCACTGATGAAAGATGCTTCCAAGAGCTTTCCTGAGTATTGCATGAAAGAGATAAGCAAAAAAAAAAAAAAATTAGGCAGCAGGACATTTATGTAACAAAAAGAATGAGACATCTAACAAGGGGTGAAATCCAGCAGGTTCTGACAGGACCTGGAGAACTGGTAGTGGAAATTTTGAGCAGTCTGGAGAATGGGCAAATACCACCTCTGGCTGACCCCAGAGTGGGGTGGGAATGGAGATGTTGCAATATCCTTCCTCCAGGAGTGGGGAAGGAATGGGGATTTTGCAGTATCCTTCCCCTGCCACTCCCACCAAGCCACTCCCACCAAGCCACACCACGCCCACCAAGCCACGCCCACAGAACTGGTAATAAAAAAAATTGGATTTCACCACTGCATCTAACCAATTAGCAGTTAAGAAAAAATTCTCAAAGTAGGAGATGGGACTTACGTGTGAAGCTGCCCAAATGAAGGATAACTGCAATTGCTATTATTGGAAAATCTGTGTAGATAAAAGGTTGCTATTGGAGAAAAAAAAGTCCCCAGATTTCCTTAAAAAACAAACTGCAAAATGAACCAATTGGTTGAAATAGTTCTCTTGATCAAGGTGATGGCAAACTATTTCATACTGTACTGTTGCTCTGATGAATGGGTTTCAAAAACGTTACAGGCTTCAGATTTACCTCAGAGGAAGCTTTATTTTTTTAATGTGAACCATAGAATGAAGTATATGAGTTAAAAACACAGTCAAGGGACATGATTACAAACAGACTGTTTAATTTCCACTTTTCTCTTTTTGTTTTCTTAGAAAAAGGAACTGTAAAAACAGCTTCTGGATCAGGACTACTGTGTTAGTAATAATAATAAAAAAATACATATAAAGCACCAGAACTTTAATGTAAATGCTTTCTTCTCCCTTTAATAATTTTGAAAATCTTAGTTCCATTCATTGCAAAAAGGTTAAGGATTAAGTTCCATTTGACTCTTTCAAAGTCAATTTATTTTTGACAGAGAATTTAATAAAGTCAGGGTTTCTCAAGAAGAATAACAATTCTGCTCATGGAGGAAAATGTATGCCTTTTCTTAATTGCCATTTTCACTTTCTGGCAAACAGCACAATTCAGCTGACATGGGTTTTGAGGCAATGCTTCTGCCAAAATGCAGCTAATATTAGCACTGGTATCCAGCCAGCATACTAAACTCATCCCTTATTTTCTCGCTTTATTGTATATTATTCTTTTTTTAAAAAAACAATCACTTGATTTTCATCATAGTTTGAAACACAATTTAATGTTTAATTAATTTGTCTATGAGAAAAAAGCATCATGCTGTTAAGCTCCGCTATAAACGACTTCGCTAAGGTTAATGCGCATGAATCCAGATAACCTTGAGATGGTAGTAAAGAGTTTTTATATAACCTTGCTGCCATCTAGTGGTCATTTGTATTTTGCCATCACATTTGATAACCCCTAGAGCAGGGGTCTGTAACCTTAAACACTCAAAGAGCCATTTGGACCCTTTTCCACATGAAAGAAAACACCGGGAGCCACAAAACCTGGGTGGGCATGGCCAACTCAACATCACTCACCCCCACCTAGTCACATGACACCCTCAGCCACTGTTATCTAGGTTTTGTGGCTCCCGATGTTTTCTTTTCTGTGGGAAACAGGTATCTTTCTCTGTGTGTCTCTTTCTTTCTCTCTCTGTTTATCTCTTTCTTTCTCCCTGTCTCTCTCTTTCTCTCTCTCTTACTCCCTCTCTGTCTCTGACTCTTTCTCTATCATCTCTTTCTCTCTCTCTTGTAATGTGTGTGTGTGTGTGTGTGTGTGTGTGTGTGTTCCCTCATGAACCATTTCCAAAAACAGGTGAGGGTTGGTTTTTTTTTTTTTTTCTGATGTTGTTCTTTCTTCTTCTTTGGGTGCTTTTTACCATATGATTTAAATCAAGAGTCATTTCAGGTTCCCAGATAAATGAAGCTCTTTTGTCCCCCTGCTGTGACTCCCTGTCAGCTGAACCCACCAATGGTTGGCTCCGCCCCTCACTCTCCCCTTCCAGCCACTCCTCGCCTAGTCTCAGAAGGTAAGGGTGATGGCAGGGGATGGAGATTTGCTCCATATTCCAGAGCGGGAGCGAAGCACTCCTGTACTTGCCTCATCTCTTGCTAGGTCTCGCGGGTGCTTCTTCTGGCCCTTGTTCGTGATGCATGCACCTCAGTCACTCAGGGAGACATGTGACCTGCTCTCTGCCCTGAGACACTCACCCGACCCAGCTGAGGCCAATGCTCCATGTCGTAATGGGCTCCAGGAGGAGGAGGGGACACCGTCTTCCCCCCACTGTGAAGCAAGCTAAATTTAACTGTGCTGTGCAGGGGCTGGAAGAAGCACCTGCGAGATGAGGCAAATACAGGGATGCTTTGCTCCTGCTCTGGAATATGGAGCAAGTCTCCATCCCCTGCCGTCGCCCTTACCTACTCAGGCCAGGCGAGGAGTGACTGGGAGGGGAGGGCGAGGGGCGGGGGCAGTCAGTGGTGAGTTCAGCTGACAGGGAGCCACAGCAGGGGGATGAAAGAGCTGCATGGGACTCCGGAGCCACGGGTTGCTAATACCCGCCCTAGAATCTAGACCACTGCAATATTTAATAGGCAATGGATGGTAATTTTGAGTTTAGGCAATGAGAGTGCCAGATTTTACCATGCCATTGGCATGTTATTCTTTCACCCATTGCTAATCACCTTTGCCAAATGCTCCCAGTCATGCCTTTATGGCACATATATTGTATGCATGTGTGTGTGTAACTAGATCAGCTTGTACTCAGGATAGTGTGGGTGAATGGTCATAATGATGAATAGCAGCAGTGATGAGTTAGTAGAGTGTCATAACCACTGTGATATTAGCAGAAGTTTATTGATAGCACATTAGCCCCATTAAGGATGGTCCATTTTAAACATTTAGACTTTCAGCAACTATTCGGTGATATTGTACTAATTGATCTAGAGTTTGGATTTAGAAATTAGAGTGGCCCCCATTCTAATACTCTTTCAGAAGTCCCTGAAGATTTGGTTCTACCAGCGGGTCAGGGGAACTCAGAGCAGGATGGAGCCCATTAAATGGTTGGTATGAATGTGTGTGGTCACCAGGATGGATGGTTATTTAATTATTTTTATTTTTTATTATTTTTATTTCTTTTTTATTGTGCTTTTATGTCCTTGAGTTGCCATGTATGAGTAGGTGGCAATATCAATTTTCTAAATAAATAAATATTTATACAATAAGGCAGGGAAAAACAAGTGCCTCCAATCTTAATAAGGTTCTGTGTTAAGTGTCTTGTGGAAACCAACCTCGTTGTTATGGTTTAAGGATCAATGTTAACTGAGAAAATGCATTCATTTGGTAAGCGTCTTCTGTAAAAGCAGCTATAAAGTTATTTGCATTGTTTTAAACTAGTCACAATAACATTTTTTTCCTCCCCTCAACAATAAACAAACCTTTCTGAAGGTGACATTTAGAAAATCAAAATTGATTTAACACACTCCTCCTATTCCATTTATAAGGATTTTGACCTGAATATTTACAAGAGACTTTAATCTGTATTCTGTGGTTTATGTGATAGATTATCTACAGCCAGAATTTAATTGTGTTATTGACGATTATACAGCATTTTCTGTAGGATTAAAAAACAGAATGATCAGTCCGTGGAGACAGGAATTGATTTTATTAATAAAATGTATATTATTTTGTCTTTCAGGTGACAGTTAACAAACTTTGGTTTTTGAAAAGGAATTCCAAACAGCAAATTGTTGACTTTGAAATTTCTTTTACACATAAAATAGCTTGCATGCTTTAAAACAGCTGAAAATGAGCTAGTGGGATCCGGTATCAATTAATTTAAAACAGATTTATATAAGAAATAGTAACAAATATTTTTCAAGTCTTACATATATTATGAGAAATAAGTACAAAAGGATTTGTGTTAAATTAATGTCTATGTTTGACTACCCAGAACAAAAAAATCCTTGAGGCCAGGAAAAAAATAAGATTGCAAATTGTTAACTGTTTGAGTAAAAAAAAAAAAAATCTTCATAGCAGTTTTCTTATAGGTTGCTTGGCAACTAGGTAGAATCACATGACCTAGACTTATTTGCCACAATACAGCAAGAAGGCTACCAGAGCAGATTTAAGTTTTTACACTCTTGTATCTTCTGTGCTGGGGGAGCAAATAGATTCCGTCGATACAAATCCAGAATCCGAGGCTATAGAGTTGCATTGACTATATCCATCATCTGCAATTTGGTTTTTTGCTTGTTAGTCAAGAGGCCCGGATGTAAGTCCTTTCACCTGATTACCATTATCTTTAACATGACCATTCTGGTAGATATGTAGTTACACTTTTGGTACAATAAATGGCAGCGCTTGACATATTTTAAATCTGAAAGCCCTGTTATTTTCTTCTTCTTTTTTTTCCTTGGGCATCAGGAAATGCCTGATGAGGGGGAAAATATATCTTGAACGGGAGCAAGAGTCTTTGTTCTGAACTTTCAGAAGTAAACAATGACACTGATAGAATAAAAACTAGACATTAGTGTGACAAATACAGGCACTGCTCATATATAATTTAGCTATACCTAGCAAACGTGCCAGAAAGATCACTGGAGTAAGCACAGTTCATAAATAATTGTGCAGAATCTACTTTTAATAGCCAGATGAGAAAAAAAAAATAATTCTGAGAGTTTCAATTAGTCATTAATTATAGACTAGTTAGTTATATTACTGGAATTAATTCATTATACTCAAGGGCCCCTTATGACATTACAGGAAAAGATCTGGCAGCCAGAAACAAGGTATGCTTTGTTCCTAAGTTGTGGAAATATTGGAAGATGCATCCATAGACATAATATCCACGCTGCTACTTTTCTGCATATCAGCATTTACTCCAATGCTGAAGGCAACGCCTTTAGTGGGGAATGAACCACAGAAATGGTCTCCTTCCATCTGGCTCACAACTTTGCATATTGTCAGAATACAGTACTAAGAACCTGCGCTAGAGCTATAGGGACTTTCCTCACATCTTTTGCACATTTAATTTAACAAGACACATTTTTTTTCCCATGCCAACGTGAAAAATAACCACCACCAAAATGCAACATGCTTATGTCTTGAAATGAGGTATGGCATCCCGTGGGAGTATCTCAATGGGCCCTTGAGGTCCTTCTTGGAATTACTTATTGCGAGATAGTCCCTTCGTTTCCAGTTCTGCCTGGACCTGAAGTTTTGTCACTGACTTCAAATAACATAACTCTAGAGATCAATATATACAAAGAGGGTACATTATAATATTACTGATCAGAAAAATATGAAGTGGGACTTCATTGGAAATTGCAGCTTTATTTTTCATAATACATACACGGTACTGAAATGTAATTTTGAAATTAGGATAAGGTAACAGCCAGTTGCAATTCAGGGACGCATGCAAGTTTTAGAAACAGACACTGGACAGCATTGTACTGTACACAGAATAATTACAGTTTATTAAACATATCTTCTTAGCACCTCTCATGTTGTAAAAAAAAAAGGAGCACCATTCAATTTTACAGCACCAAAAATAAAATAAAATAAAAGGGAACACAGGTGGGTGAAGAAGGATCGGACATTCATAAGATGAACTTGCCTGTCAGTGACACAGGATCATTCATCATTTGCCAAATAAATTTAAGTCATGTGATTCTGCTCCAAAAAGGGCAGTGGGTGTTTTCTAAAGAAGACCTACATATTTGGTGAAACATATCATCTATTCCATTCTTATTTAAAACTTACACATGGCACAAATGAATTGGTATGGTGACACCTAGCACATTTTTCTTCTTGAAAATTTGTTCTTTGCTCTAAACTTAACCAAGGAAACAGACTGGACCCACTTCAAAGCCAAACTTCTGATTTTGATCACCAAAGTCATTAATCATCACATCGAAGATAGGTAGTTGGTCAATTTTGGGAGTATTGATTTCCATAACAGTCTTTGCATAGCCTTTTCTTGACTGTAAAACAAAATAACATTCAATTAATATATTGGTTGATGCAGTAAAAATCAGAAAGTTCTTAGATGGACTATGTTTATCTAAGGAGGTCATTGTGAAGCCAATGAGACTACAGCAACGGTTGAATTTGAAGAAGGAGTTAAGAATGTTAGAAGTCTCACAAGTCTACCTAATAAGCAGTTAGGAAAATTTTTGACTGAGATATTTCTTATGCATTTAAACCGAAATGGCAGTTTGCATCTTGACTGGATTTCCAAAAAGTAGCAACTTAACAAGGTATTTTAGAGAACAATCCAGGTGAATATAATTATCTATATTTATCATCACTCATTCACTTGTCAGGGTAGTAATGAGGGTTAGATAAAGTGTCAAAAATCATCATGTAGGGAATAATGTGCTTAAGACATATTACTTCTAGTCCAAGTCTGAACTAGCTTTTGAGGAATGAGGAAGGAAGGACTTTGATCTAGCTATTTTTGACAACAAGAGAAAAGGAAGGGGGTGGTGTTGAATAATTTTTTTTAAAAAAAATGCCAAGGGTGGTTGGAACAAAAGAAAGGGAAAAGGACCATGACTTGTTTAAATGCAAATTAATTCACAGAATTATAGAATGATAGAATCATGAGTGGAAAGATCTTGAAGCACTTTTAGTCCAATTCCTACCCAGGGTGGACAAATTACTTTGTCCACCCTGGACAAAGTTGACTAACTTTTGCTTGAAAAACCTGCTGTGATGGAACATCCACAATTCCAGCAGCCAGGATGTTCCACTGCTTAATACCTCTCACAGTCAGAAAAGTCCTCCTTGTTTTGTTTTGGATCGTCCTCTATAAAGCTTCTAAAGCTCATTAGTTCTTCTCCAACTCTTGTGGACTGAGGAGGAAAAATCCCATACTCTTATCTCTGTGACATGCCCTCAAATACCTGAATACTGCGAAGGTTCCCTGGCTCCTCTTCTTTAGGCTAACCATACCTAGTTCTTCATTCAATTTAAGCTCCAAATCCTTCAACATTTCTGTTGCTCTTCCCTGCACCCTCTCCCAGTTTCTCAGCCTTCTTGTGTTGCAGGGACTAGAATTGGTGAGAGTATTCCAGGTATAATCTGATCAGTGGAGCACAATGTGGGACTATCATTTTTGATGATCTCAACACTATATCCCTGGTGATCCAGCTCAAGACTATTGATTCAGTAATTCCATGAAAGCATTGCCTCTTTTGGTAGCTATAGCACCCTGCTGGCTCTTGCTTAATTTGTGGTCTGCAGGATTCCCAGATCCTTCTCAGAAGCACTAGTACATATACCAGGGGGCATCTATTTTGTACCCATGGGTCTGCTTTTTTCCTACCTTACGTTTCTCACTACATATCCAAATTCAATGTTTGGATATTAAAGAAGCAGTTCCAAGACAGAAATAAAAGTATGTAATACAATGGAGATTGTAATGAGTATTTGAGAAACATCTAAGACATTCTTTAATATCATTCTATAACTACCGGATTCCAGTGCCAATTTAAACAGCAGCTCATTTGAAATGAAGATATATATATATAAATTAAACTAGACAGTTTGTTGCTGCTTTTACTTCTATTTTCCATTTTAGACACCTGTTATATTAAAGTGTGCAAAGGGATCTTTCATTTGTAATATTACTGTTATTCATTTTTGCAGTACATGATAAAGTACAAATGTTTTTCATTTGCTATCTCCAATCTCTACTTTTTCCTCTAGTGACTTCCCTTGTCAATGCATTTACACAAGCCCGCTGTCTGATTGTTTTTGTTTTTTATTTGCCTTACATTATGGATTACATTCCCCCCCCCCCACACACACACACTTCTACGGGGTTATTCTTTAAACAGACTGACGCTGCGAAGAACAAGGTACAAAAATGAAAGGATATGTTTAGAAAGAAACAGATGTGGGCAAGAGAGGTATGAAGCTGAGTTCATTTGAATACGAAGCTCACCTAAAGCTGGAAGAAAAATGTCCAAGGCTTATACTTACTGCACAGCCATCATGAAGCACTTTGATGTACGGATTGTTGTCATAAGACATCTCTTCATCGTTTGACCCTAAGAACCTCAATGCTTTGTCATAGCTGTCAGAAGAGACGTCATGCCAGGCTACTGACTGATGACAGTTGTAAGTGAAGTTTTGTCGAGCAGAGGCACTTAGCAGTTTAAGGAATGTCATTTGGACCATGCTAATAGAATTGCCTTCAGCGTCCACATAAGAAAGCTAAGGAGGTTAAAAAAAAAAGAAAGAAGGCAGGTTCGTAAACAGCTATATATAAACTTGCTCTTCAAAGTGCAAAACAAGATAATATGCAACAGCAAAACACATTAACTCGCCTCTTATAAATCAGCTGACATAAGCCTGTTTGTTGTCCCATTAAGAATGCAGTTAGGCAATGAATCAATAAAGATATTTCCTTTAAGCAAAGCTATATGATTATGCACCCAGCCTGCCTGTTATTATCAGAAGCTGAAAACCATTGCAAGCAATATGTGATAACCTTGTCCAGACAGCATTCTCCCAAGGACACAGTTTTAATTCTTAGTTAAATCCATTGCTTGTTTGAGGTACCTCTGCTTTCCCACATGAAGGAGACCAGTCCCAAGCTTTCCTCTATCGAAAGGTCTATACAGGCATATTCGGAGATCTGAATAGCTTATACTTTATAATAAAGGTGATAATTAGGTTTTCTGAGTATGGAGGAGCCCTATATAATTCATTATTAAATGAACCTAACGAATAAAAGTTCACTTACCTATTTCTACACTATAGGATCAGAATCTCCAATCTAAATAAGTCTCTAAACTGAGGCAAATCAAGTAGCTACCAGCACTATATACTATATGTGGCGTGAGCCAGAGATTAGTATGCAATCTAGTTCTAGGTAGTCCTTGACTTATGACTGATCACTTAGCGACCATCCAAAGTTACAATGGGGCTTGTACCTACCTTGGGACTACTTAGGACCTAGATTTGAAATTTGGATGAGCAAGGCCTACCCCTGCAGTCACATGAACAAATTTCAGGCACTCGGCAACAAGACTGCATTTACGGCCATTTGCAGTGTTTTTCGGTCACATGAGCATATTTTATAACAGTTTAGCTGTAAACCAGCATTTACTTTTGGGGGGGGGGGTTGGAAAAAACCATACCAATAGCAAACTGTTGGTTCGCTTAAGAACCATGGCATTTGAGGGTAGATCTTAATGCCTTATTTTACTGTACCAAAGGATTCGGAAATCAATGCCTTTTTTTTTCTTTTTTCCTTGCTTTCTCCCACTATCCCCTTCCATTTTTCCTTTCCTAATTTCCCTAATATTTGCTTTTGTATTTTTTTTGTATGTCATATTATAAATTAATAAAACTATGAATAAAAGAAGATATTGATGCTCATTTTGTTATGCTCCCACCCACTAATTGCTTCAGTTTTACTTTCTATATGCTCCCAGTGGATAACTTCTTTGTTATCTTGATTTGACTAGAATTAAAACTGGACTAGAAAACTTGACTAGAAAATATTTGTCTGCTCCTGCAGACAAATATTTCAAGCCTGATGATCTCTTATCTGCTCTAAGTCCTTGACAAAAGCTACAAATCAGTGGTAACTAAATACTAAATGCAAGAAAGAAAAAACAATATATATATATATCAAATTACAGATTCCCAGTTTGTTTCCTGTAACATATTTTGCTTTACCTGAGAATTCGGAATCCTTTATTCAGAAAATTACAGACCTATTTCTGCCCCTGAAGGTGCCGGATGCCTAGAGTATCTTCATGCTGAAGCTCCTCACAAAAGTCACTACTTGCATGCAACACTTTGTGTGTTGCAAAAAAACCAACAACACTTTGTTTCAGGATAACTTAGAGGATTTGTGCCTTTGGATTAGCATGCTAATTCTAAAGTAAAAAAGAAAGGGTAATTTACCAGTTTGCCTCTCTTAAATTCACTAAACCATGTTCCTGGATTTTCCTTTGGCCATGATGAAATCCTAAACTGTGAGGGAGGAAAGAAATCATGAGTGTTAATTATGTCAGCAAGAAATGAGTGGGAATTAGCCGAGTTTTACATAAACACTGCTAAATTAATCTCTTTTTTAAAAAATGAAAAGAAAAGAAAAAAAATAGCCTGGGCTTTCTGCCTAGTTCTAATTATATTTAGAGTTGTGCAGAGAAAATTGTATCAAGTTCTCAGATAACATATTAAATAACTAAATACATTAATTGGATTGTTCCAGCAGATCTGTGGGAAAGGGATTGTGCTTGCAGTCTTTGGCACTGGATGAGCCCAGATGGTGTTTTACTCTCTTCAAATACTACATTTTGGTATTCTGTCAGTTGTATCTTCTTGTGAGGCACAGGAATGGACCATTAACAATGAGCAGAGATGAAGAGATGTCTTTAAAGACCTTTCTATCTCCACACGTTCAGTGTCTGAAAGGGAGACTTTCAGACTTTTTGCAAATTCTTAGGACTTACACATTTGCTTCTGGTTTGTGGATGCTGATAGCTGCTCTGACTTATTTGACAAGATTTATGCAGGTAATCCTCACTTAATGACTGCTTGCTTGACGACCATTCAAAGTTACTGCAGACCAATGGTGGGATTCAGATTTTTTTACTACCGGTTCTGTGGGCATGGCTTGGTGGGCATGGAAGGGAAAGGATAATGTAAAATCTCTATTCCCTCCCCACTCCAGGGAAAGATTATTGCAAAATCCCCATTTCCTCCCAATCAACTGGGACTCGGGAGGCAGAGAATAGATGGGGGCGGGGCCAGTCAGAGGTGGTATTTACCAGTTTTCTGAACTACTCAAAATTTCCGCTACTGGCTCTCCAGAACTGGTCAGAACCTGCTGAATACCACCTCTGCTGTAGACCTCTGAAAGTTATTTACGAGCCGGTTCTGGAGTTCCAATGGTTGGCCTCCACCCCCATGGTCACATGACTGCATTTCAGTTGCCTGGCAACTGGGTTACCTTTATAGCTGATTGCAAGGTTCCGCGGTCATATGACCACGATTTATGATATTTTTGTGTGTGTGTATATATATATTTGCTTTTTCAGGTAATTTTTTGCAAAAAACACTCATACATTGGCATAGCGTTTATTTAATGACCATGGTGCTTGCTTAATGATTGCTGCAAAACAAGTCATAAAATCAGTTCCAATCATGTGGATGCCTTGATTTACGACCATCATGATTTATGAGGGAAATTCTGGGCTCTATTACGGTAATAAGTCAAGGACTATCTGCACCCTCTTCCAAGTGTAATGCACTCTGAGAAGCAGTAACATTTGATTTATAATAGTCTATTCCAAACATGAGAACCCACGCTAGAGCAAATAAAAGATTTATCTAAGTCTAGTTACTTGTTAAAAAAAAATTATTATGGCTGGAATAACCTCACTATGATGATCAATAATCCAAAAAAATGCAATTTAGCACTATACTAACACTAGGTAAACAGATCTACCCTTCCCAACAAATATGCGTAGCAGAACTCAGATCTTTACCTGACATAATTCTTGGTTCAACCAAGCATGAAAATATATTTCAAATGTTTACATTAAGAAAAATAAGATTTGCATATATACATTTATCTGGTTGCTTTCTTGAAACAGCACAGTTAATCAAGCCAGATAAGAAAGGCATCTGGTAAGAAGGGTATGAAAAGATATGACAAAGAACTTTACAAAGTATTTGCTTCTTCCAAAACTTATATCAAGTGCTAACACAAAATTAAAATATAACTGCAGAAGGAAAAACTAATGGTGATTTTGTCACTAGTCTCCGAGATTTATATTCTTGCTTTCATTCTTAAAATTAATTTAATATACTTAAGTGTAATTTAATGTGCTGAATACTACAAAATGTGCTGAATACTAATTGTATAGTCTTGAAAATTCTTTTGTCCACATATAAGTGGTCTTCAACTTATGACCATAACTGAGCCTGGAATTATGGCTATTAAGACTGCTAGTTGTTAAATGGGTCATCCCATGACCGATCTGATTTTGATTTATTTGAATTTTTTTTTTGCAGTGATCATTAAGCAACCATTGTGGTCATTAAGCAAACTCCTCTACAATGGATGGTGGGGTTTTTTTTGCTGGAAAATAGAATGCCAATTTCCACCCTCCCCCAAAAAAAGAGTAATAGATTGCAGTCACATGACTGTGGGATGTCTGTTGTGACTTAAAAAGTAGCTGTAGAATTGTATCATGGCTATGAAAAAAATGACCCTAGTAACAGGTACAGACAATTATCCACAAGTCATAGGCATTACGCAAAAGCCTGGAAAGATTCAGATCTTCCCTTGATTCAATTTTGTACTGGAATTAACTTATAAAAAAAAAAAGGTTCATTCACAAAAAAGTGAAACAAAAAAGTGTCTTTGTTTGTTTGTTGGAGCCATTATCTTGCTGCAAGCAAGAACTATTTGCAAGAAGTACTGTTTTGGTACTTACTCCCTCTGATTTCTTATCTGGATAGATGCAGGTTTCCCCATCAGCTGTGAAGTTACAATATACTTTGAAAGAGTCCCCGGTACACCCCTGGTTAGGATCAATCCAATACTCTCCTATTAAAAAAAAATAAAAAAGCAATCTCATTCATTTGATCGATTCCAAGGCTTAATTGCTGATTAAATGAGCAGTTTTAAGTAATAATCTTTACACCATATTATTATGAAAATTGTCTTGTTTCAGAAATTTTAATGTTTTGCAGAACTATACATTGGTATTAAGAGCCCAGTAGGAACATCAAAATGAACAAACATGGTAATAAGCAGCACTTCATTTTAGACATACATTTATAACCAGAAGATAAACCTGAATTTTTCTTTACTTAATCCATATCAATTATATGATGGTGCAGTGACAATATAGAAGACCATTGTTATTTCAAGGTGGTCAGTGACATACTTTGATTTCTCCTTCATATTAAGAAAAGTCTAGAAGTTTAGAGTTCATTTTGAGCTAAACTGCTTGGTGTTTTTACTCATTTACTGAGTAAAGAAGAAGGGGCAGCTTCTACACAAAGTCTATCACTGGGTGCTGTGAAAACTGGCTGTCCTTTGGGTATCTCTGCTATTGTTATTAAGGAGCTCCTGGCAACTTGTAAAAGATTTGGGTATCATCTTGCTTGGTATGTATCTTTTTTAATGTTTTGCTTTTAAATCTGTTTTTTTTTTTGAGTTAATAATAAAGTTTAAAATCCCTTTATTGGATTCATTGAATCCAAAAGAACCAATTGACCTGGGCATCTGATCACTGCCCTTGGCAAAACAGACCTAGTGAAAGAATACTAGGCACAAAAATAATATTTGCATAACATATGAGAAGCAAGAAATTATATCCACATTTAAAAATTTTACTTCAGTTCCCATAATAATCCCCTTCAATGTGGAAAAAGAAAAGACAGCAAGTAAATATATCTGATTTTGACATTGGAAATAAATAGTCATATTATTTCTTTAGCCAGAACTGGCATCACCACAGAAAAAAAATGCACTAGTTGTTTCATTGAATGTCTGAGACAGCCTCTTACCCCTTGGCGGCGCCTTCCTGCTTCCCGGCCAGCACACCTCTTACCTCTCGGCAGCATCTCCATGCGTGAGGAGCTGTGCTCTCCTCTGGCCCTCCTGGGGTAGCTTGCCTTCCCGACAGCGGCTCCCCCTCCCTTTCCTCCTGACTGCTCCAGCATCCTGGCCGGAAGTAGCAGCATGAGAACCACTGCCACCCCCTCTCCCCTCACAGTGGCAGAAGCAGCAGACAGGGCGGCCGGCAGTCCAGCCAGCAAATGCTGCCCCATTGCCCCATGTGGCCAAGCTGGCCAGGTGCTCCAGACCGTGGATGTGAGTCGGTGCTGCAAGCTGGAGGGCTGGGGCCATGCAAGAAGCCTTGCATGGCCCCAGGCCCGCTTGGGTGGGGAGGGAGGGAAGCCCAGGCCTGCCCATCCTGGCTGGCAGCTCTGTTCTCCTTGCTCTCCTGGGTTCCAGCACACCAGCCACCTGGTCTTCAGGTGCATGGGAGTGCTGGAAACCAGAAGAGCAGCCATCCAGCATGCCTGTGCATGCCGGGAAGATGATCTTCCAGTTCCCGGCATGCGCACTGGCCAGCTGATCTTCATGCATGCATGCACACCAGAAACCAGAAGATCAGGTGGCCAGCGTGCCGGGCAGCTGCTCTTTCAGTTTCTGGTGCTCCCGCACGCGTGAAGACCAGCTGGCCGGTACGCGGAAGCTGGAAGACCAACTAGCGACAGCTCGCAGGCCCGGAGAGATGGGTCTGGATGCCACTTCCAGCACGCATGCCATAGGTTTGCCATCACGGCTCTAGTGTCTAACTTTCAAAGTCCCATGCTATGATATATTTTTTTAAATAATTTTTTTAAAAAAATTCCCACAGGAAGGTTTTTGTAATTAATTTCCAAACTCTTATTTCAAATCCAACTGGACCTTAAGTCCGTTGTAATATTTCACAAACAATGTTCTAATCGTTTTGCTAAAAAAAAAAAAAAAAGTTAAGTCCTTAAACTTACATTTACGATTTCTTTCATTAAGAATTGAAAGGAATTCACTGAGTACTGTAAAGTTGTCAATCGAAAGATTCCAAGTAATAAGAAACAGTTAACAAGCCATTTCCAAAAGTGATCCAATGTCCATAAAAGCAGCAACTGCCGTTTGAGCAAAGATAGCTTTCATTCATCTCTCAGAGCTCTAAGTCCACTGAAGACTGCTGTCTTGAAGTCTCTTTACTAGAAGTAACCACTTGGAGTACTTGTAGGCAATCTCAAGCCTTCTCCTTGGCCAGAGAGGAATTACGAAGAACCAGTCTACTTGCTAGCTTTTAAGCCTGCCATGATCATTAGTTCCACTTTTATAGAGCTATTTTCAGTTTACCAATTCTTCTCTGGAAGATATTGTTCTGCCAAATCCCACCTGCTTTTTGTCCTGATTTCAAGCCAGCAATGCAAAATAGTATGAGGAACATGACAGTGATTTACCAAGAGCAGATAAGATAGTCCTTTATAAAAAGCTGCAGATGTTGAAGTGATACTTCACTTATTTCAGCAGAGGCAAATGTATGACTGCTAATACACATACATAGTTTTCCAGGCCTAACCCAAGAGACACCGAGATGGAGGTAGGCTTTCTTTTTTTGATCCACCAAAGCATACAAAAAGAGGATAGACATCTGGAAAAGCTTAATATGATATGAAGACTAGGACTCATTGGGCAGCCAATTTACATAAAGAACATTCCAACTCCAATGAAAGAAAAGAAGAGAAATTTGGCAGATCATTCAGAAGAGAATCCCTAGCCATGGCAGAATACCAGTTTGCACTGATATTTTGTATAAACCATAGAGCTCAGAATATATAGCACAGATGCTCTCAGAAGACCGGGAATATTACTTTGAAAGTCAGTAATTGTAAATTTGAGGCAACTACAACTTCAAAAAATTCCCTGAGTGATTAAAAAAAAAACTTGTTCAGTTTCAAAATTAACTTTACTCAGTGTCAGCCTCCACAATGCAACTTAGCTGTGAATTCACACACACCCATATCAAGAAGATTTATGTGACAGTTAAGCTGTCCTGGTAGATTCAAGTGTGTTAAATTCATCCCAAGATAGACATTTTCTTGTCTATTTGCCAACTCTATGCAGAGTTATGTACTGTATATACCCAGAAGCTTCTTTCCTAATAAAGATATTTGTGAGCAGGCACATCTGCCTTTGGGTTGAAAATATATGAAATGGCAGATTTGTTGGTGATGGAGGAGAATATTGGTGTTGTGCTTCTGCTGGGTGGACTGGAAGTACTGTGTGTTTCAAGGAACAATTGGAGTGTGGATACTTGGAGAAAAAGAGAAATCTGCAACTGATAATCCTGCAGAAAGAAGCAAGAATCTTCAGAGTGGACTTGCAGATGGAAAGGATTGTGGTATTTGGAAAGACCAGACTGAGAAGCTTGACCAAGGTGATGACTTTCCAAAAGACTCAGGAATATTTCCACCCAGCCCCTTCTTTGCTTTATGCTTAGGCTAAAAGCCAACCCAGAAAGGAAATTACTGAGAGCAGTTCTCAAACCAAGCAACTATTATCAAGGGTCTGATAAGAAACACCTGTGTGACTAAAGAAGAGAATAAGTAAGACAGTTTGGAAACTAAAAAACTCTGTATGGAAATGTATGATGAACACAATGTACAATAGAGATAAGCAGAAGTTATTTCCTTGAAACGTACTGTAACAATAAAAATCACTTTGGTTTGGAGACAAACAGTGTGTCCGTACTATATGGGGAAAGTTATTGTCTCTTTTAGCATACTCAACAGTTTATTTAATTGCTAGGAAGTACAGAGATATACAAACTAGCTTCATTCTCTGGCTATCAAAGATTTTCTCTGGCTAAGAGAAAGAAATATGGAAGTGAGATGAACCATTTAATTTTGGTCTATAATTCAAATGAGCCAAGAGGCAAATCACATTAGACTGGTCATAAACTTGTCTTATGCCCCAGTTTAAACCCTGAGCTTTTACCTTCTGCTTTTTTCAGATCCTGGATACTTGCCAGTTTGCTTGGTGGTCCTGTGTGGCTCAGATGTTTATATAAGAGTCATCTCTAGCCTGTCTCAACAGATTGCTGCCTTACCAGGTTCAACTTGTTTTTACGAGGGGCGTGAAAGTCAACAATCGTCATTCTGTCCATAGAAGGCAGAAAGCACAGCTGAATATGCCCTTATGGATGAGTGATACATATGGTGATTTCAGCAACTAAAGGAACTGAAAACAAGCTCAATACTGCAGATAGTACACTGTACTAAAACAAAGACTGTGCATAAATATAATTTCCTGTTGTAAGGCAACCCAGCATATCGGTGTCTTGTACCCTTGTTCACTTTCTCCTTCTCAAAGAACAGAGGTTCCAATATGTCACACTATTGATTACTAGGCTTCTGGTGAATCTTGCCTTTCTGGAGATTGGATCTGTCCACTAAAAGGAGATGCTGATTGCTTTTGAAAACAAGAATGATATTAATGCAGGAAAGATACAGTTAGGTATGTACTTGGCAGTATTTGTCTGTTGTTTTGATGGGCAGAACACTAAACAAGGAAATGAAAAAAAACAGTACTCAACATCTCTCCCTGATTTTTTTTTTTTAAATCATCCTGGAAATGCAGATATACAAATAGGCTTGTGGGTTGGCAGGCTGATGGAGAAGCTTGCACAAAGACCCATGGCACCCAGTTTGCAGTCCTGTTTATGGACTGGTATCATATGAAGCTGTGTGTTACATTTGTTTAGACTATTTCCATTATTCTCAGTGGGAATTGAAACAGAACTGAATTACACCTGCTAAAGCTTGTATAATCTATTTTTTAAAGAAGTAAATGGCTGAGAGGCTGGAGAAAGCTTACAAGGCTCCTCATTTTGGTTCCAGGGAGGGAGGGAGGGAGGGAACAGGGATATTGATATACAAAAGCTCACATCCATTTCTGTGGTATAATTTAAAAGAACTATCTCCAGTTTAGAACCTAATAATACTGTGCCCAAGATGACAGTGCCAGTCTGTCTATATGTCTTTCTGTCTGTCTGTGTCCATCCATTCATCCATCCATATCTATCTATCTATCTATCTATCTATCTATCTATCTATCTATCTATCTATCTATCTATCTATCATCTATCCATCCATCTGGACTTAGAACCTTCCTGACTCCCAAACAGTGGTTGGTGGCTTACATTTTAAAAAATAAGCACCATAAAATGAACAGGAAAAGAAATGCGTACATCCATAGAAAACAAACCCAAGTCACTAGAAAAAGAAAATCAACTAAATTCAGCCATTATTTTAATCCCAAGCCTGGGAGCCAAGACAGCTTTTCAAAGACTTTCAGGATAGCTCCAGGGTGGGAGCCATATAGATTTTGCAGGCTGGGGAGGGGGCTGATGTTCCAGACTGCAGTGCTTTTCAAGTAAAAATTGATTATACACCTATTGTCATTCTCTGTTCTGAGACCGATAGGCTGAATATGATTGATAAGATGGGTCAAGATGGCAGCACCTGGTTGTCTGCAACTGCATTGACTCTACGTCTAAATCTAATTCTTTGTGATTAGCCCTGCCAGGGGTACTAATGAAACAACTAACTCCAAGGTTGTGAAAAGTTGCTCAATTGTTGATATCTCACAAGATGGAGACTATGGGAAACAATATTGCTCAGCATCACTCCTGAGGCCCAGTAAAGCTCTGTGGTGGGAGGTGGCAGCACAAGTGATGTCAACATACCCATTGCTGACTCAGAGTAGTTAATAGTATGAACCCTATTATCTCTCCTTCATGTGCTGATCCTGTAACTGCCTAATCCTCACTTTTCTTGGCATGCTAATGAAATTTGATGTCCAGCAAATCCAGTGGAAGAGATAGTTATCAGTGGTGCTAAATACAGTTGGTGAAGCCCGAACTTGATTTAAAAACTCAGTAACCTTGTTTGCTGAGCTCCCATTTTTCTCTCTTTTTCTTCTAAGAATCAGTGAAATAATTTGCCGTCCCTGAGGACAAAACTTCCTGGCACATATTTGAAGATATGACAGCCGTCAGATTTCACAAATGCAAAGATCGATTCTTTTGAGCTTCTTTTGTGAATCTTGGACAATAAATGTATACTTTGACTTGGTGTAGCACATTCAAACATAATAGACACCAAAAAAAAAAAAAAGTCAGGAGGTGGAAAATTGCTTCTACAATGGGAACTTGTGGTCGGGCAACAATCTCCAGTACTCATCAAGAAGGCTTGATATTCTAATAAAAAAATAAATTCCTAGTAAGCAATAACTCCCAGCTTTGTAGAAAGAAGGCACTAACAATATTCTAATTCAACTGCTCTAATGATTAGAAAAGAATTGAGGGAAGGAGGGAGGAGGATTGATTTCATGCATGGGAAAGCTCTCAACTAGGAAATGTAGAGAATGTAGAGAGTAACAAAGATGACTTTGATGGGAAATATGCGGGAACTGTTACCTTGGCAAAATAGTTTGTAACCTTTTTTTTCAGTCCAGAATGACCAGATAACATTCAAAAGTAGCTCAGACAGATACCTCCCTAATTCAATAAATTTATTTATTTATTTATATTTTATTTTATTAGATTTTTATACCGCCCTTCTCCTACTGGACTCAGGGCGGTGAACAGCTAAGAATAAAAACATCACATGAAAAATTTAAGATTAATTTTAAAAGAATTAAACAAGTTTTGGCCCAATATAAAATTTAAAACACGCCAATTAAAATCAATTAATAATTAAAAATATCTAAGGGGGGAGTCAAGCCAGCCCAGCTTGATGGAATAAAAAAGTTTTAAGGGCACGGCGAAAAGCACAGAGATCTGGGATTCTACGTATGTCCGGCGGCAGGTTCTTCCAAAGGACAGGTGCTGCCACAGAGAAGGCTTTCTCCCTGGGTGTCACCAGCTGACATTGCCTGGCCCACGGCACCCTGAGGAGTCCCTTTCTGTGGGAGCGTACTGGCCGGTGGGAGGCTATCGGTGGCAGAAGGCGGTCCCGTAAGTACCCAGGCCCTAAGCCATGGAGCGCTTTAAAGGTGGTAACCAACACCTTGAAGCGCACTCGGAAGACCACCGGGAGCCAATGCAGCTCGTGCAGGAGAGGTGTCACATGGGAGCGCCCCATCGCTCCCATAATCCCCCGCGCGGTCGCATTCTGCACCAGTTGGAGCCTCCGGGTGCTCCTCAAGGGGACCCCCATGTAGAGAGAATTATAAGAAGGATGTAGAGGCACAACACAACTGGACTTGCAAGATTCTGTTATAAGTATAATTAATTTCAATAAAAGTAGTTTTAGCCTTCCTGTGGAACGTTAAAGGTTTTTTTTAGTCTAGTCAGCCTGGTGAGGCTAAGTGAAGAGTTCCTGTTAGTTTTCAGTCCAGATGCAGAATTAATATGTGTGATGCACAAAGAGCATGGTGTTTCATACTATTTTATAGAGGAGCAATGATTTAACAAGAGGAACATTTTTGTACGTAATAAGAAAATATTAAATCAGAAAAATTGTGAAATAGTGAAATACTTCATTTACTGCCATTATATGCCAGAAATCTTACTGATGCATTTCTGTATAAATCTAAAGCAGTATTTTATATTTTTAAAGCAACAATGTGGGTATGTTTCAGGTTACTACAAACATTTTCATCCTCTGAACGTATTTATGTTATAGACAAGCCAATGAAGTAACATAATTTGGTATAGTTTGAACGTTATCTTCTAATTAACTTCTTAAAATAGGACAATGAACATATGATATGGACTTTGGAGAACTGGTAGTATACACCAAGACCAATATAACCAGAATGAATGAACTGGTGTTAGCAGATTTTGGCAAATTTGCATTTATGAGACAATAGTAACCTACCATCTGGAAAATCTGGGTGACAGAGCTGAAGATCCTTGCAGGTTCGAGCTGGGTTGTTCTGAGTGCCTATTGGGTATTTCATATGTTCAATATCTTGTTTCAGAGAACTCAGCGAGCCAAAGATCTCTTCCATTCCATCAGTGTAATCTTCTGCAACAGATAGCTTGGCATCTATGGATCTCTTGGACTTTTTGGAGGCCTGGATTGGCAACGGTTGAATAACCTCACCTGGAGGTCCCTGGGAACACAAAGCCAATAGCTTTTCTTTTCAGTAATAGCTTTTTACTTTCAGAAGTAAATAGCTTCCCATATTTTCTTGACATTAAGTATTAACATAAAAGAGAAACATTTCTGTCACAGACAATCCTCTTGCTCCAATCTTTTCAGCAGGAAATAGGTTTCCCCTTTTGTGATTTGCTCTTATAATAAAGCACTGCAAGTTATAAAAGGAAGGCACCAACTTTGGCCAATTTTTGGCCCAAGTTTAAATTTTAACAGCTAGGAAATATGGAGATATATAAACTAGCTACATTCTCTGGCTATCAAAGGCTTAGTCTGGCTAAGAGAAAGAAATATGGAAGTGAGACAAATCTTATCATTTTGGTATATAATCCAAGTGAGCCAAAGAAAACAAGCCTATTTTTATTGGTCCCATCAAACAAAAAATTAATGTGTTTGGAGTGGATAAAACAGATAGAAGCATTATTTAGGATACTGTACAGTCACCATTTTGTGTGTGCATGTGTACTTCTTTGAATTATTCTTCCTGGTGAACTTTCTGGACTAGTCCTTACAGTTTTATTGGCAAAATTTTCATTTTTTTAAAAAAAAATGTAATTTTGCTAAAGACTATAATTACAATAATAAATATTAAAAAAAATAAAATGTAGAATAGTAAGAAACAGTAGAAAGCGCAGGGGGAAAAAGAAAAGAAAAATAGAAATGAAAGAAAAATAAGAAGAAAAAAGAGAAAAAATATAAAGTGTCTTCCAAGTTTCATCACAACATATAAACAGCGCTAGTAATTTATCTCCACTCTTAAAATACAACAAATGATCCATTTTTTCCATATCCCATCTTTTATCTATAAACAAATCCATAAAGCATGGTCATTTCGGTGTCAACAAAAGTTCATTAACGTTACCAGAAATGACAACATATCTGTCTTAACCATGATCAAATAAACCCACTTTATATTTCCCCCTTTTACTTCTGACAGTCTTAATCTTTAGTGCAAATAATGTTGCAGAACTTGATTTTTTTTTTTTATTCTTCCTGTTCACAAGAGTCCTCAAAACTTTAAGAAGCCTCTTTTGTAAATTCAATATAGGAAAATTATCCATGTCACTCTCTGGGTTTATTGTTTAATTATTAAATTCTTCAGTTCTGATACAAAAGAGAACATTCTTAACTACTTATGTAGGTAGAAAGTTAACTACCCTCAACATTTTTGTTATATTCTTCTAGTATCTCCCAGATGGTGGAGGCTGCCTACCAAAGTAATTTTTGCCCCTGGATTCCTGCAAAACCAGAGCATAGGCATATCGCTGATCTGTATGTCATTCAGTCATGGATTAAGCAAAATAAGCACACGATCAGAGCACCAAGGGAAGAGAGCACCACACATTTTTCTCCATAGCTATTATGCCCTTAATTCTTTCACGGCTACACTCAACTATAGTCATTTTTTGGGGTAATTATCTTAGTCTGCCGTGTCTCATTTTAATTTGCGTTGTTGAAAGCAAATCTTTTCTTTGACTAAAGTTTAAAAGTTTGGTTTGAAAGTGTCATCAGATATCACATTTGTTTTGTTTCTGTCTGATGGTAGAAGAATTTTGCTTCCCTTGGGAACTACCAGTAGGGTTTTCTTTTTAAGCATTGTAAAAATTACATAATGCATTATATTATTCCGATACAATTATATTTATACAGTATTGATTAAAAATGATAAACACTCTAATGCTTAAATAGGTTAAGCCATTGAGAATACGATGAAATGAATACTATCTGTCTTAACTATCGTTTAAAATGTCAGTGTTAATAAGCGTAAGGATATTTAGCTGTTTCATCAAGAAGTGAACATAAGAAGATGTTGTTACAATAAAGCACCCGCTGAGATTGCATTGAAGTATTTCTTGTACAATAAAGGTTTTGGTCTTAAGCTAATTAGCTAGAATACAACACCACTATTGAGTTGTGTATAGGGCATCAGTTGGCCTTAATCGGGCTCTGATATTATTGTACATAATTAAAAATATCCACAGTATTGCTGGCTTTCTTTAAAAAGTCTCTGCTTTAGCTTTCCTTGAAGATTATCAGGAGACAACTCCCACAGTTAAAGTCAGATGCTAATCTCCCTCTAGTATTTAAAGGCTACTGCTTGCACTCAACATCTATAATAGTATACTCAATTTCGATCAAATCAAAATGAGTCTTACTTACAGGAGGGCCGGGAGCTCCAGGTAAACCACTATCACCTTTCTGGCCACCAGGACCCTATGAAAGAATAGAATAGTACAATTTTAATTAGCCTTATAAATTGAAAAAGAATAGTGACCACACCAAGGCCGGAAGGGGGGGAAGGGGGAGGGGGGAATCTGTGTGGAGGAACTTACCGATGAACCTTTAGAACCTTTGGGGCCT
This sequence comes from Pantherophis guttatus, assembly GCF_059756535.1. NCBI lineage: Eukaryota > Metazoa > Chordata > Lepidosauria > Squamata > Colubridae > Pantherophis > Pantherophis guttatus. The sequence goes on from NC_142065.1 coordinate 88,464,232, forward strand.
TGAGGACCCTATAGAAAAAAGTATGACACAGTTATACAAAAATTATATTTGTAAAGGTTTCTATATAATGAACCAAAACAGGGTAAACTGGATATAGCTACTTACAGGTAAACCAGGAGGGCCTGGAGGTCCAAGTGGGCCAGCTGGTCCAGGAATTCCCTAGAAAAAAAGTATGTATTAAATCATTGCTGGTCATTACATTAAAAACAGCATTGCTGGGTGTGGAATTCTGGGAGTTGAAGTCTACCCATCTTAAATTTGCGAAGATCAAGAAACACTGTATTGTCTTTTAATTGGTAAGGCATATACAGATAATCTTTGACTTACCACCATTTGTTTAGTGACTGTTTGACATTACGACTCATGGAAAAAAAGTGACTTATAACCGGTTTTCATGCTTATGATTATTGCAGACTATTGCAAAGTCACCTGATCAAAATTCAGATGCTTGGCAACTGGCATGTATTTATGACAGTTGCACTGTCCCCGGGTCCTGTGATCACCATTTGTAATCTTCCCAACAGGCTTCCGACAAGCAAAGTCAATGGGGGAAGCCAGATCTGCTTAACAATCACATGATTCACTTAACAACTGCCATGATTCACTCACTTTTGTGGCCAAAAGGTTGTAATATGGGGCAAAACTCATTTAACAACTGCCTTGCTTAGCAAAGGAAATTTTGGACTCAATTGTGATCATAAGTCAAGGACTACCTGTAAATGCTTTTAACTCTTTTTCATCCAAAAGCAAAGAACATTTCAGTTGAAGTTTCATAAGGTGTGATATTCTTACTTTCACCTTAGATCAGAGGTGGGGAATTATGGCCCCTTTATGATTTGTGGACTTCAACCCCCAGAATTCCTGAGCCTGCATGGGCATGACTGGCTCAGGAATTCTGGGAAATCCACAAGTCATAAAAGGGCCATAGTTGCCCACCCCTGCCTTAGATACAAGGTACGGAACAAAAGGTAAGGTTTCAGCAGGTTCTGACCAGTTCTGGAGAACCGGTAGCGGAAATTTTGAGTAGTTCAGAGACCTGATAAATACCACCTCTGACTGGCCCAGCCCCCATCTATTCTCTGCCTCCTGAGTCCCAGCTGATAGGGAGAAAATGGAGATTTTGCAGTAACCTTCCCCTGGAGTAGGGAAGGAATAGAAATTTGACAGATACTTCCCCTGCCACACCCACCAAGCCATGCCCACCAAACCATGCCACACCCACCAAGCCACACTCACAGAACCGGTAGTAAAAATTTTTGAAACCCACCACTGGTACGGAAAGAGAATGAGTGTCCTGTCCTACAAATGAAATTATATCTCTGGCAGTCTGCAATCTCCCTTGCATCTCCAGGTGTCAATTAAATGTGAAAAGATAGAAAAACTCCTCCCTGGGTGCTTTTTTCAGATGAGCAAACAGCAGCAGTCAGGGAGATATCAAAGTAATAGAGAACTGTATAACAGTAAACCTAATTCTAAACCTCATCACTTCACAATAATTTATATCAAAACACCATGAAATGAACTTTGAAAGCATCCTGCGAATGATATATAAAAAAAACGAAGGTGCTTTCACAGGAGAAGAAAAATTGTCTGAAATTGGGGAACAGATGTTCAGTTCTGGATTTGATTTGATGTTGATATATATAAAAGTGAAGAGATCTTACTCTGATTATTTCAATTTTACTACTGCTAAGTAAAGTTTAAAAGAAAATGAGACCTCTGAAGCTACCAGCCCGAGTGCACAGACTTTATTCGTAGATGGATTAAAACATTAATATTCTTATGTAATTATTATAAAGATAATAATAGAAAGAGATTTCATTTTAATCTATAAATCTAACTATGGTGTCAAGGGGCACATTAGTGCATAACAATAATGGAAAGCCAATGGAATTATATTGCTAGAACAAGTAGGACAAATAACTGGAAAAATAAAGAAAAAGATTACATCTGGAATGCAATGAATAGTCATAAGCAAATTTCAGTAAAATTAAAATCGGCTCTCAATTACCAGAATGTTTTCAGCCATGTATCGCTTCCTGGAATGAAGCTAATACTAGTGGAAGTGCTTTGGGATTTCTGGAATTATTAATGTTTTAATTTCACCAAAAGTACATCTTCAAACACTGTATACTCTGGATTAGTCACCTCTGTATTGATTTCGCATTTGGGAAATATTTTTCTTTTTCTCTTTGCTGGTGTTTTCTTTATTTGCTTTTGTAACTGTTCTGTTTTTCTTTAGTATTTTATAATAAATTTAATAAATGAACAACTGGAAAGGGCCAAGCCAGATTCACATAGTCTCCTTGTCTGACCACAAGGATGCTGCACTATAGATATGACTATTTTCTTATCCTCAAAAGTCTACATGTGGGCAATATAGAGCATGCTAATGCACTTGGGTGAAGTGGCCTGAAATGACATATTCTGTGACATATAATGTGTCCAATTCATTCTACCAGTTTCGTATGAGAACTTCTCCTCTGCTGTGAGGACCTGTTGTGGTCCCTGAAGTTTTCTCCTATCCTTCAATATCTCCATTGGCTGCAATCATCATACCCTTGTTCCTATAGCTAACTTTTTGTTTTGTTAATAAACAATTGGTCTGTCTGAAGATGAAGACTGTCCTGTTCATGTCTTAATACATATAGCACCATTTCTCATCAAAGGCCATGGATTGGATGTGTGGATATGCAGATTGGTAAAACTCCAATCCATTTTACTCTTTGCTTTTTATTGATAGATCTCCCTCAGCTTTTAAATGAACATTTTTATGAGGTCCTTCTTTGTAGATATTTCTAAAGGAACCTTTTTTTAAAAAATAGATAAGCATTCTTTTAGAAACAAAATAGCTCTTTCTTTCTTTCTTTCTTTCTTTCTTTCTTTCTTTCTTTCTTTCTTTCTTTCTTTCTTTCTTTCTTTCTTTCTTTCCAGTTTTGAAAAACACACAGGGGACTTTCAAATAAAGATGAGGTTAAGGGATATGTCCCCATTATCACATGATATTATATTGAAACCCTTGTGAATAATTTTGACATATCCGTGAACAAATTTTATCTGAGGACAGACAAATGCTATTTCAAGTCAGCGTATGCTGCTTCAGAATCAGCATAGCATCACTGCTTTTTGCTTGAAGAAGTGTATGCTCCTTGTTCACCTTCACTTTCCAGTTCTGGTATGCCAGCATTAATATTTTGAAAGACAAAATAACTTTGCTGCTATGAAGACCAGGAAGGATTTGAGGATTTTTAGTGCATTTGCTAATAATTGTTACCAATTCACACTTCCTTATGTAGAAGGAACTCAAATTGTTTCTGCAATTTTAGTACAAGCACAGAATATATGTAGGACATGCTTGCAATGTATTTTCTAAGGGAAACTATGGCTTTTTTTAGGGATGGAGTGGGACATGAACTTTGTGTCTTGAAAATGTAACAAGGAAGCACTGATTGGTTTGAACTTTGTTATGTTTTGCTATTGGCCAGAAAGGCTTTATGATATGTAAAATGGAGTATCCCATTGGTCAACGAGTTTCAACTGGCGGGACCTAGGAGGAGGGCCTTTTCAACTTCTGCTCTCCATCTTGTGGAACCTCTTACCTCCAGAGGCAAGGTGAGTCCCACTCTTCTGGATTTTCTGGAAGAGTGTTAAGACCTGATTTTGCTTATCAGCATGGGGGTCTAAAAGTGTGATGCAGCCTGGGGATGTCTGGTGGCCTGAGGACACTCCTGCTGCCTTGTTAACCTCTTAGCTTTTGAATTTTAACCTGATTTATTTTTACTTGTATGTTTTGACTTGTTTTAATTCTGTTTTTAACCTACGTTTCTATTTATGTATTTATATGGTTTTATTACGGTGTTGTAAACCACCTAGAATCACATAGGTGAGATGGGCAGCTTAGAAACACAGCAAATTTGATGCTATCCATTACAATGTGCCTATGTTGGGGCAGAATCTGCTTCGATGGATCTTGCAGGTCTGTTCCTTGATAAGTTTGTTTTATTCTCTAGTGTGATTCAGAAACTCTCTTTGTTGGACATTCCCATTTGTTTAACTGTACAAAGCTTCCTGTTGATGGATAGAGAAGTTGTCCATTTTTCCAATTACTTTTTGATCCTTGGCACTCTCTTTAATTTCTGAAAATTTGCTCTGCAGAACTCAGACTCTGAACCAGGAAGGAATTCTTCCATTCATGCAAAGGTAAGCCTGAAACCAGTCTAGAATTATCTGACAATGGATATGAGTGTAAAATAGCCAATTTTCTAATGTTAAAGGCTGTGCAACAAGCTACTAATTTGGAGATAGCCTAAATAGTTATAGAATTAAAAGATAAACATTTCTCTATGTGAAGTTTTTACTAACCGAATCTCCTTTTGATCCTGTAGATCCCTGTGTACCAGGCAGACCCCTGTCTCCCTTTTCTCCTTGTTCTCCTGGAGGTCCAATCAAACCAATCAATCCAGGATGTCCCTTAAGTAGATATAACAAAAATATGACTTGCGGTCAAATAATACAACTGAAAGAATAGCTTCCAGTGGATGATAATTATGTTTTTAGGCAATGATATATGGAATAGTCTCTATGATCTCTATGCTAATGATATATTTCCACGTACCTTTTCTCCTTTTGAACCTGGATCCCCTTTCAATCCTGGCAAGCCGGGTGGACCCTGAAGATATCAAGAAAAATAACATGAAATAAAGATGCCAGCTATTTCTGAACCAAGTTCATCAAAGGTTCTGCATGTTCATACGTAATCCCATCTCACAGCATTCAATGGCCAATGTCATCCAGTGTGCTACAAGGCACAAGATGACCTTTAACAATATGCTCTTATAAGGAATTTATCTGAGTAATTCATTGGGCTAATGTTGGCTGTGGTTTTTATCCTGCTTTACCTGACATTTATTGTTCTCTTTGTGATACTGAGCAGGCTTAAGAAGGTCACTTTATTTCAATTCAACCTGCTTTCCAGTTGACATCAGTCTGTAAAACTATACAGAAGCACAATCTGGCTGCAAGTGAGTTTTATTAATTAATGTATTAATTATATCATTCTGATAGCCACTTTTTTCCTGGGAGCTTAAAGTCACAAATGAGCTCCACATTACAGGAAAAAGAAGCTATAAGAAGGTTATAACAGCCTGTGCAGTGTGGTTAGGATGCTGTATTGCATTCTACCTGCATAACACACTGCTCGCTGTCAGGAGTTCGATTCTGATTGGCTCAAGGTTGACTCAACCTTCCATCCTTCAGTAAAATAATCAGTAAAATGCGGACCCAGATTGTTGGGGGAAATATGTTGCCTCTGTAAATTGCTTAGAGAGGGCTGTAAAGCACTGTGAAACAGTATATAGGTCTAAGTGCTATTGCCATTGCTTTGATTTCATTGTTGGCTACCGTATTTTTCAGAGTATAAGACTCACTGGAGTATAAGACGCACCTTAGTTTTTGGGGAGGAAAATAAGAAAAAAGCTGATGGGATCGGTGGTGGATCGGCCTCCCGGAATACCCCCAATCAGCTGTTCCCAGAGGTGAATTTTAGCAACAGGTTCCTTGGTTGTGAGCTCTGTGCCTACTTTTTTTTTGCTTTTTTTTCTGCCTCTGAAACTTCTGAAACTCTGTTTCAGAAAAAACTTTTTCATGCCTCTGAAAGCCTCTGAAACAGAGCTTCCAAAAAAAAAAAAAGCCTCTGGAGTTCTGTTTGGGGGCTTTTTTTCTGAAGCTCTATTTGGGGGCTTCTTTTCTGAAGCTTCTTTTCTGATGCTTTTTTCAGCCTCTGAAACCTCCGTTTGAGAAGCTGGGCGGGGCTACATTTGGAGATTTTCACCCTCTTTTTTGGGGGAAAAAGGTGCGTCTTATCCTCTGAAAAATACGGTATTTGTCCTAAGCATCTTTTCTTTCATTTGAAGTCTTTCAAAATTATTTGTCTGAGAACAGGGAGCTTCCTTATTATTAAAGTAATAGAAAAACATATCATCTGCAACTATGACATTTAGAGGAAACCCTATGATTTTTTTTTTAAGTTAGTGCAATATTTTTTTTCTCTGTCTGACCTAAACAAAGCTGTATGTCACATATATACTCAATCCAATTCAGGGTCTGGCCATGCTTATTGCTGGAATACAGACCTTGTTCAGTTTCAAGCTGAGAGAATGAGGTTTTTGAAAAATTATCCACTCCCAGGTTAGAGATAAATGAAGGAAAAATGTTACACTTTTGCAACAGTTAAAAAGAAAATACACATATTTATTTTAGAATGCCAGGCCAATGTTACAGGGAGGGCAGTTACAAAGAAGGATGAAGATGAAAGATAATATGTGGAACCTACAAATAACAGGTGAAAACTATAAGCTAATTTTTCATGTCATGCAACACCAGTTGTTTTCAAATGTACAGAAAGGATATCAACTATTTTATCTGTACAGAGTAATGTCAAAGTGTTCTAAACAGGTTTAGCAAAATAAAGCATTCATTTAGGGACTTCTATCAAGCCGGAACTGAATTATTGCAACTAAATCTGAAAGAAGCAAGCATAGGACTGCAACATAAATCTCACTTAATGCAAGTGATAAGACTCACTTATGAGTAAGTAGGCATCAGAATACGTTATTAATTATTCATTGAACAGCTGCTTTGCAGTGATGAGAAGGCTGTCGATGGTAGGGTAGGGAATAAAATATCTCAGGTTGTAATCCTTTATACACTTACACGTGAAGCCCAAAAGAACTTAATAGGATATCATTAGGAGTAACTGTGTTAGGAATACACAGGTAATTCCAACTACTAACTCTTAACATTTCTGCTTTTAGGTAGCATTAGATGCAAACGTTCTAGGCAAATGTATAGTTCATAAAGATTACACATATATTCTCACCTGTGCCACATTTGGTATTCCTGCTTTACCTAAGGCTTTGTGTTCTGTTCACAAATGCAATACACCTGAGCTTAACAACTGGAGCAATGTATAGAATTTTAGGCAGGAATCAGTGAGTTAAAAGGCTAGATATCTAATTAACATTACTTTTTTTATTCTTATCAAACTAAGTTTGCAAAGTTACATCTGAAGATGGATATAATTAGTAAAGTCTGAATTGGTATTTGATTTAAAATCAGAAGTGTAAGAAGACCTAGGAGCACAGATAGACTCTACAGTAATATGGATGGATTTTTGATGCCTCTACTTTCTACTTCTGCTACTCAAGAATAAATCACAGTTGATCAGTCTTAAAAGATATTGACTAGGACTTTGAAAACAAGCCATACTAGATGCTAAAAGAAACATGACACTATTCTTGTTATATATGTTCACAGCTTTTCAGGTAGTTATAATGCAGTACGGCAATGTCATTCTGTCATATGTTGATATAGAGAGAGTAACGAAGAGTATATTATAGCATGACTTCAATCTGACAGTCTTTTAAAGGTTTTTATCTACGGTTCCATGTCAAGCAAAAAGATGAAGTCTGGCAGAAAAATAAATTTAGCCTATGTTTTAAGACAGTTTCATAAACAAAATACTTACCATGGGACCTGGTGGGCCATCTTGACCAGGTACTCCAGGTAAACCTTGTTCTCCCTGCATGAAGACATAAATTCAGCTTAATTTGGAAGAGCATATTATGAAAACCTGAACCAAGAAAGGAAAAAAATGTAATGGTTGATATACTCACCACAGGGCCAGGAATACCCCTAAGTCCTTCTGGGCCAGATTTTCCTGCAGGACCTTGAGGGCCAACTGGGCCAGTTTTTCCCGGGGCACCCTCTGATCCAGCCTCACCCTATGACATAAATATCAGTGTGAATAATCATATACTGTTGAATCAAATTATTTACACATAAAGGAAAAGTTGATAAGAATTCCACAGCCAGTACAAGAAATAATCCTTTACCTGAGCAGAAGACAAGAAAAGTACCCAAGCAGTACCCTTGAGGAGGTGGTAAGTGCAGCCGGGTAAGTGCAGCTGGGCATCCCCTAGGGCCGTGATGGCGAACCTATGGCACGCATGCCACAGGTGGCACACGGAGCCATATTGGTGGGCACGCGAGCATTGCCCTAACTCAGCTCCGGCATGCGCATCTGATTTTCAGGCCTTTCGGGCCCCCCGGAAGTCAGCAAATGGGCCGTTTCCAGCCTTTGGAGGGCCTCCGAGGGGGTGGGGAAGGCTGTTTTCGCCCTCTCCAGGCTCCAAAAAAGCCTCTGGAGTCTGGGGAGGGCGAAAAACAGGCCTACCGGGCCCACCGTGCCATCACATGCCAAAAGCGGGGGGGGGGAGCAGGGGAAAGGGTCGTGTGCACATGGTGGGCACATTGAATTATGGGTATGGGCACAGACAAACATGACCCCCCCCATTCCCCCCACTTTTGGCACGCGATGGCAAAAAGGTTAACTATCACTGCCCTAGGGGAAGTGGGGCTGTGCTGAGTTGTGGAGTCCCAGTGTCCTGGGAGTTCAAGGGCCGGGCTGGGCACTTGCCCTCTGCTTCCTAAGGTTCTGGACAGCCTGTGCCACTGTCCAGAGGTTCTCCACATGTCCTGAGAGAGATGGCAAGGCTCCTCTGGAGGACAAGGGTTAGGCGCTCTCCCTGGTCTTGCCTTCCTCCACTGGAGACAATGGATCTCCCCAGCCCTGCCCAGGCTACCAGAGGTGCCCCTGACACGAGTGACGTTGAGTTGGCTATGCCCACCCTGGCCATGCCTACCAGGCCCCCCAAGTTCAAACACAACCCTGATGCGGCCCTTAATGAAATCGAATTTGACATCCCTGGTTTAGACCATGTTCCTGCCTTTTCTTCAGAAACGTCTAAAGATTTGGATTGAAATAATATTCACTCATTTTTGGCTAACAAGGATGTACAGAATTTAATGCAAAAATGATTAGAGTAAAGATACAACTGTTACATGCTACCATTTGGATAAATAGACTATTAACAAGAGACAGCCTAGTAGAATAATGAACCTCTCAGTTGATAGCTGCTAGGACTGAAAAGCTTTTGGGATCCAATTCCAAAAAGGTGTTTTGGAGAGCATGAGAGAATATTAGCTGCAGCTCCTTAATGAGTACCTTTCCCTAGGATTGTGTGGCTGCAGTGTGCAGTCACTACATGATTCTGAGAAAAGATATTGCTTTAAAATTGAGACAGGTGCTGCTTTCTTCTTTTACATGCTTTAAAACACCTGGGATTTTGGAACTGAAACCAAACCATTTACAGTCCTAATAGGTAGTGCCTTATCTTGTCATAAAAATATCACCACTTCTGGACAAATCAATCACTCATCTTTTGCTCTTGATTTATGATTCATTCATTCATTTGTTTGTTCAGGTTTGAGGATGCCCAGCTTGACAAGACTCTGGGAAGCTCACAACATTAAAAGCAAGAAATGATAAAACAGTAAGAATAAAGATTGTGTGCATCCAGAAGAAGTAAAGTAATTTTTATAGGGACCCCCACCACCCAAAGGTTGGGATGAACAGCCAAATTTTCACTACTTTTTGAATATTATCAAGGAGGAAGTCATATGAATGTGTAAATAGGGGAGGGCAGAAACGTGTTCGGCTTGTACTTAAAATATTTACCTTTGCTCCTTTTTCACCTTGTCTTCCTTCTGCACCAGCTGCTCCAGGAGGCCCCTGTCATAAAAGGAGGAAAATGTATATTAAGTATAATGAGATGAGTTAGAATCAGACTTTATCCCTACTTCATGAAGAGATACATCTCTTCCATAGAAATCTTCACAGGGAATGTTCTTCTGGAGGAGTAGAACAAAACTGTTGCTGATTTTGATCCACTATAGCCCTTGGTCCTCTTAAAAATCTCATCCAAAGTTGGAGCGAAAGGATCTTAGACAGCTAAATAAAAACTTGCAGGCTGAGCTCCTCGAAGATGGCTGCTGAATAGTATGGAGTTGTTTCTCTCTTGCTGATCTGCTGATTTTGCTGCCTAAGTTGGTTTTCTGGCAGTGCTGCTGCCTGGATTTGAATGGGGGCACTTAGAAATGATCCAAGACAACTTTTGGATGGCTATGGACACATTTGGGAAGGGGAGTACTGAAAATTCCAGTTTCCTTTGGGAGTGGTCAAAAAGTCTTCCTGTCAGCATTTCAGGTTTTCTTAAGCATGCCCAGGTCTTAATTTCACTTTTTGAATTTTTGCTTTGCTTTTTAACTTTTAAAAGTAGACCGGCTGGCTAAATGCTGATTTATTTCAATCCCCTGCTGGACTTTAGCTGTTCTCTTTGGTCTTTTTCTCATTCATTCATTCATTCAATTTATATTGCCACCTATTTGCCCATGGCGACTCAAGGCGGCTTACAGAATATAAAACCACATTTAAAATAATAAAAACTAACTAAAAGAATCAAATAAATTAATATAGTACAATATAACAAAATCACCCCCCACCTCCCACCTCTGCCCCAGCCACAGCAGATGACATGAGCCATTTAATGGGCTCCATCCCGCTCTTGGTTCCCCAGGCCCGCTGGCAGAACCAGGTCTTCAGCGCCTACTGGAAGAGTATTAGAATAGGGGCCATTTTAATCTCTGGGGGAATGATGTTCCAGAGAGAGGGAGCCACCATGGAGAAGGCCCTTCTTTTGGGTCCCACCAGGTGTATCTCTCTCAGGGATGGGACCTGCGACATTCCCTGCCTCCCCACTCTGATGGGTCAGGTAGATGTGACCGGCAAGAGACGGTCCCACAGATATCCTGGTCCCAAGCCACGAAGGGCTTTAAAGGTGATAACCAGCACCTTGAAGCAAATCGGAACCAATGCAGCTCCCACAGGAGAGGTGATACAGTACATGTGTACACCGGGGTCTGCACAAAACCATGTGGGCCACTACATTTTGCACCAACAGGAGCTTCCAGATGCTCTTCAAGGGCAGCCCCATGTAGAGTGTGTTGCAATACTGAAGATGGGAAGTGACTAGGGCATGAATGACTGTGAGTAGGGACTGTTGGTCCAAGGAAGGGCATAAATGGCGCACAACCCGCAATTGAGCAAAGCCCCTCCTGGCCACGACTGCCACCTGCTCTTTGAGCAGGAGTTGTGAGTCCTGGAAAACCACTAGATTTCGCACAGGATCTGATTTTCTGATAATAACACCACACCCCCTCCCTGGCCCTGAGGTCTAGACTGGTGCCATGCTCAATAACCCACTGGGCACATTTCTATGAAGGGAACGCCTCCCTCTGGGCCCAGCCAGTTCTTGGTTATACAAGCCAGAGCAGCATTCTCTTTGTGGATCAAATCGGCAATAAAGCTAACCTTATTGCAAGCTGATCTGACATTTAAAAGCAGCAGCCTAAGTGTTCTGCCCCAGCTACGGATCCCAAGGAATGTAGCACACTCAAACTATGAATAAAGCTCAATTTACTTCCAAACGTAGTTTTCTACAAATGCAGGCTGTTAATTAAAATGTTCTTAACAACCTGCCAGAAAGTCCACAGATAAGATAAAGTCTTACGAGAGTTGGCAGAAAGCTCAGAAGCAAGGTTTGCAAAGACAATCCACATTCAATGACCAGCAAGTGAACATGCATTGTTTCCTGCAATGTTTACAAACTGTGTGCAAACTTAAATAGGCTAACAGAGTGGCCAATTAGCCTCAAGCCTTACTCTCGAGGAGACTTCCTCCTGAGTAACCACTCCTGCCTTTTGGCAGCTCTGCATGCTCGTGCATTGAGAAGAGGCTCCTCCACTTCATCCTCTTCACTTGAAGGAGCCTCTGGAGATTCTGTTGGCCCTGGCTGAATCTCTGCCTCTGGCATCACATCTTCTTCAACCACCTCGCTGTCCGACTCGAGCGCCGGCTGCACAGACTGTCGGGATCAGCAACAATCTGCACAGGCCGCTGGTGGGCCACAACACTAAGACCAGGGCCACCACAGATCTGCTGACTAGGTAAATGAGGTGAGTGCAAGGGGGCAGAACACGAGACCAGTATTAAACACTGAGGTCATGTTCCCCATGCGTGCCCCCCCTTGCCTCCTATATTTCCCGTTACCCAACACCACTGAAATAGGTCACCCTCCTCTGCCTTCCCTGAGAACCATTCCATCCCCCATTCCCAACTCTCCTCCTTAAAAAGGGGAAAAACCTCCTCCCACTGACACACTGTCAGGGCAAAATGAGCCTTACATAAATACTTATTTATGCTGTTCTTCTAAATAATAAATAAATGAATATCTGGATTTTTGTAGCCCTGATCTGGTAGCTCTGGTAGATGGACAGTTATAGATGTGGTGATAGGTTTCGCTTACCTTTGCTATCAGTTCACTCGCGCACACGCCACTGCTGTGCATATGCAGAAGGTTCTGTACATGCGCAGAGGGTATTTGAAGACGTCCGGGCGGGTGGGCAGAGCCTCCCGCCGCTGCTACTAGCGGTCGCCTGAACCAGGGTGAACCGGTAGCAACCCACCACTGATGTGGTCACCTGTGTGTGAAGTGGTAGTGAGAGCAGAGAAGCCAAGAACCCCTCTGCAACTGGAATAGATCTTTCATTATTGCAACATAAGACTAATTCTAAAAAAGCATATCTAGCTTTTGTGGAGGAGAAATAGAAAAGGCAGCCCTGGGTTGTGTGTTAGACAGCCTAGTTGGATGTATTCCTGGGCAACGGACCATTCTCCCCAGAATGTTCAGAAAAGAAGAGAAAAGTTGACGAAGTATCAATGAGTGAAAGAGAAAATATCCATTAATCTACCTGAATGTAAAATATGCACAATTGCCACCCCAGCAAAAAAAGGCAGGCCTTTTTTTTTTTCACACAAGGAAAACAATTATCTATTTTTGTCAATATATTGTCAGCAAGATGTTTCTGTTTCTGCTGAGTTTGATGAGATTTTAGAAACTTTAAAAAGCCACTTCTCTAAGATGCATGCATGCATCTCTTTGATTAAACAGCCCAGCAGGCTAGAACAGTTCTAGTTCCTACTAAGGTTTAAAATATAGCTTTATTTCATTCTTTGCATGACACATGCATCTAGCAGAACTGACTAGTCTAGGATTACAAGTCAGTAATGCATGTCTTAATGCTTAGCTCATATGTGTTTGTGTATGTATATGTACACACACACACACACACCAGGGGTGGGTTCTATTTACCTTTACTACCGGTTCGCAGCAGGGCCGCGCATGCTTGCTTTGCTCACGTGCGTGTGCGCTCTTCTGCGCAAGCACAGAAGCATTTTGATGACATCAGGGTTCGTGGGCGGAGCCTTCTGCCGGTTTTACTACTGGTTTTATAGAACTGGTGCGAACCGGGGGCAACCCACCACTGATACACACACACACATACATACACTGTGTATGTGTGTGTGTGTGTATATATCACCATATCTCCTAGTGCAGAAGTGTGCAAAAGTGCAGAGTTCTGGGAAAAACAGTAGATGGAACAAACTCACATTGTTCATACAACCCATGTCAAATATTAATAATATATTTTCGTTCTCCTATTTTCCTCACAAAAGCACTCCTGTGAGGTAAGTTGGGCTGAGAGAGTGACTGCTCAAGATCATCCTGCTGGCTTTCATGTCATTGGCTAAGGCAGGATTAGAACTCACAATCTCCTGCTTTCTAGCCGGGTGCCTTAATCACTAAACCCAAATGAAACATGCTTGACAATAAAATAAAATAATTCTCCTCACCAACACCACACATATTTCCACCTTGGAAATTAAACTTCATAATGGATAATCAATATAATTAAGGCTATGCTTAATAAACTTTTAAAACATCCATTATCATTTGTAAGACCATTCCGTACAAAAAGTAGATTAATAAAAGCACAGAATGCAAAACAAAAACAAAACAAAACAAAGGAACAACATATACCACATGTGTATCAACAAACTATCAACAAAGTACTGTATGTTTTCAGTTGCATTTGTCATGACAACCCTAAGTTTATTGTACATTGTATAAAAAGAGATTGTGTTACAAGAGCACTGATATGTTATTTCACTACATGAGACACACTTGAACAAGCTTTGAAATGGTTAGAGCAAATGATCTTGGGGACAGGAGAAACAATACAAAACTTTATAATAATTATAAATGTACTTCTTGCATAATCTAGGAATGCAGCTGCAACATCAATTAGCAGTGCTTAGGAACACTGTGATCGCTAAATTATAAATACAATGAATCATGATTGCCAAAACAAAGGGGAGGGGCTATATCCATTATCAAACAGTACCAATTCTGCACCGAATGCAAAGTTGGTAAATGAAAAGCTCTTGTTAACCCTCATCAGTTGCCAGCATTGCACAGATGGAGCTTCTGAAAAAGAAAGATGGCTAATTGTTATTTATCTGTCTTTGCTATGCTTAGATTTTGTAGTGTGGAGGAAAATTTTAACTAGCACAAAATATCTCAGCAACAAGAACATGGAATTAATCTCTTTCTCTCCCCTACCCAAGTCTCCGAAATATGATCAAGTTGTACTGAAATTCAATGAATAAGTCTAGATTAGATACTCTTTTTCAGTTTGCCTATATCATAGGATACTTATAAGGATAACGTGGGGAGAACCACTGTTGTTGGAAGAAGGGTGAGAGAAAAATATAAAAGTAATCTGTAGAATTAATCATAAAGATGACTTGTGCATAAAAACTATGCCCACAGAACCAGACTGGGAAATAATTTGTTGAGTGAGTGGGCAACAATATATATCACATATGTGGATAAGGTAAGATTGGCTGGATTTCCCTCCGTGTTCTGTTTAGGGTGAAGAATTCTACATTAGAATTTACACTACAGTTGTATAATTTCCAGCTCAAAATGGAAAGAAATTCTACCACAGTTGTTTGGCAATCGGAAGAGACCCACAAAAGGGAATTTAAGGATTACTTGTGGTCTTGAGGCAGTTTCACAGATTACATTGATTCCTCTCTAATCTTGTATTGTCGATCCTGATCATGTTTGTTATTTGCATCAGATTTCCCCCCTCCCTCCAATTATTCTGATACGTTATCATACAAATCCAGATACATACAAGGAAGCCCACAGGAAACATTTTATAATGCAAAGTCTTACTTACATATGTGGGTTTCCTTTTGGGATTAACATACTTGTTCCATGAATTTATGATGTTATTTGATGTGCTGATTCGAAACCATTTATCAAACACATTTTGATAAACACAAAAGTTAATACAGTGGATGGAGGCAACTTTTTCATGGTGCCCACTGTATGTTAATATCGTAAAATAGTTTATCCCCATCTCATTCCTCAGTTGAAGGTTTCTCTTGAAAATTTGTTCAAATGCTATTCAGAGTCATCTGTCAGCTGACTCAAAATATGCTTGTTTAATGTTTAAAAGAAAAAAAGTGCCATTTATTATTTATAAGTGCATAAACATGATATGGTTATTTGTAAAGCTGAGAACACTCAGCAACTGTTTGCCATAATAGTAAGTTTTCTCTGTTATATTTTCAAGAAGACTAAAAGAGCTATTCTTCAATTTACAAGTGTCAGAGATATCTAGCTTAGGTTGCAAAATGGAATAAACCAAACTCAGGATAAATCACTGATAAGATTTTTCTCATTCTCCAGATGCTACGCTTTTTTTACCTTATATCTAAAATGTATAAAATTTACTGGACCAAGATCCAAATATTTAAAATAGGATGGTCTGTTTTATACAGAATCAAAATCCATTTTCATAGACCACTAATTCCCTTGAATCCTGTATTGTATTCCAAAAAAACCCAAATTCCTTGAAAATGTAACATGTCATTTTTTTTTCAAGACGATGAGTACAGGTAGTCCTTGACTTACAACAGTTCATTTAGTGACCATTCAAAGTTACAGCGGCACCGAAAAAAGTCACTTATGACTATTTTTCAGGCATGACCATTGCAGCATCCCCCATGGTCATGTGATCAAAATTCAGACCCTTAGCAACTGACTCATAGTTATAACGGTTGCAGTGTCTTGCGGTCATGTGATCACTTTTTGCAACCTTCTGATAAGCAAAGTCAATGGGGAAGCCAGATTCACTTAACAGCCATGTTACTAACTTAACAACTGTAATGATTTGCTTAACAACTGTGTCAAGAAAGGTCGTAAAATGGGGCAAAATTCACTTAGCTACAGAAATTTTAGAGTCAATTGTAGTTATAAGTCGAGTACTATCTGTAATTGCAATCTTCATCTTTTGGCAATAGAGGTACAAGCTAGAGAATAACCTATACTGAAATGACTTCTTACCTTAAGAAGGGAAGAAGTAAGTTCCTACCTGTTTATCTCAAATATTGTAAATAAAATAAGTATATACAAAATACTGCAATAATTAGAGAGAAAGTCAGCAGTTCAACATGAAAAAAGCTCATTGAATGTAAATTTTGACTGGGTTTTGAAACACTTTAGCAATTTAATTTTTGGAAAGCTGTTCAAAGCAGTAATTATTGCTACCAAAGTATTGCAAAAAGTGGCAGTTTTCATTGGACTTTTCTAGACTGCTAGTTCCAGATATATTGGACCTGCAAGACTCAGAATTCCTCAACTGGGATAGCCAAAGTGTGAAAGTTACAGACCCAACAAATATAGATGGGAAGAGGAAAAGCATCTCTATGCTGCTATTTATCCGGATGATGAACTGTGTGATTGCATGGTCATTCCCAGAAGAGATGCAAAGAAGAAATCATTTTTGAATTGAAAACATGCTACGCAGTTTCAATGAATACCTTTTCTTGATTTTCCTAGCAAGACAAATGAAGTTATCTTTGGGGTTTTATTAAAATATTTATTACCAAGCAGATATACAGATGTTGTTAAAGGTGAATTTGAATGTTTTTTCTCCAGGCAGATAACTAGAGAACATAGCAAAATAGGAATGAAGACCAGCTCACATTTGTTTTCCTCTTTTTAAAAGTGAAATGGCTAAGGAACTTCCTTCCTTCCTTCCTTCCTTCCTTCCTTCCTTCCTTCCTTCCTTCCTTCCTTCCTTCCTTTAGTTGTCTCTTTATTGGTAATTTTGCCCTGAGAATACCACATACCCATGCTTTCGATACTGCATTGCATCTCAACTGTTTTTGAACTAAGGTTCAAAATAGCCATTCTCACCTATAAAGTCCTATCTGATATGGCATTTGGAATCTACAGAACCTCATTCTGCAATCATATCTAACTTCTCTGATACAGATGTCCCAGGAGAAACTGTTAGTTACACGCAGCTTTGATAAAGTGAGTGGAGTTGAGGCATACAAATGCTACTTCTTGGTAGCAGCTACTACAATTTAAATAGTCCCCTGATTGAAATCAGGCTAGCTTCCATCCAGATTTCATTTAGAATGGTATTCAAAACTGAGCTCTTTTGAAAACAATTTATGCGTTGGCAGGATGCCATCTACGGTAGGTTGAATGTAACATTGAGGTATACTTTGCTAGGCTTTGACTGTACCTTATTTTTTAAAATTCGTTTTACTGTAGATGTTTTGTGTAAACAGTATGTAAGATGATTCTCTGAATCTGAGAAAGAAGGGAGTGTTTACAAAACATGGCAGACAAGGAACTCATGGACATTTCAGCCTTACTTCTTAAGGGAGGCATCAGTCCATCTATTAGGGAATTTATGAGACAGAAGATCAGTCAGCTCACAGGGGTCTTAAAACTGATAAATGAGGGAATGGGGTATATTTATCTAGTTTCCACATTTTTGTAACCTTATCGGTGTTTTCCCTCTGGCATCAATGAAACTCTATATGAAACTTGCATTGCTGTAGGAGCTTGACAGTATCTTTTTTTAAAAAAAAATTACAATGGATTTTTAAATTTATTTTTAATTTATTCATATAGTGTGGATGTTTTATCCACCAACCACTGAGATTTGGGTATTCAATGTTCTTGGTCAGCACACATGTCTGACCAAGTATTTTGCAATGGCTGCAATTGAGTCAATCCCATGCCATGGACAAAAATTATGAGTGTTGAAGATTACTTGGAGGCAGTATCTGTGGCTTGCTGAAAGTGCCTAAAATTCAATTAGCTTCGTTGGCTTCTGAACATGGAATTGGCAATGAAGGCATTGGATGGGTTTTACTGACCATGAAAAAGTTACTTGAATTGATAAAGCATCGCTAAGTATTGCAAAGCTCCTTTGCTCACTGGCTCAAGAGTTCCCCTGACCTTAATCCCAAACGCTCCACAAAAACAATAAGAAACGTAGCTTTATAATGTCTTTAAAAAGAACAAGTAAATGTTGCATACTTCCTTTTATTGTCTTGGACTTGGATCTAATAAAAACATATTGGAAAAGAAATGTTTTGGCTTAACTGTAGCAAACTTGGTCATTGTTGAATCTACAAGTGAGTCTTATTCCAATTTTGCTGAAAAGACTACTAATGCCACTGTAATTGTTTCCAGCATTATAAATGTTCAGTAAATTGGTGGAACAAATAGATTATTGTGTAAAATAGATAAAACTAATTAAGCATGTCAGTTCACTCAAGCCTATTATATAGAACGGTTTATCTCATTTTGCTAAATAGATTACAGCTTACATTTAATGCTGCTGTATGTTTTTTTAAAAAAACTGTTAAAAATCAACTAATTGCCTGACAAATAAGGCTTAGATGTTCACATGCCTGCAGAGATTATTCAGGATGCTTATCTATTATTTCTTCAAAAAGACTAATGATAGTAGGATAACTGCAGGCCTATCAACTTTTAGGGTGTTCTTGAAGCATTATTTTCTGAAGACATTACTTTTTATTTGGCACTAAACTTTAATTCATCTTATATCATGAGCTGACTTTAGGATAAATTCCATTTAAAACAATGTGTTGTAAATTAATGTTGTCTAAACCGCACACTCATGTGTAGGGAAATACTTCCTTTTCCTTTCAGAATACTCCAAGCTGAACTGATTAAATTGTACCTCATTATACACAAAATGGTTTAAAGGGACAATGTCCTTCCTCCTGTTAGTTTCCAAACATCTCAAAATCTTCATAAAGTTGACTTCCTTGATTCTGGATCTATAGGCATCTGGTTGAAGCCACAGTGACATCATATGCAGCATAATGACATTACAGGTAGTTATTGACTTATGACTGATCGCTTAGAGACATTCAAAGTTCCAACAGACCCTCCAAAAGATACTTATGACCTGGTTCCAAAAACTTTCAATAATTGCCCCCCCACCTTGATGGTCACATGAATGCATTTTAGGCACTCAGCAATTGCATTTATGGCCATATGCAGGATTCTGTGATCACGTGATCATGATTTACAACATTTTGGCAAAAACAGTTTACTTCTGGTTTTCAGCAAAAGCACTCCATAGCGGCAAGGGGTTCGCTTCATAGCAGAGATTCACTTAACAACAGTGGTGATTTGCTTAACAACCACCACAGAAAAAGATTGTAAAATCAGGCTGGTCATGTGGGTGATCTGGTTTATGACCATCATGACTTATGATCATAGTAGAGAAGCTCCATTACAGTTGTAAGTCAAAGACTACCTGTATACAAATGACCCAAATAATGTAATTTACATTTAATGTATTTATATTACATTAGTCACCTTTTGACTGCAAATTAAGTTCAATATATATTCACATCATCTGCATGAAGACCTCAAAAAAACATTTGCCTCCTTACTCCCCTGGAGACAGCCAGGGATGCCTATCATTTTGAAACGTTAGTAGTAGTCTTCAAATGTTCTCCCAGATATAGTGAGAAGGAAGATCCTAATATTAAGTTTTTCCATGGTATATGACACTGCTATTGATACTACTTATCTGATTACCCAATGGCCTGACTTGTTCCTCTAATGAGAAGTGAGATTACATTGGCTATAAATATTAGAACATATTAGCAATGAGCAATACCATTAATTAATCAAGTTAGAAAAAAACCTGAATTTCCTTTATGGCAATTTCATCTTCTATGATTTGGGCACACACATTTTTTTTTGTATTATATTTTACATATAGTAGGCTCTGGGTAACTCAAAATATAAGAGCAAAACTTTAAAATACTATCAAACAACAAAGCATGTGACAATAAACTAAATGGTGAATCCAGTTTAAAACACACACAGTATACATTCAGCAAGAAGCTCCATTCATCCTTGCCAAAGCCTCAGAGGATAATGAATATAAATGATGAAAACAACTTTTGCAAATAAAGATATCACACAAGAATGAATCGCACATCTGGCAACCTGACATGCGTCAGGCATGGCAACTTATTATTTTACAATTCTAGTGCTCAGGTTACAAAGTCAACTCTTAACTTGTATAGTAAAACTATATACAATTATAGAACCTCTTTGTTCTTCACTTTGTGGCTGAAGGTGGAAGACATTTATTCGTTTCAATTTGGACAAGGATGTTATGATTTTTAATTGTAGAACAAGCCTAGTAATTAAAATAGAATCTAAACTTAATGTAATACCCTGACTCATTTTAAAGCTTTTAATTACAGCTTGTGCTTTGAAAAATCAGAAAACAATGGTAAATTAAGTGAATGTTTATTCTGCCTGCTTTTTTCACCTAAAAATTTGTGGCTTTCCTCAAGAGTTTTAGCACAAAGATAATACGCCTCTCTTAATGGCCCTTTAAAGTGTTCTCTTCTTGTATGCATTCTCCCTCTTATTGTTCTTGTAATTAATTAAGTTTTGTGCTCCATAGTAACAATTACCATGCATCCATGATCATTTTCCCACTAGCAATTTATAATGTCATCCAGCCATTGTTGTGGCAATATATCATTAAAGAAATCACGCTTTCTATTGTCGCAGCAATAGCTGTGTAATGCTTTAAATCACCAGTGCAGTAACATTTCCGTCTATATGAAACAACAAAGATTCACTTCAATGAAGTGGTGCAGGCTGTGGAAGCATCCTGATTTGTTTGCTGAAACAAGGAAGACAGCTGATTCACCTCCACAAAGCTGTTTCCCTGACCTTGAAACACCTAAGGCCAATACTATTGAACTATTGAAGCTTCTCTGCGCCTTCTCCAACAGCACTGTATGAAGAAGTGATTGCCTTCAGCCTTTGCTGAAATTGCCTAAATTGGAAGAGTTTTACGGTATACTGAGGGGAATCTGGATTAGGCTTTGCTCCTTTCTTTCCTTTTGGTTTTCTCCTGCAATGCTTGTTGAAAAGTCAATGGAGATTCTCAGTCAACCAGGTCATGGTAGTCTCAAGGGTGCTTTTTCAAAAGGCAACTGGACTTTCTTTGTTTTTGCTTGAAGACGTTCTCTTCTCATTCAGAAAGCTTCATCAGTTCATGAATGAGAAGTGAAACATCTTTAAGGAAAAACAAAGAAAGTCCAGCTACCTTTTGAAAAAGCACTTTTGAGCTTGTTGAAAAGGTTTCACTTATCTTTCTCCCATAGTTCCTCTAAGGAGAAGGCAGAGGAAAACACAAGCAAGTCAGACTGAAACAATATAATTAGGTTGTTAAAAGTTTTCTAAGTAAGATGACCACTGTTGCATTGTGAAGATGCTTCAAGGAGATCCCTTTGAAGTTTCATCAAAGCAAAGCTCTCTTTGATTTAAATGTAGGATATTACTTTCAGTGTGTACTGCCTCTGGCAATCTCAACACACACAAAAAGACAAAGCTGGTAGATAAAACATAAGAGGTCATGTATTATCACTTCTGGAGATAATAAAATATTGTGACATCTCAATGGTCTGGTTTGCATTAAGAATGTTGGTAAGAGACCTGGTAGTTTCTGGTATCTCACTACCTTTCAGAGGACCATAGTGTGGGAAATACGTACAAGCCATGAAGTGGTCAATACAGGGAATCAGCTACTCATTGACCATGGCAAAAATGATTGGGACAAATGTCTGTAGAGATTCTCAGTCATCCAGGTCATGGTTGTCCCAAAGGTGCCTTTTCAGGAGGAAACTGGACTTTCTTGTTTTTTTCTTTTGAAATCATTTCACTTCTCATCCAAGAAGTTTCTTCAGCTCTGACACGATCCCCACTATTCTTGGATGAGAAACGAAATGTTTTCAAAAGAAAAAAAAAACAAGAAAGTTCCGTTGCCTACAGAAAAAGCACCTTTGGGATAGGGACAAATGTCCCAGTAACATGCTTGGTGAGATTGACCTGCATTGTGTGCGATTAACATTTGGCATAATCAGGCATGCTCACGCATTATATAAAGAAGGCAGTTGCTGAAGGCACCAGCTAAGTTCATTTTCCTGCCAGGAGGTCTTTAAGCATCGCATGGTGCAGAAGTATGATAATTTATGATACAAACAAATGAAAACTATTCTCAATGTAGGAGAAAGAGACATCATTTATTAGATTTTAATTGTTACTCTGGGTTGGCAAAACACCAGAACCAAACAATGCTTTAAAAAAGAGAGCATGCCCTAATGTCATAACCTTGCTGATTAAAACTTGTTCCCCCACCCCCATTGTCTTATTAGAATTTTCCCTGTAGACAAATTAGTTAAAGTTTCTGTTGATTAATATACTAATTAAATGGATCAAGGCCTGTTGCCTTAATTGAAATGAATAACCATTCACTAAACAAGCAACTGCTCCCCCTTTTTTTTTGTATGAAAGATCTAGGAAAAAAAAAAAGATGGAGCAGGAAGAGCTAAATAATCATTAATTTACACTGGGGTCTCCTAAAATATAAAATTGGATTACTCTCCATCTATAATAGATTGAAACAAATTACTTTTCAAAGTATTGTTGATACTGTTCTAACATAGAATGATTGTTTATTATCACCCCTGCTGATGAACTTTAGCTACTGTGCAGTTACTATGATAGAGGCACCCAAAGAGGCTCTTCTCAGTACCTTTTCCCACTACGAATACCCAATTTTAGTAAGCACGCATGGAAACTACCCATTTTCAAAATTCACCATAAGGCTACATTCGTAGTAAATGTAAAGAAACAACACAAAGCAGCAGATAATTTAGTACCCCATAATCTGGGCCTTTGAAAGTATATCAAATATAAGACAGTTTTCCACAAAAATGCACCTAGTTCTAGATCAAGTTGATTTTCGTTACATTATGAATGCTAAGGGGAAGCTCTCCTGGCTAAATAAAACAACAGAACACCTGTTCATGAATTTGCTAATTGTGTTGCATTAATTTGCTATGATTGGTGGCATATAATGCCTATATATATTTCTTGGAACTGTATTGTGGGAGGAGGGAAAGAACACAGAATAGACTATATTTTGCCTAATAGACAAACAGATATAACTGTCAAGGCTATGCATTCCATATGCTGAACAAAGTTCAAAAGCTTTTCGGTTACAATTTGCCGTGTGTTTGACAATCTATCTGTTTTACATCTCTAGAATGCAAGAATATTGGGTGAAAACCTGTTGTAGGTAGGTTTTCTTTAGGAATTTACCCTTCTGCTTATTTCTTGTTCAGGTCACTTTTATGTGGTTTCATGATTCCCTTTTATATCTGCATCAAGCTACGTTGTCAAAAACAATGCTCAAAATATGTGTTTCATACATTTAAATTAGATTTGGATAGATTTAAATTGTCAAGTTGTTCAAAGAAGTGCAAAATGTGGCAAGATAGCGGAATAGCTGAATTATGTGTATAAATGTGAAAGTTGCCAGATTTTCAGATACACAAAATAATTCTTCTCCAGCACCTCTGCCTGTGTTGGGAGGAAATGTGGCGAAGTGTGAAATAAATTGTGCATGCTGTTACAAGTCAGATGAAATTTAGTATACTAAATGCATGGCAATCTGGCAGAAAGAAGAATCTTAGTAACAGATGGTGAAAGCTCTTAAAAGGGAAAAGGAGTTTCCCCACATATTAATGAGCCCTTGGGTCAATATGAACAATAGAATCTGTCTAGATTGTTCCATCTATCCATCTAAATTGATAGACTCCAAATCCATCCATGTTTAAACAAAAAATAACAATGACAATAATGAACAAAAAAAGAGTCATGTATAGAGAAATATGACTTACTCTCTTTCCAGGAGGGCCAGGGGGACCTGCTTCACCAGAAGGACCTGGTGGCCCCTGAAATGATAAAAAATATCCAAATTACCCATTTTCAAATGTGATTGCTAAAACATCCTGTGCAATGATTTTATGTATACATGCATATACACACACATACACTGGGCAACCAAAGCATGTGCCATCAGCTGATACTGGATAAGAAAACCAACAGTGTATACTAGGAAAATATAAGCACGTGGGCTTGATTTGTTCAGAAATATGAAAGATCTCCCATTTAGGAAACTATAGAAAGTTGTATTAACGGCAACTTCTTACTCAAATACTTACAGATAATCCTTGAGCTACAATCATTAGTTTAGTGACTGTGAAAGTCACGATGGTGCTGAAAAAAAGGGACATGCAACCAACCCTTGCACATATGACTGCCACAATATGTGATTTGCAACTGTCATATATATGTGCACCATCCTGGACTCACATGATCGCCATTTGTGACTTCCTGGCAGCTTCTTACAAGCAAAGTCAATGGAGGGAGCAGATTTGCTTAATGACTGTGACAAAAAAAGGTTGTAAAATTGGAAACGGTCATGTGATAACACACTTAATGACTGCAACACTTAGCGATAGAGGTTCCAGTCCCAATTTTGATTGTAAATTGAGAACTCCCTGTTTTTATCCATTTTCCCCGTGGATAAATAGGAAAAGTAAATAAATAGATAAGGATTGAATATGAATTGTTCCAGAGAGAGAAGCTTTCGGTCTTTTCCACACAATTCTGATGTGATTGGAATATAAGTGTTGTCATCTCAATTATTACAATACAATCAATTAATACAATGCAATCAACAGAATTATTCTCGCAAAGATATTACTTACAGGCTGGCCTGGATCGCCATCATCACCCTTTTCCCCTCCTGTGCCATCAGTTCCCTAGGGAGGTAGAAAGAGAAAGAAAGAAAAGAAAGAGGGTGAAAGAAAATAACACCCATCTAATTTATTTCCTGTTTGAATTGTTTGTTCTACTCAGAAAGAAGACTTTCTTTTTAAGAACTATGACAGACAGCAATATTAATTCAATACAATATCTTGTGTTTGACTAAATATCTCAGTGATACGTTTATTATCAAGAGAGTCTCTCATAGCAACTTCTGCTTCATGTTAGTTGTAAAACTGCAATGTTTTTATACTTGATAACTTTCTCAAAATCCAGTTCGACATAATAATCAGGATACTGTACTGCAACAAGGAGACCAAGATTCAATTTTCCACTAAGCCAATACAATCACAAGTTGATATCAAGAAAGTCTCCGTGCATCACTCACTGTACAGGTTGATATGAAAATAATATTTAGACAAGCGTTACACTGAATCCTGGAAAGGAGCTGAGGAAATAAACTTTCAATTTCAGTTCCACAAAGCTGTGTTTTGCTCAGAGCAAAGAGATGCAACAAAGTAAATTTCTCAGAATCGAAGACCGTATCCAATATCAACTGAAACCATTGAGAGTTTCACTTCACCTGGTAAAGCAGTTTTATTTTCAAAATACTTACAGCTGGACCAGGTTCTCCAGGAGGTCCAGGATCACCGGGAAACCCAACAGGGCCCTACAGAAATTAAAAACAAGGTAAAACTAATGAGTATCAAGAAAAAGTAATTGCAAATAAGATATTTTTATTGATATATAGGCTCTGAGAAGATACAGCCTCTAAAACAAAAATAGTTCATACGATGCTCACAAGATATTTTTGAATACAACTACCTTAAATCCAACAAGAATGTTAAGAAATTTAGGAAAATATTGTTGTGGCTCCGTTGCCTGAGCCTGGGCTATCGACGGATGCAGACTCTGAGAGTGAGGGGGAGGAGTTGGCAAGGCATCCCTCTCCAGGACCCTCCTCTCTGGCAATGCCTCCGGAGGACACCGAAGGCCAAACGATAGGCTCAGAGCCAAGCATGTCCCCACAGCCACAGGTGGACAGCGACGAGGAAAATAAGTGCTGGCTGGACCCTCGCCAGAGGCGCAGGGAGAAGCGTGCGCAGCAGAGGGGAAGACGTGCCAGAGATTAGCTGAGTCACTGGACCACACCCCACAGGCTATAAAAGGGAGTGTGGTGGCCATTCGGACTCTGTGACAGACAAAGCTAATCTCTGGCGAGGCACTTTGCACCTTCGGACACAACACCTATTTGCTGTGGATTTAATTACAAACTGGACTATTCAAACTGTGTGTATTTTTGTCTATGTTATCGGAGTAAAAGCTCTTGGCAGGCAGCCACAGAGTTGCTGCCAAGTTCCTTATCACTGACGTTGAGTGTTTGAAGAGTTTATTTAACCCTCGGCTGGCTGGTTGGGTGTGTGTGTGGTACGGGGACAGAACAAATATTTTTTATTTATCGATTTATTAAATTTCCATGCCACCCTTCTCACTGATACAGCAACTCTGTCTACAACAGATCTTCCTGACAGCACTCAGAATTGCTTTATAGAGAGTTGAGAAAATACAGTTAAGAAATGAAATAGGGCTCGGTTATACTTATTTTTAAATCTTAATATTTGGGGAGGGGGGGGGAATTAGTATCTTCACTCACTGGATTTCCCTTTGGACCATCATCACCTGGAGGTCCTTTAAGTCCAGGAGGTCCTGCTGCTCCAGGTGGCCCAGATTCACCTTTTTCACCTCTTTCGCCTTTTGGACCCTGCAAAAAATAAGAGTTTTTAATGGATAAATAGATTGCTTAAAACAAGTAGGGAGTAATCAAAAAATAATAATCTATAAAAATCTCAGTAATGTTGAAACAATATATTTTGAGCTGAGAAATGAAGAACACACTCCAAAATTTCCCAACAAAATCTGTTCGAAAAAGAAATTAATTTCTGGGGAGGTTTGAAAACGATCTGAAGTGCAAATGATTGTAAATTAATTGTATAATTCTTCATGATAAATCACTGAGTGAAAAGATTTTCTGAACGCACACAGTATGTAGAAGTATGATGCTAATATTTAGGAATCCTGTTTTATGATTAATGAAAACTGCTACTTCAAGAAGAATGGGATCATACGCAATAGGTCTCTCCCTTGAAGTTCTCTATAGTATGACTGTCACTGTGTTTAAAATGCTGATGGAACAAAAATTTAGAGATGTAGGTTAAATGTTAGACGTAGCAATAGCACTTAGACTTATATACCACTTCACAGTGCTTTACAGCCCTCTCTAAGTAGTTTACAGAGTTCGCATATTGCCCCCAACAATCTGGGTCCTCATTTTACTGACCTCGGAAGGATGGAAGGCTGAGTCAACCTTGAGCCGGTGAGATTTGAACTGCTGGCAGTCAGCAGAATTAGCCTGCAATACTGCATTCTAACCACTGCGGCACCCCGGCTCTAATTGAAAAGCCTGTCCAAATAACCGGAATAAGGGCATGGGCAAATAAGCCAAGATTATGATAGCAAATGAGTATAATGCCAGTTTTCAAGATCAATATTAAAAAAAAAGCTCAGAGATGATATGAGTCAGAAAAATTGGTGGGAAAGACAGACAGATATCACACAAATTGACCAACAGACCCTGCTCCTTGAAATTATCTTGAAATTAAAAAAAAATTTGCTTCAGATTTTTGCTATGTAGATCAAGTAGCAAATAGAACTCATTTCATCACTAAGAATCACTAATTTTAAAAGAAAACCTTTCCTGGTCCATTGAAAGTGTCATAATGAAATTATGTGTACATTTTGGCAGAAAGAAACAGAACATGTTACTATATGAAAGCACTATAGAGAACCTATAGTACAGTCACTTCTACAAAACCTACAGGAAGAAAAAGTATATACTTACAGTTGTGCCACCTTCTCCAGGAGGCCCAGGATTTCCAGCTTCTCCAGGCTCACCCTATGAATATTTAAAGGTAGAAGTAATACTATATAGTGACTCTTGTCTTTCTTACTTCCATTTAATTTAATATTTTGATTAAAATGTCCTTCTTGTTAAAAGACAAATACTACTCTATATATCATCTATTAATGAACTCCTCTTCAAACTTAAAAAAAAAAAACTTGAAGTAAATCCTTGAGAAATCAGGAAATGCTAATAGAAAATTATTTCAAAACATCTGGTTAGACATTATGTTAGGTATTCAGCCTAAGGAAAGACTAATAAATAAACATAGTGACAATAAATAAAATAACATGCTGACAGTTAACAAACTTTTCATTTCTGGTCTCAAAAGCAAACATAGCAGCATTTATTAGTGATAGCTCTTTATTAAACCAGAAGGCTTGTCTGGCATATATAAACAATCTGTGAAAAGGCAACATGTATACACCATTAAAGAAATGTTTAAGTTAATTTATTCATCTCTTGAGCCCATATTGAGAATTCCATGAAACCCCTATCAGAAATGAGGAGTAATCAGTGCGCTTCCCTTGGTTTCATATGGAACCGGCTCAATATTTTTGATCTTCCTTGGCAAGATTTCAGAAGTGTTTTGCCATTGTCTGCTTCCTAGGGTTAAAGGAGAGTGACTGGCCCAAGATGACATCTGCTGATTTATATTTAAAGGGGAACTCATGGTCTCATGGTCTCCTGATGGCTTAACCACCATAACAAACTATCTCATTCTCTCTTTATAGAAAGACAATCATATATAGAAACTCTAATATAAAGTATATGTCAGTATCTGGCATACTGCCTATGGAACGTCATTCTATAGAAATGTCTGTGTTATCTTCTGCGTTCCCACACAAGGACATTGGTTTATAGAATTGACCGATGTCATGGAACATAGTGGAATAAGCAGTCAATTATAATATGGAATATACTGAAAGAATCCGAAGGCTGTAGTTCCATTCCCCTGGAATAGCATCCCAAATACCAAAGGATATATTGAATTTCCTGTTCCAAAATCAGAAAGAGTATATAGGATTCTCCTGCCTTGTCCCTTTAAATGATTTCTGAGAACTTTGAGTTCAGGAAAGCAAACAACAACAACAACAGTGGAATGTCAAGGTCTTACAAGGCTAGTGAAACAGTTACATCTCAGATTGGATATGAAAGTGGAATTAGTTCCATATGAAGAGTGCAAGACTAGTAATTGGATCAAGATTTGAAACACCATGCTTATTATTTCTACATTGTATACATATAATTAATATGTTATAATTAGAATCAGGTCATTGAGAGATAAAGCCTAATATTCTCCCTTTTGATTAGCAGGCTGAAGTATTTTTTTAAAAAAATCTTCCTTCTGGAATTCCTTTTAATTGAAGATGCCAAGACAGAAACTTTAATCAATGTATTCAAAGCATAACTTTTTTTTTTTTTTAAGAAAGCTATGGGCACTTTTCTGAAAAATGTCCTTTTAAGAAAACTAGGCTTCCCTCCCTAAGCCTAGCTCCATTAGATCATATTTGAATCAAGTGCATCCACACTGTCAACTTCCAGTCCATTTCACAATATTTTAAAGCCTGTACTTTTTTTGGGGGGGGGGTTGGTTTTTAAGTGCTTAATGCACATGTATAATATTGGTTGTTCATAGGTGTAACCTATTCTGAGAAAGACAGAAAGCATTAAAGATTCAGCATGACACTCGAGTTTTTACAGCAGCTATCTTTGGCCTATATGATTGCATGAATAACAAAAGGAAAGAACAATCTCGTTAAACCTGCATGGCATTAACTAGAGCAAAAAAACCTTTGGATTTGAATGACTTTTAAAAAGAGGTGTACATTATAATTTCCATGAGAATCACTATGGATTATTGTAAAGTTTTGTGGTACTTCTCAATGTTTTATCAACATCTTTAAGAACATGTATTATAAATCTAGCTGTTATGTACAAGCGGAATCTGGCAACACAGCCTTCTTTAACATCAGTACAGGAGTAAGACAGAGATGTATACTATCACTATTCTTGTTTCTCCTCTCCATGGACTTCGTTTTTCAGAGAGCAATGGATAACCCTAGCTTTGGCATCCCATGGGCAACAACCTATCTAACAGATTTAGATGGTGCAGACGACATCGTATTGCTTGGTGAAACAAGAAGGTACTTGCAATAAATGCAAGTTTAGATAATGAGGCCAACAAGATTGGCTTGAGTATAAATTTTGAGAAGACCAAGTTTATGCAAGTCGGATGTGCTCAGGACAATATGCCTATAACAGTCTGTGGCCAGGCTATAGAACATGTCCAACAATTTATGTATCTTGGTAACATTATGTCTATGAATGGAGGACATTCATCATCGAATTGGAATGGCAGCGGCCGTGTTTCAACGCAAAAATCAGATTTAGAACATTTATTGAGAACTGTGATTGAATGTCAAATGTGGTTTGTTGGCCATATCTTAGATAAAGGTAAAGGTTCCTTTCACACATATGTGCTAGTCGTTCCTGACTCTAGGGGGCGGTGCTCATCTCTGTTTCAAAGCTGAAAAGCCAGCGCTGTTCGAAGATGTCTCCATGGTCATGTGGCCAGCATGACTAAACGCCAAAGGCTCATGGAACGCTGTTACCTTCCCATCAAAGGTGGTCCCTATTTTTCTACTTGCATTTTTTACGTGCTTTCAAACTGCTAGGTTGGCAGAAGCTGGGACAAGTAATGGGAGCTCACCCCGTTACGTGGCACTAGGGATTCGAACCACTGAACTGCCAACCTTTCAACTGACAATCTCAGTGTCTTAGCCACTGAGCCACCACGTCCCTTGACCATGTCTTGCATATGCCTAAAAACTAGCATCCAAAAATTGCTCTACGTTGGATACCTTCAGGAGGAATGTCTATGGAGATTCTCAGTCATCTAGGTCATGGTTGTCCCAAAGGTGCTTTTTCAAGAGGCAACTGTGGGGGCAATAAGCTGACTTTGTATAAATATACAAAAGTATGAAGGCTATTGCTTAACGCACTATAAGCCGTCCTGAGTCTCTGGAGAAGAGCGGCATATAAATCAAATTAAAACAAAAACAAAAACTGGACTTTCTGGTTTTTCTTGAAAAAGCATCTTTGGGACTTGAGGGGGAAAAGGAAAAATGAAGCCAGTCTCAGAAAACTTGGCATCAAATACTTAAGGAAGATTTTAAGATTATTAATGTCCCTTGGGACAATGCAGAAGATGCTGCAAATGATAGAAACCACTGGAAAACTCTTGATGCCCAATTTGCTCTGCACAGGACACATTGATGATGATAGCTCCTTCTTGTGTCGTTTTTAAAATGTGATCAAGTGCTGCTTTGCATTTGGCAGCAAGTATACCAAAATGTTTTTTTTTTCTTCTATTTACATTGGACCATGAATTGCAATCTCTGGGATGATGAATATACCATGAGAGAAATTTTACTGTAAAACAAGAGATGTTACTACAATTGCAGCATGGAAGGAGACAAAGAAATTGAAAATTGCTGAATGATTTTATGGTGCGAGGAATATTCCTGGAAAGTTGAACATGTTTCAAACCTTGAATTTTGTAGTAGTTTAGGTACCCACCACCCAAATATTTGCATAGCTTCTAAAACTAGAAAGGCTGATTCAAATATAAAGAGGATAATTTGTATATGTCCATTTCCTTTGACACAATGCTAACAAGAAAGATTTTGTTTGACGGGAATCTAGGAAAAGGAAGATAAAGTGATGTGCGTTGTAGAATCAATATCTTGCAATGGATGTCAACATTAGAGCAACAGAGCATTAAAAATAGATTGAAATGGGAAAGGTAAAATCTTTACTTACTTATTCTATAGTCTTCTTAAAAATGAAGAACAATGGCACCCACATTAAATAGCTGGTCCTTCTTCTGTGTTCTTTTGAACACAGAAGAAAAGGCCTGGAGCCTTTTGTCTCCATTTCTGGCAATGATTAAATCATGATCCCTTATTTGTATGACCTGCACCTTTGGTCAGTGTTATTGCACAATGGAAGATCTGAACTGGAGGGTAAAGAGTTAGATAGTGCTTCAAAAAGAATACAGGAAGAATTTATTTGATGCAAAATTTCAGACATGAAAAGAAAGGGAAGATCAAGGACTTCAACTCAGGCCAAGAAGACAAAGACGAGTTGCCCCCGGAGATACGGCGGATCCCGGATCTGCACACTTTCCGTCGTGCCTTAAAGACATTTTTGTTTCATCAAGCTGGGCTGACCTGACCATATTTTTTAAATTGTTTTGATTTTAAATTGCTAAATTATGGGTTTTTTAATATGGGGGTGTTTTAACTGTGGGCCAAATTAATTTAATTGGTTTTTAATATTGTTTTATATTTTTGTATTTGCTGTATTTTATCTGCTGGCTGTTCACCGCCCCAAGTCCTTCGGGAGAAGGGCGGTATACAAAATAAATAAATAAATAAATAAATAAATAAATAAATAAATAAATAAATAAATAAATAAATAAATAAACAAATAAACAAATTAATAATAATAATAATAATAATAATAATAATAATAATAATAATAATAAGAAGAAGAAGAAGAAGAAGAAGAAGAAGAAGAAGACGAAGGAGAAGGAGAAGGAGAAGGAGAAGGAGAAGGAGAAGGAGAAGGAGAAGGAGAAGGAGAAGGAGAAGAAGACAGTTTGGAAATCTTCTCAAGGACCTACCAGAAATCTTGTTTATGAGTTTAAAAAACAGAGGAAAAAATGATTTCATTTTTAGGTATTAATTATTACTCTATAACTATAGCATGTTATTTTCAGTCATGTACAATGACATAACATTAAGTGAAGTTATATTAGTCTAAGAAATATCTATACGTCAATATTTCATATACAACAATTTCAATTTACAATGGCACTGAAAAAAGTGACTTTCAAATGGTCCTTGCACTTACAATTGTTTCCACATCCTCACAGTCACATGATCAATATTTGAAAACTGGCATGTATTTATGATGTCTGCAGTGTTCTGGAGGGTCACATGATCACTTGCAACCTTCCCAGTGGGTTTTTGACAAGCAAAGT
Organism: Pantherophis guttatus; assembly: GCF_059756535.1. Taxonomy (NCBI): domain Eukaryota; kingdom Metazoa; phylum Chordata; class Lepidosauria; order Squamata; family Colubridae; genus Pantherophis; species Pantherophis guttatus. Next base: position 88,497,107 of record NC_142065.1, read on the forward strand.
CAATGGGGAAAGCTACATTAGCTTACAACTGCAGCAAAAAAATTTTTTGTAAAAGATGGTGTATCTTACTTAATGGCAACACTTAGCAATGGAAGTTCCACTCCCAATTGTGCCATTAGTCAATGATTGCCTGTACTGTAATGTTTCTATAATACAAAATTTTAGCCCATATTTGATTATATAGTATTCTTTTCAACTTGACATCCTGTCGATATGTTGATTTTATAAGTCACAATATTCTTAACCAACTTTAAAAAGCCATATGGCTAGGAATTTAGCAATTATAATCCAAATTCACCTCCATAATACCAGGATCATGGGACTGATATGGTCAGTCCTTCTGAATACATAGAGGTAGATACAGAAAGAGGTGTAATTTCCCTTAGATTCTATAAACTTGAAATATACAATTTCAGTTTCCAAGGTCCCAATTCTTGAGTGGAAATGTTTAAAATACAAATAAAGGGAATCATAATGTAACTGTTCCCATATTTTCTTTTTTCTTTTTTTAATGTTTACGTTATATTTTTAAAAAATTGAGGAGGGAGGTATCTTTACAGTTAAAAATATGGGAAAGAAAGATTCAAATCTATCTTTTGTAGATTCTGAATTTGACAAATTCAAATCTTAGACATGTTTTAGATTAGATTATATCTGCTGCTACAGTTTACTAGTTAATAGCCCTATTCTTCTAATTTATTCTGACAATGGCAATTCCACACAATAAGGTTAGGGTTAGGGTTACAGTTATATATATATTCAATTTGTTTTTAAGAGAAACAATTTTTCATTAAAAAAAATAATTCTTTACATCCCCAACAAGATTACAAAGAATTTTAAATAATAATTTAACAAGAATAACTATAGTTTTGACACTGTTGCACCCACTGTACTTCCTTGGGATTTTATAGATAAAAAGGCAGTAATAATAATGTGACACCTGCCACATAACCAGCCAGATTTAACAATTATCAATAAGAAAGGGGAAAAAAGTCTGGATAATGGACAGGGAGGACCCGGAATAGAAGAGAAACAATTGGGGGGAAAAATCACAAAATGCCAAAATCTATAAATAGGAGTAGAATAACTATGAAAAAGAAAGCAAAGAGAGTACCAACAGAAATGGGTGCTTTGGGTGCAATTCCAAAACATTTGGAACACCACTTGAATACCATTGTCATTGACAAAATCACCACCAATCAATTGCAACAACTTACATCCATTGATGGTACCTTTAACATCATGAAACAAAGAACATCTGCCTATGCCAGGTCCTTGGAAAGGTCTCCAAGGTGGACAAAAATGTTGACTCCAACCTAAACATCTGTCTGACTCAACAAAACATCTGTCAGGTTCAACAAAATGTTGAATCCAACCTAAACATCTGTGTAACAATAATAATATATTTGTCACAAACATCTAATGCACGCAGCAAAACAAACCCTAGTCTATGGACACTTATGAAACAAGATATTTATTAGATGCAATTTTACACATATGCCCTAAAATGTAACCATCACTAAATTCAAAAGTAGATATTTAGGATAATGTATTTTTGTTGACAGGAATTTATGGACACTACAGTCCAATCTCTCAACAGAACATCAGAGGGATATTTCCTATTCCATAAGCTATAACATGATTAAAAGCATTCACTGTAGTTTCTTACCTTCTGACCAACTCCTCCAACAGAGCCAGCTGAACCTGATGGACCTTGAGGACCCTTGGATGAGAAGAATATTTAAGGTGAGACATATGTTAACTATGCCTTAAACTACATACATGTATATACATGTGTAAACATCATCAGATGTTCATGTATTTCTTACATCTGATCCGCTTGGACCTTGAGGGCCTCTAGGGCCAGGGGGACCTGGAGGACCCTGCAAGAGAGAAAACACAAACAAAATTACAAAATTATAAGTCTGGTCCAAAGGACAAGAGGAAATGGGAAAAGTAAGTTTAACTTGCTCCTTATTTTGAACAATCTTTGGTGAATCAACTTTATGGGGACGTTTAGAGGAGAAAGAACAATATCTTACCATTGGACCAACATCGCCATTTTCACCTTTTTCACCTGGGGGCCCAGGAAGACCCTAGTGATAAGAAACAGCAATAGAAATGCATAGTATTAATTATAGAATAGTTCAAATAATGGCACATGGCAGAAAATATTTTCTAACCTAACATTTGAGGAATCTAGATTCCCTTAGCGTTTTTTACTTTCAAAGTTCTAAAGTGAATGCATAAAATCATTTTGTAGTGTGGATGAATTGCATTTTTATCTCGTTTTATTCATTTTACTAACTGAATTTGCACAGCCGATTCCTGAGAATGGTTCCTGAAGAACTTCCAACAAATGCCACAAGTTAAAACATAAAACACAAAATGAAATTATTCTAAAATGCAATTCAAGCACAGTTGCTTAAAGATGATCTCCATGATAAAAGATATATTATTTAAAAGGCTCAGATAAAGAATGTTTTTTCTGGCACTGAAATGTATGGTAGCCTGGCAAGCAGTTTCTTAAGTGAAGTACAACTATTGAAAAGTGCACCTATCCTGATCCTTATCCCATCAGGATAAGCATCAGGATTTAATTTAATTTAATAGGAGCAAACTGCTTAATTTGAAGCAGTCTGGATATTTCTGCAAATTTTATTATTAGATTTTTATCCAACCTTTATTACTTTATAAGTAACTGAAGGTGGTGAACATTCATAATGCTCCTTCCTCCTCCTTTTGTTCCCTACAACAGCCCTATGATGTGGGTTGGACTGAGAGAGACTGACTGACCAAAGTCACCTTCCCAGCTTCCTTAGCTTTCCTGACTAAGGCAGAACTAGAACCCACAGCCTCCTGGTATCTAGGCCAGCATCTTAACCACTATACCAAGATGGCTATGTACTTGTATTTGAGAGCAAAACAAATACTTTTCAGAAAATGGGAACAGTATACTCAATCCAGATGCCAAAGTCATAAATCATAATTTTACATTTTGACTTTAAAATCTGCCAAAGCACTTATATAGCAATCGTATATTCTGATTTCAATAATGTCAAACTTTTGTTGAATCTAATATTTAAGGTATCTGTTATGCGAAAAACTCACCTTAATGGCTCAAGTTATATGTGACATGCTGCCTATATATTTTTCCATTTCTAAAATAATGTCCTTATCCTCCTACACATACAAAATCTTTTTATATCAAGCAATAAAACATTCATCTTTCAAATATGATAATTATAGCTTTCAGTAACATCATTAATGATCAAAGAATATCTCTCTTTTGCTTTCTATAATGCTCAAAAAAATTTAAATATAAATTTATTCTACCTTGTTTCTACATTTAATTTAGTATTGCCTTCAAGCAGAGATAAATTCTGGCACAATTCCCTTAATGTTTTTTGCAAGGAATATTTTATATTCCTAAAATATAAGTATATTTTTCAAAAACCGAAAAACAGCACTGAAAATAAATGGGAAAAGTACAGAAACAAAAGGATAATTGCTTCCAGTTTTGGCATAGGTAAGAAACTGCAAATTATGTTGATTAGTATTAATAAGGCAAATTCAAGTTGTTCCCACTCGTGCTAAATATGCAAGAAGAAAAGGTTATATAACAATGGCTTTTTATAAGCCATTTTTAGTCTAATATATATGAAACAAACTTTCTTTTGCTGTTGTATCATTTGCCCAGCTCATTCCAATTATTTGGAAGTTGAATAGACTTTGCAGCATTTAAACAAAGAAACTATAAGGAATGGTAATATGCATAATGAAATATATTCATTGATTGTGAATAATGAAGAATTGTAGAGTCAATAAAAGCTTGACTTATTACCAGTATCTAAAGATAATTTAATGGCAGGTGTTATTAATTATTTAAAGACACAGTAAATAGATGTTGATCACTGGATGCATAGCACTGAGTTCTGACATTCATGAGCTATGTTGCTCTTGAATTCATTCAGAACTTCAGATTATTTGAACACTCAATCACTTGGGAGAAGCTGTCTTTCTTTTCCATTGACTGCAAGATTTATTGTTGTAGTCTTATTCGAACAGTCTCTCGATGTGCACTAAATGCATGTAACAGAGCTTTATAATGGAATGTTTTTCAGACTGATGCTTCAAGAATCAGGTTCAAATTGTTCATGTTAGGCCCAAGTGCTAAAGTCAATAGAATCTATTCTCTTTTCCTATTTAAAAGACAAATTGGGCTTGAACTGAAAGAATATGCTTAGAAAGGAAAACAGGAAAGTCCTGGTTCACTAGGATATTGGACAGGTTTATGCTCTAAGTTTTAGGTTGAAATTGTAGCAGATTTCTAATGAAATAGTCAACAGAAAACTGGATCATGAAGCATAATATATGTTGCACCCACCCATCTCAAATATATGTCCTCCACGTATGTTAAAATTATAACTCTCAGAATACTAAACCAGCATGAATTTTAGAAGGATACCAGGCTGGAGAAGCCTGTTATACATTTTACACAAACTCTCCTGTATTCCAACACTGTGGGTCATTCTTTTTTTTTACAGATTGAATGTGTAATGTTGGCAAATCATGCAAAATGTAGAATCTTGTTTTATGCAAAAAGTATCCACTGAATTAACTATTAAAACCAATAGAAGTTTGGAGACCACTTAAATGGGCACATCATCTCACCTATAATATCATTCTTCAAAATTACTATAGATAAAACCTTAAGTTCTTAATGAATAAATATTGCTGGTAGAACGCTGAGACATTCACTAACTAAAAGCCTTGACTGCAGTTTACAAAACTGAAGGGGAAAAAAATCAATCTCCACATTCAAAATAGTGTGTGAGTCACAGTTCATCTTCATACCAAAAAGTGTGGGTGATGGACTCTTAGGGTTCCTACTGAAATAAACAGATACAATTGGTCTGAAGGATAATAATTTCATGTAACTAAATATAGAACTAATATGTAGTTACTGATTTATGTGGCAGATATTAGATTTATCTATATACTGTCTTCTACCAAAATAAATCTGGGAGTTTTACCATCTAAAATAATAGAGTATGTTATACACCATCTGGCACAGCAGACTTACATATGCAAGTACTATTTTAGAATCATGATTACATGGTGTGTGGCGTGGTCCAGATATGATGCAAGGATCCAAAGATTACTTGTTTATTTGAGCGCTCCAAGTTTCGTTGAGAGTTGCACAACATAAAAGTTTCATAAATTATTATTATTATTTAGTATTTAATCTTCAATTCAATTCACAGTCTGAGACTGGTAAAAACTTAACAGTTCAAGTCCTAATCAAGACCCTAAGAGCTGTTAAGGTAACATCTGAATATATAGGCAGTTTTTTTGCAAAAATATTCAGATCTGATAAAGATCTGCAAAAATATTCAGATCTGATAAATTCAGGGATCTAGGCAACCCTTTGGTATAGGTCCAATAGCTTCTATTACTATTGGTACAACCATTGATTTCTCCCTCCAAAACTGCTGAAATTCAATTTGCTGCTGCTGCTGCTGCTGTTGTTATTGTTATTGTTATTAAACAAGATTGAAACTTGCCTAGTTCTGCTCACTATCAGTTCTAGCCTCTAATGTGCATTGTAACTTCCAAATACATTAAATATATCAATAAACATTACTTGATGATGTTTGGCAAATTACCATTATTGTATTCTACAATTGTTATACAGATAGTCCTCCACTCACAACCACAATTGAGCCCAAAATTTCCATGGCTTCACGAGACAGTAGTTAAGTGAGTTCTATTTTGATTTTTTGCCACAGTTTTAAGCGAATCACTGCGTTTGTTAGTGAATCATATGGTTTTTAAGCAAATCTGGTTTCTCCAATGGCTTTGCTTGTTGGAAGCCAGCTGGGAAGATTACAAATGGTGAGCACATGACTCTGTATGTCACGTCTGCAAATAGTAATTAATGATAAATACTTTCCAGTAGACAAGTGCCCAAATTTTGATCACATGACCATGGGGATGATGTTACAATGGATCTAAGTGTAAAAACCGGTCATAGATCACTTATTTCAGTGCTGTTGTGACCTCAAACAGTCACTAAATGAATGGTTGTAAATCAAGGACTACCTGTAAAAAGAAATGTACACTGTCCAGAGCTACTTATACGAAGGGCATGATATAAGTATAAATAAAAGTGCATACTTGATTTTCCTATAGATATTTCTGGGGGAGGAAGAAACCGGGAGGTGTGTATACATTGAATTTTAAAGCATTAAATATCTCAGGAAAGAAAAGTTACACAGATGTCCTAAGAATTAGGACAATTGTGGTCACAATGCTTAGAATGAATCATTACCTACAAATTACTTGCTTGCAGATGTGACTGTGGAAAAAGTAAAGAGCTTCCTGTTGAAGATGCTAAATCTCATCAATTACTATTTGCTGACATGACATGCACTAACAACCAATCTAGCAGTTTGTTATTAAGATTTATTGAGCCATAAACCTGTCTATTGTATCTCAAACTTAGGTCCTCAATTAATGTGAAAGTTTAATTTTTCAGTCTGTCAATAGTACCATTACAATTATGGGAGAATAGATGTGTCTAAGGTTAAGTATGCTAATTATTTTCGAATTTGTTCTCAAGCACAGTCTTGATATGCTCACACTTAAATATCCCCACTGTCAAAACCTCTCTCCTAATTTATGTTCCGAAGAATTTGATGCTGACATGCAGTTTTTAAAATTTGCCTTTTCTTTAAATCAATTTATTATTGTTGTTCATTTTTATTTTCTTTCTGTAAGAGGTTGAAGAGGTGATTTAAGAATATTTAATACTGTAAGTGTTTGAATTGTTTTATTTTTTGTTTTTAGGTAACATCTATGGTCTTTTATAATGTGCTTTGGGAGTAATGGTTTCATTACACACCTTGGAAACCTTAATTCTATCTGATCAGTTGTACTTATATCAGCTATTACAACTATAAAATCCTTTAGATGTAAGAAGCTTGTACGTCCCTATGGGTAGGAAGTTTTGCTGAAGGTTCTGATGAGTTTTCCTATTATTTTTTAGAATGAGAGATTGCACAATAAAAGATGTAGAAAGAGGGACATCACATTTTATCAGACGAACAGCTAACAAGGTTCAGATATTTCAGGGAAAGATTTTAAAACAGCGATTTATTTACAAAAAGCTTAAGACAGAATCAGTTGCAGTATTTACCACAGGCTTACTACTGAGATTGGAAGAAACTCTGCTATTAAATGGTAACGCTTTAAAATAATGATTTGTATTATTGAAACCTTTTCTAGTATGTATGATTGCAAACGTATCAGACAATGTGATGATAATTTGGATATATCAAGTAAAATTTGACATCAAGGAATATTCTTCATAACAAAAAGAAAGATGCTATATGTCCTACATGATTTTTCTTGTTACTATGCATTCTGTGCGAACTCTTGATTGCTCAGTGGCCCTTTATTAGCACAATTGTGAATACTGGTACAAGAAATTATTACAAAGGAAAATGAGATTGAAAGAAACATTTTCAGCATTTGTTTAAAACTCAGATTAATGAGTAGCTACCCTTCACACAACCACCAGTAAATTAAATTTACATAAAGTATATAACACTTACAATGCAGACAGAATTTGCACTGTATTTCCATTGTGGAGCAGCTAAAAATGCTAAATTCATCAGCCACTTTACTAAAATAGCAATTTCATTATCATGCAACTTTTAAATTGTTGCATTTTTTTAAAAAAAAATATTTAATGTTTTAAAAACATGTTTCCTTTCTTATCCAAAACATTTTAATACTTATTCTTAAATAGAAAAGTGTTCCAGATGTTGCACTGAACTGAATCAATTTTACACTGGAACGTATTTTACTTTGTAAAGTAGGCAGCAGATTGACTCATTAATTCCCTTCTGGAGCTTTGAAATGAAACAGCTGTGCCTGCAGAAAAAATCCTGGGAAAGCCCTTGAATGATGAGGATTGCTTTTGTCTCCAATTTTTTTTGTGGACATCCTGATGAGAGATCCAGTGTTTTGGGATGGCTTACCATCCCTTCCACACCTGTAATGAATTTTGTAGTGGAGGATAATTATGATCCAAAACTTGCCTTTAAAGAACTCAGCTTTAGTGTTTCTGCTTTAGTGTTTCATCTGCAATTCTAACAACTTTAGAATGGTGATTTAAGGATTTATTTGTTGTCACTGTCAGTACTCTGTATTGTTTATTATGTAAAATAGCCTCTATTGTTCAATAGGCTCACTTTACAATAGATGAAAAAAAAAAAAGATGTGCAGGAAGGATAATACAATAAAATATACCTGAAGGCCAATAGGTCCTGGAGGACCAGGAAAGCCACGTGCACCTTCATCTCCTTTCTGTCCAAACATCCCTTGTTGTCCTCTTGGACCAGGCTCCCCATCACCTCCCTGTAAATTGAAATAGGTTTAACTGACTCAAAATGTAAAGTATGTCCCAACAATTTCATCTCCATTAGTTGTATAAAAAATACAGATCTAGAAAATGGGGGAGAACTCCCTCCCCAGATTCTGAACCCAACTCTGTGAGCTACAGAAACATCTCATTGACTTCAATTGTGCTGAGGCAGCTTAATCATGTACAAGATTGCTCCCTTTACCTCATTTCTTGCAAATGATTCCATAAATTCAACCCTGGGAAACAGACATTCTAAAAGAGTAAATAGTGAGGGGGTTTGGATGCTTGTCACAGAAATATCAAAAGTACCATTTATTAGCCAAGATCTATTTGTCTTGCTCAGGGGGAAAAAAAGCTAAATACGTGGATAATGGTGCTGTCTTTCACAGTTATCTGAAATCATTACAGAATTTTCTTGGTTAGATATTACCCTGGAAAAGTCCTAAGGGATGCAATCCATAATAGACATGTGGCTGATTCACAAAGACAGATTTTTAAATGAATGCAAAATTAAGCAATGGGTTATGTACAGTACATGGAACACCTGTACAATATGTAAAGCCATTGAAAAGGATGCTTTTGTGCTCAATGAAGAACCTGTGCCAAAAACGTGTTTTTCTTTTGCGTTGTCATACTAATGAACAAAGGAAGCAGAATGGCATTGATTTAAAGCTTATATTAACCTTGCAGGTATGTAGTCATAGAGTCCTGGATTTTTATTTTTATTTTAAGAAAATCCAGGTTTTAAGATGTGTAAATCATTTCTAAACCTTTTCAATGAACAGTGAGATTTTTTTTTAAATAGAAAAAGTTCTGAAGAATTCATTTGCAATTTGTAACAAACAGGAAACTTACAGCAATTCCAGGAGCACCAATAGGACCCTGAAGACCAGGTGGTCCTGAAGGTCCCTGGATAAAAAAAACATTATTACATTATTCAAATATACAACTTACATTATTCAAATATAACATGCATTACCATCTTTCTTTGAAGAGATGGAGCTTAAGGTTTATTACTTTCATTGAAGCAGACCAATGTTCTGAGATTGCTTTTTTTTTTTTTTTGCATCTTCTCAATGCATCAGTCTTGCTTTTTTAATAAACAGGTTTTAGTATTCTAGCTTTTTAATTTACTCATTCATTTGCACCCTTTCTCTTCAGCTGAAAGGGCAGAGATGTTTGCAGACAGCAAGCACAATCTTCTTCTTCTCAGATTTAAAGTATCAAATAAATTACACAAGAAGAAGGAAAGAGGAAAGCAAATTCAACAGCTTAAGTTAAAGTTCAATAGGAAGAGTTAATGCAACCAGCTGGAAAGAAAGGGAGGGAAGGAACTGAAAAGAACTAGTCTTTCAACAAGGACCGCTCTTTCCATATAGTCCATAATGTAGACCACGGATGTCAAACTTGCTGCGTCATATTGCTGTCATGTGACGTTTTGCAACGTTTTTCCCATCCACAGAGCTGGGGTGGGCATGGCCTGCACGTGACGCATCGGGCCTGTGGGCCACCAGTGTGACACCTCTGATGTAGACTGACAGAAAGGGAATGATGACATCTTCCCCTAACCTTTGAAATATTGGGCCAGAAATTAACTTAAAGCTCTTCATCTTGTTATAGGTAAAGGGCATTATCACTAGTACTTGATATCAAATAGTCAAGCTTGAATAAATAAAATGGAATTTTAAATGACAATAATTACTACTGTCATTTAAATAGTAAATTTGATAGAATATTACAATTCAGTAAATAAGCCTGAATAATGTTTTATTTATTTAAAATAAGATTTTATTTTATGACTTATATATTTCTTGAAAATAGTCCTTCCAGGTTGACTTGTTTTTAAGAATAGTAAAATTGAGCAAAAGACTTAAATTTAAACGCATCAGAGCATCTTGCAATCATATTAAAATGTGCTCATATTTACATGATGTTTATTGAGCAATGTCAGTTAAAATGACAATAATTTAGTAACAATCTCTGAAAATGAAAATGATCCATGTTAGGAATATGACTGAGAACATCCAAAATTTGAGCATCGATACATATTCTGACATATTGTTTGTGCAACACGATTGGCTAAAAGTACCCATGTAGAAAAATGCTAACATGAAAACTAAGAAAGAGTAATTACATAAGCAGCACCTATAACTAAATGAAATTAGCTACATGCAATTTTTACTTTGATTGTAGCAACCAGGTGAATTTTATTTAAAATATTCTAGTAAATCTCCTCAAAGTAAAATTTGATTCCAAACTTTGTGAAAGATAAATATAATAACTTTTCATATCCCTCTGAAGTTTTATTTTATTAAAAAAAGTCTTTTAACCATTTTGCTAGAGATCAATAGAATACAGATTATGGCAAATGTGTCTAAAAAGTTGTATTGTTACTAACTTTTGCAATATTTTTCCAAATATGGAAAATACATGCATTTCTTTTTCCATATTAATACAGTAATGAATAATAAGCACATACAGAAAAGAGAAAAGCAAGGCAGGAAGATGAAACTTTATCATTTCTATAAGAAATAAATTGTAAGAAAATATTTTAAATCCACTCCCCACTATTTTAACATGTCACCAAGATGCTCAAGATAACTGACAAACCTAAAAACATAATAAGGAATGCTGTCACCTAATATTTCAACATTCTGCACTCATAGAAAACAATGTGAAATACAGTGACAGCAGATACAATTATTATAAAAAAAAATGATAAAGAGAAAAAAAAAGCCTCATGTATAAATAACAGTAATTAGCTATGGCAATCAAAATGCCCTTCAAAAATAAATAAAAGTTTTCACAATCTATTAAATGTCTAAAACAAAGTAAGTCAAGCTAAGAATTGGAAGAAAATTTAATGGAATCCTTTTCTCCTGGTAAGTAGAGTGCTACATATAGCATTTATGAGTGTGACAAGCAGCATCTTATTTCCTGCTAAAATAGGAGAAATTGCAGGGATAATCTGGGGGAGAGATCCATCTCCATAGCTCCAAAGTTCAGAAAGTCCAGCAATTATTGTTACTTCAACAGCAGGGAAAAGAAGTAGCTTTATTTGAGAATCTGATCAACCACAAAGATCTCTTGCAGTAGTGGTAGCCCAGTGTCTCTGTAGATACTTTCTTTGGGGGTTTTCCAGGCTTAGGAAGATGTGCAACCACAAAGGAGGTGAGTTATGGAGAAAAAGAAGCTTTGATCTGTCAAGGACAGGGCTAAAAGATGAAGGTTGGATCGCACTGAAGAAATATAGATCATCAAAAACCATTATCAAGGAATATGAAGCCCCTTCTTTATTTTATATATTAGAAATGTGAATCTTTCTGGAAAAAAATAGACATTTTTTCTGCTTGTTGAGAGTACTTGTTTTTGATATATTTTTTTCATGCATTTCCTTATTGCCAAGCAATAAAAAAGCAATATAGTAAAGGCAGTGGGCGGGGGTGGGGTGAGGGGAGGAATAGAAAACCACTTACATTTTCTCCTTTGTCACCTTTACTCCCTTTTTGGCCTGGTTCTCCAATTTCACCCTGTAATCAAAAGAAAGGTATTACATCTCTCTTTAAAGGCCCCATTTCTTTGTCAACAGTAGTCAATACTGAACTACCTTCAAATGTCACCATATTATTTTCTCTGCCTTTGAATGGAAGCCGGAGGAGGGCAATTTTGGGTTGATCAATCACATTTTGGTACGAGAGATTTGGCGACATATTGCCCGCTAAAGCTCGAAGTGCAGCGTTCTTGCGATGAAATTTACTTTAACTCAATTTTATAATAAGGAAACTGCTACCTTTGTTTTACCCTCACGCCTCCTTCAATATAAAGTTACTATAATTGTGATTGACCAAAGGACAGCTGCTTTCTTCTGTGTGTAAGGTGTTAACATCATATAAAAATATTGTTAAGTTTGCATTCAAATGTTCCTCTCTCGATAGAAAAAAGCCTTGCCCTGTACACATTATCCCCTCTCTAAGGTGTGAATAAGTGAAAAAGTTAGTAATTAAAAATAGATTTCCATTTCATCTCAAATGACCAGCTTTGAAACATTCTAAGATTTAATAAACCATACTTTGAAGTTGGCTGGTTTGTTTCAAACCTTGAAGCTACATTTTCCTAATTTTTTATTAAATCAGAAATGATAGTTCATTAAAAAGTAGTGTGCACCATTTTTGGGCATATTGAGAAGGCAAATGAGAAATATAACTCCTGTTTTATCAATCTGAGGCCCATACCACTCGCATCACCATCCTCCCCAAATATAAGCAATCTTTTCACCTGCACTATGTGGTGCTTGCTCCCATCCCTTAAATCAATCAGCTTTCTGTTTAGCTGGCCAACGGGGAAACATGGAAGATATTATCAAATTGGCTCTCTGTTCTTGCTTTGTATTTGTATTTTTTCACCAGAAACATGCATTTTGTAAAACCCCACATGGCCTTCACTTAGCGGGGGAGATAGAGGAGTGGATGGGGGAACAAAGTTTAATCTGAAAAAAAGAAGAAAAATACCAATATCCAGGAGATCTTGCTGGTAAGAAACCACCTATCTTGCAACATTAGTGGAAAGTTTGCAAATCTGTCTTCAATATGTTTCCTCTGCAGTAGGAGCTGAACCAATAGATCATTCATTGAACTTCTAAAGCTGCACAGAAACCCCAAGATGTAGTGACAACAAAGGAAAGTGCCATGTATCTGCCAACCCCCATATATGGAAGGGGTCTGAAACATAATGTCTGAATAGTAATACAATTAAGTTTTCATCTGTGTAAGATGCGATGCTATTACTGAAAGTTTGCCAATGAATAAAGAAATAGCTGCTAAAGTATATGCATTGTGTAAGTTGCAGATAAGAAGGACTATCCAGCTGGACTTCCTATTAGTCTTTCCAAAACAACCGAAAAGAATATTAATAAGGCAGAAATACATGAGAAAGGGAACAGCTGTCAGGAATTATATTCTGCAACCAAGGTTAAATTATCCTCTCCCATGCATCATCTCTCCATGCACTCTCTTTGGTGCAATCAGACTTTTAGAAGGCACCAGTTCAAGGGAGTTGTTGTAATAAACGTCAAAAGAAACACAGAACGATAATCAACTGACCTTGTCACCATCTTCTCCAGGAGAACCAGCTGGTCCTGCAGGGCCAGGAAGACCCACAGGTCCCTGTATTCCATCACGTCCGGCTGGTCCCTGAGGACCTTTTTCACCCTGTTTCCAATAAGAAGCCATCGTTCATATTATTGGTGATAAATAATTGGCAGTTCTAAATGATGAAAGATTTATAAGATCTTAGTGCTTAGCTCAGAACTGTAAATTCTCACTTATATTGTTAAAATGGTTTAATATTCTTACATATAATTTAATAAGCTTAATGGTTAATTTCTAATCAAATTATGCCAACCATTAGTTGTACTATTTTGGTACTTCTATTGTTCATTTGTAAATATTGTATTTCACCAATTTTTTTTACTTTTCCCTTTTGCCTCCTTGTAGGCTTTTTTAATGACTAGTATTTTTTTTTAAAAAAAGAAAAACTGTAGTGCATTATGCAGAATTAAAGGAAATAATACATCAGTGGAACATATTAATATTCTGAATGTCACAGGAATCCGGTGAACAAAGGTCTGAATGGAGTCCTGTCATCAGCAGCCTTGTCAAGCTGACTTATTCTCAGATATTTCTCCCGATCAAGTTTATACCAAAATCCTTCTTTGAATCTGTTGTGAAATGTTTTGAGATTGGTTGAGAATAGTATTATGCTCCCCGGAGTAGGTAAAACAAACGTGTTCAGAAATCAATTCTATCTAGTTCAATATATTCATCATTTACTTTTTAAGAGTAAAATCTAAATCACAAAGGGGGGGGTCAAACTATTTTCCAAAGCACCAGAAGGCAAGACAAAAAAAAAAAAAAAAATGGACGGAAACTAACCAAGGAAAGAAGCAACCTAGAACTAAGAAGAAATTTCCTAAAGGTGAGAACAATTAACCAGTGGAACGGCTTTCCTTCAGAAGTTGTGGGTGCTCCATTGAAGGAGGCTTTTAAGAAGAGACCAGACAGCCCCTTCACTGAAATGGTATAGGGTCTTCTGCTCAAGCAGGGGGTTGGGCTAGAAGACCTCTAAGGTCCCTTCCAACTCTGTTATTCTATGATTCTATAAATGGTCTCTTGGACTGTAGTAATATTTAGGATCTGGTAAAGTGACAGTTTTCTGGATGGGTGAGAAATGCACAATAGGCATTATTATTATTATTATTATTATTATTATTATTATTATTATTATTATTTTATTTGGTGCTGTAGAGAGGAATAGCGCAAAAAATATTTTAGTGATGCTTCACTAGGGATTCCTTTTAAAGTTGAATATTTCATACCTTATACATGGGGTATATTAATCTTAACTCTAACTCTTGTGAGTGGCACAGTGCTCTATAATTCTCTATTCAATCCTACAAAGCTTGAGTAAATAAATCCTACAAAGCTTGAGTAAAGCCAATCCCTTGAAAATGAGCTTAAAAAACAACAACCCTATGAAGAATCTCTCTACTGTTTCAGAGAGGGATTCATTCCACAAAGGAAGGTGGAGGCAAAGGGATGTATTCAGCACCACTCTAATTGAAATCTTAATTTAAAAGATTTACAAAATAAAAGCATGTCAGCCAAGTGTCAAAATACTGTGAGTTACAGTATCCGAGGGAGTGTATTTGAAAGACAGGATACACAACTGAAAACTCCTGTTGCCCATTCAACTACTGACTGTTTCTCTGAAGATGGGAAACACTGCCCCCCCCCCAAAAAAAGAGAGCTAACAATAAACATCTTAAAGGAAGAATAGGAGTGTGTAGGAGAAATTCTAATCTGGATGTATTTGGTAGATTCTGTACTTCTACTTGCTTGATTGATTATAATTGTCCTAGTTGAATATGTGAGCAGCAAAGAACAGAATTTAAAATTTTTGACTGGTTGCGATGAGAAACCTGTTTCCAGGTTTCCTCAGCTTTGTTCTTTAAGCCTTCCACAAGCTTTTATCCCTGGATCTATTTTAGCAAGTTCAGTGACAGCATTCAGATTTTCCCTCCTTGTTCATTCAGTCATGATAAGGACTCATACATATGAATTACAGAAATCAGGATGTCATACCGCCAAAGAGTTTAAGTCGCTCGGTAACCATTGTCTGCATTTCAGAATTTCAATACATCTTTATGATACGTGCATTATAAATAACAGACCAGGAAATAGAAATAAGAATACAAATAACACGGCTTCCTAAAGATTACAGACAGAAATCAAACTGAAAATATATGAAAGAATAAAAAAAAACCTAACCAAAAAACAAACAAACCTGAATACCATTTCCCCCCCAATTTTATAGCTAATGCTATAAATGTTACCCAAATAAAGCAGGTAATTCAATGTCAGCAAATGAGAAAAGGGCATGAAATGGAGTATTCTGAAATAAAGCACAGCTGCCTGGAAGACTGAACAGGGCATTGCAATGTATTGTGGCAGGATTCATTTATATGTATAAATAGAGACAATGCATTTATTTCAGAAAGAGTGAATTGTCCTTGAATTAAATGTGAACAATTAAGCAGTACTAAATAAAGCCATGTTAACTTCCCCAGATATCTCATTAACTTGAGCTCTATTGACCTCTTATGAATTCCCAGCTCTTTTCCTCCACTGATATGGGACTATTGACATAATCTCCTATGGTTTTTCACTGTACTGAATTCAAATATCTGCAGGAGAGTAGCCTCATGGTTCTGACTCATAAAATGCTATCATTTTTTTTTTAAAATGTCAACACTATGCTGCTATCTAGCTCTCAGCCAGTACAGGGCTAAGGGAACTCTTGATATAACCATATTCTGTATGAAATTAGTAGTGAAAGATGACCATTTATCCCAATTACATCAACCCGTCCCACCCAGTCAGGCAGGGAGGGCATGCTTTGGATTTCATCAAAGAATTATGATTGACGGGATCTAGGAAGAGATCCTTCTCTGCCATAGATCTAGCCCTTTGGAACATCTTACTCTCAGAGGTGAACCAAGCCCGTTGTTGTGGTCCACCAGCAGCCTGCAGAGCTGGCAGCGGAGTCAGACAGTGAGGAGGCTGGGGAGGACCATGGGCCAGTCCTGGAGTCTGGGGAAGGCCTGGATGAGAGCTCTGCGTCGGAGGCAGAGATGAGGCCAGGGCCATCTGGGAGTAATGCACGGATTCTGGAGCCTCCAGAATCGGATATCAGAGAGGCAGAGGAACAGGAGGAGCCTGTTCCTTGTGCACACATGTACAGAGTTGCCAGAAGGCAAGAACAGCTAAAGCAAAAGGGACAATTTGGGAGTAAGGCCAGGAGATGATTGGCCCCTCCCATAAGGTTTAAAAGAGCAGCAAAGGCTCTTGGGCTCTTTGTAGGAAAGTAACGTTGCTAAATCTGTTTCCAGTCAGTGTCTCTTGTTTTTGAACTTTGTGGGGCTTTGCCAAGAAAGGCGTTTGGCAGGATGCTAAAGAAGATAAAGATTTGTGATAAGCCTGAAGGACTTCTTCTAAAAGACTTGTTTTGGAATTAATTTGGACTAAGCTGGGAATTAAGTAATTCTCAGCTGTTATAATAAAATAGTTTTGTTTGGGACTAATTGTGTCTTGTAATGACTAAGTGAGCCTAAGTGTTAAGACCTTCTGGTTCTGCAGCAGGTTCTAAGAATGTTATTCAACCCCATGGATGGCTTGTTATTCTAAGGTTCTAAGAATGTTATTCAACCCCATGGATGACCCCATGGTTGAGGGCATTCTCACCACCTTATTAACCTGTTAGCTTTGTTAATTTCTTAAGTATGACTTTTTACGTTTTACTTGTATATTTTTAACCTTGTTTTAACCCTTGTTTCACATTTTTATATTATTTTATGATATTGTTTGTAAAGTACCTAGAGTCACCTAGGTGAGAGGATAGTGTAGAAATTTGATAAATTAATAAAAATAATAGTTTGCAAACATTAATAAATTTCTGTATAAATTGAATGAAGTAAAAACAATATTTGAAATAAAAACCAATAATATGAGTAAAGAGAATTTGAAAGTTTTGACCTAACTCAACCATATTTGTGTACTTATCACCTCTTTCAGTTATGCCTTTTAGGCTTCTTGTTTTAAATAGTTCAAAGAAAGGTGTAATATGATAATAATATTTGTACCTACTGAATTTTTGACAAATGGACAGAAGCAAAAATGTCATTTGATTTGAGGGGATTTTTTGGACAAAAATGTATCAGAAAAAATGGAAGTTTCTTCATAAATGAGATTCAAACAGTTCAGACATTATTTAAGTGGTACGATCTGCATCAGAAAAGTAGATTTTACTGTAATATTTTTAGCACCAGTCAAATAAAGTCATTTTTACACCCATGTATTACAACAGAATTATATACATTTTAAAAACATACTGCCACTTTTCCTAAGCTATTCTATGCAGTAGTTTGATTTTCCTTAATTTCAATGCTTGATGAGCCCCAGTTAATACTTTTATAAGTAAAAAGTATTGGAATTTTCTGTAAGGAGTAAAAGAAAAAAAGATAATAGAAGTATGCAGTTTTTAATTTGTATGGCACAATTTTAATAGTTACAATTAAGCACTCATTTAATCTTAATACTGACGCTGAATTTGTAATGTAAGATTCATATGAAGCACCTGTTATATTGAATTCCAAGAGTCTTTTTATCTATCAATATACATTTTCACTTACAAGCTATACATAGTAGGAATAATTTTAATGAAATATGATAAGGAAGGAAAAAATAAATGAGTGCATTAAAATACAACAGGGCACTAAGTTTAAAACAAACCTACATTTTAACAAAATATTTTATAACCAAACACAGCCCTTATTGTGTTCATAATTATCGGTTCTGCTTAACCTCTTTCCCTAGGTTTTAAGGGTCTGATAAAAGTGTACCAAACTGTCATAGAGTTTAATTAAATTTTTGCAGAACTCTGTTGTAAATACTGTAGAAAAGGAGTATGCCTGGCACATATGCAATAGAAAGGTGCTGGAGTGTGAAGAACTAACATTAGCAAATATGAAAGGTAATAAGTTTTGTAATATCATAGTCTTAACATGTGCTGTCTTCAGAATTACTTACCGGACCTCCTTTTTCTCCTGCAGGGCCTGGGGGACCTTGTGGTCCAGGACGTCCTGGTAAACCAATTGGCCCTGCTGTGCCTGCTGGGCCACGTTCACCAGAAGAACCCTTGTATGTAAAGAAGAAGTAACAGCTTATTTTAGGACTGGTATGCTAAACATTCATTCATTCATTCATTCATTCATTCATTCATTCATTCCTGCAAAGTGCCTAAATTTTGGGGACTTCTATGGCATACGAAGAAGGAGCTGTCTTACATGAAATCATGAAACCTTTGAACCATACATCTTAGTACTATCTTTTTTGATTGCTAAAATTCCTCAAGGGCATTCCTAAAAGTTTAACTTGACATCCTGCTAGACTGGAATAATTGGCATGGAATGGAATTCTGTAAAGGTTTTTATTTGTGGCAGTAAGTGCTTTGCATTTTAGGAAATCTTGACGGTCAAAAGCAAAATTATATCATATAGTAAAAAATTAAATGAAGATAAATACTACAAACATAGCCATCAGAATCTGTACCACTTCAACATAATTTTCTTTTTAAAAAACACTTCTGAGAAATGAACATTTTTTTCTTAAGCCATAAAAAGCCGCTGAATCCTGGGACTGATTTCATATCATTCAAGAAGCAATTCTATTAGAATTTATCAGGCAGTGAATGGTTAGAATATCTTAGTATTACATTCTACTTCCTACACAGGGTTAGCTACATCTACCACTCATGATTTTGTTACTGCAGAAGATGACACTCACATATCTCAAAACTATAGAAGAATTCTGAAATTGTTTGTTAGAATATAGGCCCACTAAAAAGAATTCCACCCTACCTCTATGAAGAATATGCTAAAATTATGAATACTTGGCCATATAGACATCTGAATTCATTGAAAACCAGTTACTATAATGAATCGGCATCCCCCATTAACTCTAGAATCTGCTGCAGGTAAGAAAAACAAGCAAACTCCCATAGCCCCAATTCATTCTCCACACAGCCTACACGCTCTACCCTTGTCTCAGAGAAATACTCAAAATATCTGCTTTCCTAGTAAAGCATGTCTGAATATGTGTAAACCAACTGAATGGCCACTATGAAAAGCCAGCAATCACCTTAGAATTCTAGCCTCTAGAAGGGAGAGGGGAAAGTTTATCCAAGCAAAACCAAAAGGAGTTTGGTTTTTTCTGTTTAAAAAGCCTTAGAGCTGAAAAAGAGAGATCCAGGGAAATTAAAGAGGTGCTGGAAGACATGAATGGAAGAGAATGCTGAAAACAGTTCTCTGAAAGGGAAATCTTGGGAGTCAGGGATTAAAAGAACACCCAAGGGAGCTGGTCTCCTCATGAAGTGAAGAGTTAGATCTCTCTAGTTTGGAGTGGGGGGTTGGCCAGGTTCCATGGCATATGATGAAGAAAAAAATTACATCCATTGTAAAGAGTTTCACGTTGGTTTCTTGGAGAATGGAGATGAAGGATGGGAGTAAGAAACAAAGTATGAATCTATTGATTCTTCTTGACTGCTCAGCAGTTTTTGATTTGCTGTGAGATATGAAAACCTAAGCACACTTTTTAATTACAAACTGTGTCCATGCTAGAAGCACCAAACACATCCCTTTTGGAAGAAAGAGACTTTAAAATTTTTGTGCACATTCTGGTAACCTCTGGGTTTTAACAACTGCCTGAAGGGCAACTTTAGAAATTTCAGTTAATTCAGGACTTTTGAACCTGATTGGATGCTGAAAGAACTCAAGAAGATCCCTTTAGCCTTGTGCTAAAAACATCGTTCTAGCTGCCCATTTATTGCTAGTTGAAATATGAAGTACATTTAAAGCCTTACAGTATATAGCTGGGGTCCACAATACTCAAGAGAGCAATTATTTCTGAATGATTCTTCCTTCGGTCATCGAAGAAGTTCACTGTAGTTGCTATGATAGGTCATGGATTTGTCTTTAAACCTGGAACTAAGCTTTCTCTATAGCACCTTAGAATATTGAAATGTGCTCCAAGTTGCGTTCACAGGAGTTACCTACCAATATACTTACTACAAATAAGTCAATAATTTTATAGCCCCAAAATTAGGCTTGACTTTTCATGTATCCATTTACCTACGAGAATATATGGTAATACTTTCCATAGTAAGTGCTCACATATAAGCCTACCGGTGGATAAGCAGATCCTTGTATTTTTAATTAAAATACCACAAAAAATGTGCTATCTGCAGATAGGCCAATTTTGAGGTTTTCTTTTTTCCTTTGGGGTTTTATGAGTACTAGATTTATTTATTTATTTATTTATTTGTTAGATTTATGTCCCACATTTTTGTTTAGGAGCTCAAAGTGGCACATGTAATACTTTCTCTTTTTCTTCATATCAAAAAGCTTGTCAATTCAGACAGTGAGTATGACCGGTCCAAGGTCACTTTCAGTGGCTGAAGGTAAAAGTGAACCTGGGTCTCCCAATGTTAGTTCAATATACCATACCATACTGGTTTTCATTTTAGGTAGTCTTGATAAAGCAATACTGTCTTTAAAGTTCAGTACACTTACAATAAATAACATGTGTTTCCTGATTTGTTTTCTTTGACATAGCTGATTGCATGCTTAGAAAGATCAAATCAGAAACAAAAGAAAGAAGAACGAGGACCAGTTTTAAATATTAACTTGGCATGATTCAAAAGCATATAAAAATATTAATATTGCTTTGTTTTGATTGGGACTCCCAGAGAGTGAGAATTAAATTTCATAGCAATTATAGCCTTAGCCCATAGAGGTTAGCTTTTATGTTTTGTTAGCTATTCTGTTTTTGGTGGAAAATGTGTATATGTTTAAGGCTTCAAAATCTCTAGAAGATATTCTACACTTGAGAGAGGAAAGGGTTTGGGATTTATACTCTGATCTTGCTTTTGCACACTTCAGTGAAGTTTTGAGAGTCTGCTAATATATAATCACAAAAGCATAATGTATATCAATGTTTTTTAAAGGGATCCCCTCACAGGCTTCTGCAATTATTTTGTTTGTGTTAATATCTAATGGACTTAATGTCTTTATTTTGACATGATTCGGTAAATAGTTTTCAAATATGTCAATTTAAAATTTTAATACAATAAAGGTAAAGGTTCCCCTTGCACATATGTGCTAGTTTTTTCCGACTCTAGGGGATGGTGCTCATCTCCATTTCAAAGCCGAAGAGCCAGGCTGTCTAAAGATGTCTCCGTGATCATGTGGCTGGCATGACTAAATGCCAAAGGCACATGGAACACTGTTACATTCCCACCAAAGGTGGTCCCTATTTTTCTACTTGCATTTTTTACGTGCTTTCGAACTGCTAGGTTGGCAGAAGCTGGGACAAGTAACAGGAGCTCACCCCGTTACACGGCACTAGGGATTCCAACCACTGAACTGCTGACCTTTCGATCGACAAGCTCAGCATCTTAGTCACTGAGCCATCATGTCCCTTTAATACAATAACTATCAATAAATAGCCCAGATAAATACAAGCTATTTGGGGGTGGGGGGGGAGGGCTCTGATATTTTTAAAAGTCAGAAAAGATCCTTAGAGCAAAAAGATTAAAGAACACTGGGCTATATTAACGAACAGTTATGCATAGTATACACTTATACATTATATTTATCTGTAACTCTATTTCCTGTATGTATATGCAACTATATGAAATCACATATATAAGAGGACATGCAACTTTGCTAATTCACATGCATATTAAAAGTGATACAATCGAGCCTGGGTTAAATCATATTCTGCTGTCACCTAAGAGTCAGGAGAATATGGAAAGATAGAAACTGGGGAATTTCTATTGTCGTAATAAGGAAAGTTTTCATCAGGATTTAAGCCTCACTTCTCTTCAGATATTTCATTTCTGAGCTAATCCTCCATACAGGAATGAATAGCAACTGGAATAGTTGGTTCTTTTCTTGCCCTTGCTGGCTGGGGAAACCAGGAAAAGTTTGAAGGGGAAATCCTCACTTCAACCTGGGTTTGGCTAACTATAGAAAGGGAGAACAAAACCTTTTGAAGAGTCTACATCTCAGTCAAGATGAAGCAGGTGTTTACAAGGCAATTGGTCAACTCAAATGTTATTAAGGAGCTGTGGTGGCACAGTGGTTAGAATGCAGTACTACAGGCTACTTCTGTTGACTGCCAGATGCCTGCAGTTTGGCAGTTTGAGTCTCACTGGCTCAAAGTTGACTCAGCCTTCCATCCTTCCGAGGTCAGTAAAATGAGGAGCCAGATTGTTGGGGGCAATATGCTGACTCTGTAAAACGCTTAGAGAGGCTGCTGTAAAGCACTGTGAAGCGGTATAAAAGTCTAAGTGCTATTGCTATTAAAAGGGCCAAAAAAAGAGAGAAGGTTCTACATACCCAACACGTAGTTAAAGAGATAAAATGTACCCTCCCTGAAATTCCCAAGCAGCTCAATTTCCAACTTTGCTTGAGCTCACCCCTCCTCCAACCATCATTCTCACCAAAGGACTCCAACATTCTTCCTGTTCAAAACCCTAATAAAACCTCTTTCTTTTTTCTCTATTGACTCTCAGGAGTCACGTGACTCCCTAGGGGCACCTAAAACTGGTTTAGGGCCAGCTGCTGCCCGCTACAACTATTCTTTCATGAAGTGGTTTTAATACCAAACATCTATCCTCTGGAACCAAGGTCACCTATGTTAAAACACTGAATTTTGAACAAGAAAAGGTAATCATCAGTATCACATCCTATAACAGCAGTGATGAAAGGGCCAGCCAAAACCATTGTTTTAACGAATAATGCTTATAATAGTGGTATGCCGATAAATGTTAGCTGCCAAACAGCGGATCGGCTTGCAAGGTTCAGTTCTACTCTAAAAGAGCCTGCAAAATTCCTGAAAATTTAACAGAAGTTTCTTGTAAGCTGGGAGGCATCCACTCATGCACATTATTAATTATTATTATGAGCCTTGGTAGTACAGTGGTCTAAAGCACCCTGTTATTAAGACCAGCTGCCTGCAATTACTGCAGGTTCGAATCTCGCCACGCTCAAGGTTGACTCAGCCTTCCATTCTTTCTAAAGTAGGTAAATTGAGGACCCAGTTGTGGGGGCAATAAGCTGACTTTGTATAAATATACAAAAGGATGAAGGCTATTGCTTAGCACATTGTAAGCCTCCCTGGGTCTCGGGAGAAGGGTGGCATATAAATCAAATTTTAAAAAAAATTAAGATTCTTTTCAGTGATTGAAAATGCTAATCCGGGAAATCATTTTATTTATGAGAATAATAACACTACTGTCTATAAAAAATGCATTCGCATTGAGTTCCAATCCTGGCAATGCAGATCCAGAAAGGAACTGACTTTTGTTAGAGGGTCTTGCAGTTTTAACTAAAAAAAAAAAAAAGGTTACAAAACTTATGGATGTCAGGGGACACCACTGACAATAGTGTCATTCTTTCTGCACACAATGCCAGGATGGGAATATTCTCCAAGGAGCAGTCATGTGACCTAGATCCTTCAGACTTCCACATAAATAACCTCATTTTCATCTCAAAAACACCACAGACAAATTTATTCTCAGAGACTTCTGTACGTGAGGATTCTGTATCTGAGCTTGCTTGTTTTCTTGCAGAGATTTCATTACCCTAAGTAGGTAACATCATCAGTGCTGGTGATGTTGATGTTACTAGCACTGATGATGTTACCTTGTTAAGGTAATGGGTCGTCTGCAAGAAAACAAGCAAGCTCAGAGAGCACCAAGGATCCTTCATTTCAACAAATATTCTCCTTTAATTCTGTATGTAATTCAAGGATACATTACACACTGCTTTAAACCCCGGAGTTACGAAACATCCAAGACTTACGCATATTCCGCCGTGCCCTGAAAACATTTCTATTCCAACAAGCTGGTCTGGCCTAACTCTCCCTTTTTAATTGGCTTTTAAACTGGCTTTTAAATTGGGTTTTAAACCTCTTTAGATAAATTTGGATGTTTTTAATCTTTGAGCCTAAATTACTTAATCTGTTTCTTAATAGTTTTTAACTTCTATATGTATTTGTATTTATTATGGCTGTTCACCGCCCTGAGTCCTTCGGGAGTAGGGCGGTATACAAATATGAAAAATAAATAAATAAATAAATAAATAAATAAATAAATAAATAAATAAATAAATAAATAAATAAATAAATAAATGGAAGATGCCTGAGCTGACCAAGAAGAAAAGACAACTGCAATTACTTCCCCTGAAATATATTCCTTATAGGACCTTTGCACTGATTCTAGAAGAAAACCTCTGCTTTCCCCTCCCAGCTGCCATTTGTCTAGCAAAAGGCAGTTTGTAGTAAAGAACATTTGCGGGTAAAAATTACAGGAGTGAGGAAAGTAGGATTTCTGACTGGAATTGACACAGATCTATGATCTGGAAGTGTGCAGCAAAGTCTGGATCAGGACAGTACAGCTGCTCTCTCTTTTTTTTTTTTCCTGTTTTGGAACAAACAAAGGACAATTCAAGCAGATGCCTTCTGATACCTGAATCACCTAATTTGTAATTTGGCCCTAATATACACACATTTGGGAAACAAAAGAATGCAAGAGAGAATTCTCTATCGGTCTCTTTAATAGACCTTATGCTCTTCAATTTCCTCCCACTAGAGGCAGATTTCCCTCCCTTTTTTCTACCTTGAAACACCTAATGAACAAGGAAAAGCAATTTGCCCCCTGCAGCTAACTGCAGGTTTGACAGAGGCCAACACGTTTAAGTTTAGACTTTCTTCTTCTTTTAATGGACTTGTTAGTTGCTGTAATTACTAGGAAACTGCTATTGACAAATATGAATGACACATGTTATCCATTTGTATAGTCTTTACAAGCATGTACAGGCACATATTGCAGCATGAAAGAAATAAAAAGAGATGGTGTGTGTGTATACACACACACACACACACACTATGGATATATGTCAATCAATCTATCGATCGATCGATCGATCGACAGAGAGAGAGAGACAGACAGAGAGAGACAGAGATAAATGAAATAAATGAAAAATGTCATTGTAACATAATCTGTGGACAAATTCTACTCACAATTGGACCAGGTGGGCCTTGAGGACCTTCACCGCCTTTCAGACCTGCTCCACCCTATAAAAGTCAATTATTATTATTGTTATTATTGTTGTTGTTGATGATGATAATATATACCACAAGGCATTGCAGCACGTATTTTAAAACTTCTTTCTATTACCATTAATTTATTATGGTCTGATAATAAAAATAAAATAATAAAATAAAATAAAATTATATAAAATAATAGATCTCTTTTAAGTCAATTATTTTATGAATATTCATCTTAATGTATGATCTATGTTGCTTATCTCCTGACAATGAAGCCTACAAATGTTTAACAGATAATGTTTTATAGGAGTGGTCAAGATAGGGATGCTCAGTTTGGGGCCTTCCTTGACCGATGCACTTAAGAACCAGATATTACCAAATCTAATCACCATGGCATCAATGTTCCTTTCCCCTCTTGGTGATTAACTCATTAGGGCCCTTCTAGTTTTACCTGAGCTCCTGGCAAGCCTCTTTCTCCTGGGAAACCCCGCAGTCCTGCAGGCCCATCTTTCCCAGAAATGCCTTGAGGACCTGGATCACCCTAGGAAAATAGAATAAATAGTCTTTATTGAAAGTTGACCACAAAAACTCAGTTTTCAAAACAAAAACAGGCAGTTCATCAACGAACCATCACATACATTGCAACTCTAATCAATTTACAGGTAAATCCTGAAAATTATGTCAATACAGGACAGAATTTATGATATCTTTAAATGTGCTTCTGAATCAGGAATGGGTCTTTTATAAGTAAACTTCATTAACGCGATCTCATTTTTATCACAATGGTAGTTACTATGTCATACTTCCTCTAGTTTACATTAAAACATGGTGAATCCTGTATTTTCAAATGCAGTACCTCAAAATCCAAATCATTAAGCTTCCCCTTTGAAGTTTTTGGAAAAAACTGTAGCACAATTAATTACATGGCAACCAGATGATTATCTAGTCTGTCGGTTCAAAATCTTTGCTATGTGAAGTTCACGAGCTTGCTTTCTTTGAACTTTTGAGACTTTTACAATGTAGACCTTCCATCTTGTTAAATTAAGAGAGGATTGTATGTTATGGCAAGCGATACTTCATTTGTGCCAAAAAGCAGTCCAATTTGTTTAGCAAGTCTCACTATGTTCTTTATGGTTGTCAACTGAAAAAAAGAATGTGTAGGATCACCAAGTTGGAAAGGATTAGGGAAACTGTTTATTCCAATTCACTGTTTAATGCAGAAATTGTAAGGGAAGAATGCAGCTGCAAATCCCAGGCAAATGACTTGATGGCCACGTACCAAATGCATTCCATAAGTCACTGTATACCTTTCCCTGCATTTCTGAAAAGTGAACATATACCTTAGCGCCTTCTTTCCCTCCAGCACCAGGAAGTCCTTGTTCACCCGGTGGCCCTGGAGGTCCAGGGTGACCTCTTTCACCAATTGGACCCGTCTCCCCAGTTGGACCCTAAATCCAAAAGCATGGCATTAATTATTCCATAGTACAATATGCTATTTGTCACTTTAAAATAAAATGTGTTTAATTAACTCCCATGTTCCAATTTTGAACTCCCAAATTCTAATACGGTTGAATCATCTGACAATTAACATCCCTCCAATATAATTGTACCAGGGTAAGGTATTACCTTCTCCCTCTTCCAGAAGGATAATAAATGACATGATATATAGCTGGTTCTCAACGTACAACTTCAAATGAGCCCAAAATTTATGTTGTTAAGTGAGACATTTGTTAAGTAAGTGTTGCCCCGTTTTACAACCTTTCTAGCCACAGTTGTTAAGTGAATCACTGCAGTTGTTAAGTTAATAACATGGCTGTTAAGTGGATCTGGCTTCCCCATTGACTTTGCTTGTGAGAAGGTCACAAAAGGTGATTACATGACTGCTGGACATTGCAACTGTGATAAATATGAGTCAGTTGCCAAGTGTCTGAATTTTGATCATATAACCATGGGGATGCTGCAATGGTTGTAAATGTGAAAAACGGTCATAAGTCACTTTACTCAGTGCCCTTATAACTTTGAATAGTCACTAAAGAAACTGTTATAAGTCAAAGACTACCTGTACAAAGGATCAACACACAAAGAATAGGAAAGGGAGAAATATAGGCAGTCCTCGACTTACAACAGTTTGTTTAGTGACTGTACGAAGTTACAAAGGCACTGAAAAAAAGTGACTAATGACCTTGGCAATGCTTGGCAATTGGCTTGTATTTATGACATTTGCAGTGTCCTGGGGTCACATGATCCACTTTTACAACAAGCAAAGTCAATGGAGAAACCAGATTCACTTAGTAAC
The DNA here is from genome assembly GCF_059756535.1 of Pantherophis guttatus. Classification (NCBI taxonomy): domain Eukaryota; kingdom Metazoa; phylum Chordata; class Lepidosauria; order Squamata; family Colubridae; genus Pantherophis; species Pantherophis guttatus. The sequence continues at coordinate 88,525,062 of NC_142065.1, forward strand.
TGTGTACGAATTCAACAACTGCAGTGATTCACTTACGAACTATGGCAAGAAAGGTTGTACAATGGGGTCAAACTCAAATAAACAAATGTCTCACTTAGCAACAGAAATTTTGGGTTCAATTCTGATTGTTAAGTCGAGGACTACCTGAATATAGTCAGCTTTCTCTCTATCTCTTCCTTATGCTCACTAGTTATAGTTTAAAAAGCTTCTCTAAGAAGGGACACTACTGAGCTGCGAAGTCCTGAAGGGAGTTAGGTCTGCTTGCTTACCTTAATCCTCATGTCTACACTATTCCTATTCGCCAAACCCCCCGCTAACATGGTACATGTGCCTTTTTTGCAGCCAGAAAGGGTGCAACGTGTTAGAATTGGCAAATAGAATATTGTTGTTGGAAACTTTGTGCAGATGGTGTTAAAGCAGTGATGGCGAACCTTTTTGGCACCGAGTGCCCAAACCGGAATGCGCACACGTCAGAGCGCCGGAGACCTGAAGACCAGGTGGCTGTCGTGTGCATGTGCACCAGCCAGCTGGTCTTCGGGTTTCCGGTGCTCTGGCACCCACAAAGATCAGTTGGCCGGCGCATATGCGTGCACCAGAAACCAGAAGAGCAGCTGGCAACAGCGCACGTGCCCACAGAGAGGGCTCTGCGTGCCAAAGGTGCCATAGGTTCACCATCACGGTGTTAGAGTATAATTCCCATCAACTCTGAATACAGGTTATGTTTATTTGAGATTATTAGATGCCCAATTTAATTATGAATTTAAGTGAGTGCACATGGATATGCTGTTTAAATTGTCTTGGGGAAAGCAGGCAGTGTAGTCTAAGTACTCATGTAAACACCTTGAGATAGAAATGGATATCTTCCATGACCTGATTGACTTCCCTCAGTTACTTGTAGGTAGATTTCCTAAACATTGTGAGATAATCCAAATATAACTCATTGTTCATAAGCATGCATTAAAAAAAAAAAGAACTGAGGATTACTTTTTCTAAAGCATACTAAGAAGTCATTTTTTTTTTGTTTTGTTTATAAGGAATCCATTGAAAGGAAAGTTCAAAGGAAATTGAATCTAGTGCGTTGCCACAAGAATTTTAATTATTGTTATTGAAACATTAAGCAGCCATCTGAAACATCAACACAGACTAATAATGATACAACTGTCAATTTTTTAAAAAACAATGAACAATGACACATGTTTACGCCCCAAATTCGTTGTAAACATGGATGTGTGAAGCGAAATTCAGTTCATAGATTGCTTCTGGTGACAGCAGGCACCACGCTTAAAGAGCACAAAAAGAATATAAAGCTTGACATGGAAAACAAATGTAGGGGATATTGGTATACAGCTGAGCTGAGACTTCATTTATCTTTACAAACACAAACACAGCATGATCACACATTCCAAATTAAACAAAGGCTTGGTCAATAAAAGAAGCAAGGAAAACAAAAAGATGATTCAGATAAAATTTACACTTAGTAAGACGCCTGCTGTCTCACTTCAATGAAGTGTTGGTGGGGGGAAAAAAACCCCAAAGCTGTATAGTGTTTCACTGTTTCTCCTGTATTTAAACTGTCATTAAAGTAGAGCAGAAAAAAAGTAGAAATGTCTGGTTTCTAAAGCAGTGTTTCCAACCTGGAGCCTTTCAGAGTTGCTAGAACAATAGTTTCCAGAAATATGGATGAGCCCAGCCAGGACTGTTCCCAAAATTACAGCCCCAATATTGTTGGAGGACACCAGATTGCATGGCTATTTTAAAGGATAAAATGGTTGGTATAACCAAGTTTCTGATTCTTAACAATACCCTAAATTCAAGATACAAATAATCTCCTACGAATCTTCATTTTTCAGAAGCTCAGTTTGAGGAGACCTCACCCATTCTAGAATACTTTAACTCAGCTTTTTGGGATTTTTACTGATTTTATTAATTTCAAGCTCCACTGAAATTAGCTCACTTCTTTACAAAATGCTTCGATCTTCTAATTTTACTCTGACAAAGGAATATCATGTTCGTTGACGGTTTATTATGAAGTAAAGCTGTGAATTTCCAGTACAAAATTATTCTTGATAACAATGGCTAAGTCTCCAAATTTGATAAGACTGTTTCCAATCTATCTAATCTGAGTTTGATTGGAAGAGACTCTTTTTCCCCTCTGTGACTCCAAAATCCTCCTGCCTAAGTATGTATTTCCAGTGAAATCCTACAGGCTTTCTTGGAAAAAAGATCTTTTCTGCTGTTAATTCATCCCAGAAATGAATTAACACCTTCAATATATTAAATTTTAAATATTTATTTCAGATGCCTCATTAGAGCTGTACAAAACTGCTTTGCTTCATCGTGGTCACAGCGGATATACAGTGGATATCACCATGCATGCATATATCCAGTCATTTGGGGACAGCTCAGTAGTCCTCACTTATCAACCATAATAGGGAGCAGCAACTCCATCACTAAGCAGTGTGGCCATTAAGGACAATGTCACGTGACCCCATTAACTTACAATGTCAATTCTAGCTGTGGCTGTATTCTTTCAGACCAGGCAAATTCATATTGTACTTTGGAGATTCTGATGGTGGCAATCTGTTACAGATTGTGAAGATCATAAACTGCCCTTGAGGTGTACGTGGAAATGAAATATAGAGTTGCATAGCAGTAGAGTTAAACACTTTGTTCTTTTAGAGCTCATTCTAATTCTAATTGCCATATTTTCGACAAACAGCAGCTCATTCCAATAAGAATTCCCAGATGTTTTCCCTGGATTATATGATAAGAACGCAAGAAATCCTCTAAAATAAATAGAGAGATAATTTCATCAAACTTTCTAAGCTCTTGTTTGACATTCCTTTGGCTTTTTTCTCATGAAAACTTCAACCTTCACTTGACATTTGTTTCCAACAAAACTAAAACAGGTAGACATTAATTTACAATGATTTGTTCAGCAATGGTTCAAAGTTAGTGCCGAACAAATAATAATATTTTGTTTCTCAGCATAATTTATGGCAGATTACTACTGCAGGGAGATGTACACCACACCTTGACCTTCCTGAGAGAAAGTGGGTTACAAATTCAATCAATCAATCATCAAGTTTAAACAACAACATTGTACCTGGGGTCCAACAACACCGCCAGGGCCAGGTGGCCCTGTTTTCCCTTGAAAACCCTGCAAAATAAAGCATACAATAGTTAGGCATACTTGGGAACATTTCAGATCAGTGTTAAAGAGGGGATGGGAAATCAGGGGTTTCTCCAAGGATTTGTATTTTCTTAGAATAAAGACTGCTATTCCAATTCAATTATTGCTGTGCCTCTTTAAATGTAAAATATTGAAGACTCTTTCAAAGAGCTATCATTTCCAATCATTCTGAGCGCAGCTCCTCCAGTGGTATGGTTCAAAGGAGCAGATAGTTTTCACAAACCGGATACTTTGTGAGAAAGCAATTACTGTAGATGCATAAATGACAATCCTTCAGTTCAATTCAGATACATGCGTTCAAAAGCCGTCAGGCAGACACAGCTATACTGAATATTTAAGTGTTTAAAAAAGTACTGCAGTAAAGCAACAGTCATTTATTCCTCTCCAGGGGGCACTTACGAACAGAGCATAAATGTCTGGAAGAAGTAGCTTCTATATGTACTCCTGCAAGGGGTGAGGCTTTTACACCCATAGAACAAGTACCAGATTGTACAGGAGCTTCTATGTGTATAGGCTCCCTCCTGTATGATGTATCACTTGACACTGGGGGAAGAAACTATTTATTTCATACAACATCTGTACAGCTCTACTCTGTGAAAGTATTTAGATACTTAAATTCAGTCCATGAAAGGCAACTGATTACTTTAAAACTGTGTTTCTTAAAGTATAGTTTGAATACCCCCAGGGGTCCCCTAAGACTCTCCTCAGAGGTCTGCCCTCAAAATCAAAATTATTTGCTAGATATTGAAGATACTTGGAGATACATTTTGAAGATACATTTAAAACAATGTCACTCTTCTCATTATTAGCTTCTGTTTGTTAAACTATAAGGTTTTCTTTATGAAAAAAATAGTTTATTTTTCTAATGGTTTAATATTGTTATTTTTACATGATTTCATAAATAAATATTCTACAAATGCATCCATTTAAGTTCTTTTCAGGATGTGCATAATTTTTAAAAGTGGAAAAGGGTCCTGATTAAGAAGAAATATGGACTTGCAGTAAAGACATGGAATTAATACCTTAAAATAATTATTTAAAAAATCTACACATTTATTTTTTAAATCAATCAATCATATGGTTCCAGGAAATCCCAGAAGAGACACTTTTCAAAGTCAAACTCTCCTTCAATTACACCAGTTGTTTTTTTTTTTTTTAAAAAAAAGATGAGACAATTTCCATAATAAGCATTTTAAAACAACAGAATGAAAACCTCCTTTCATCCCATCCAATTTTATAAATATGTCTTCAGAATGTACAAAATAAATAAATCAATCCATGGGGGGAAGGAGTGGGGAAGGGAGAGAATGAAAATTGCCCTGCCAAAATGTATAATGAAAAAAAAGTGGATTTCTGAAAATCTGCATATTCCTACTTGAAACTTTCATTTGTTTTTTTTTAAAGAGATAAATGTGAAAATGAAGAGTCTGTATTTAGGTTGCTTTTTATAAAACAAACTAGGAACTATGGTAAATATTTTCTGTATGAATAGAAAGGGTTGCATGAAATTTCTTTTAAGAAAATTTCACACTTTTGCATTAAAACTCCTTCCATTATCTCTCAGAATGCTTAAATCTTTTAGCAATTTAAGGTGTTCCAAATTTGCCTTGAACCGTTGCTTCAAATAAAATCCAGGAGAAGCTATAATTCTGTGATAGTTGATATAAATACTACTGGAAGTGCCACAGAAAGATGGATGTTTTCATACAGCACTGTGGTAAATCAACCATTTAAAGGAAGAGATCAACAATGCCAAAGAATGATAAATGTTTGGGTTTTTTTTTTATTATTATTAAAGGGGAGGTGGGCAGAAAAAGGTTTCCTAAAGCATTTTCTTCTAAATGACAAATCTACTGTCTTGATCATTGTCTTATATATGGATTTGTAAATACTGTAACTGAACAATTCGCCCCCACATTATGAATTCCATGAACCAGTAATTTGCTTGCATTTTTTTGCAGGAAACTCTATACCATTTCAGACAAATGGTTGTCCAGTCTCTTCTTAAAAGCCTCCAGTGTTGGAGCACCCACAATTTCTGCAGACAAGTCATTCCACTTATTAATTGTTCTAACTGTCAGGAAATTTCTCCTTAGTTTTAGATTGCTTCTCTCCTTAATTGGTTTCTATCCATTGCTTCTTGTTCTGCCTTCAAGTGATTTGGACAACAGGTTGACTCTTCTTCTTTATGGTAGCCCCTTAGATATTGGAACACTGCTATCATATCACCCTTAGTTCTTTTCACTAGACTAGACAGACCCAATTCCTGCAACCGTTTTTTGTATGTTTTAGCCTTCAGTCCCCTAATCATCTTTGCTGCTCTTCTCTGTACTCTTTTGTACATCATAGCGACCAAAACTGAATGCAATATTTCAAGTGTGGCCTTACCAAGGCATTATAAAGTCATATTAACACTTCACGTGATCTTGATTCTATTCCTCTGTTAATGCAGCCTAGGACTGCAGTGCAGCTGCCAAAATTGACCTGTTGGTTATACTTGGGGGCCAGAAAAAGAAATTGACAGTAGGCAATGGTGTGGGAAACCTCCACTGTTAATAGAAAGATGCAAAATGGCAGAGATAAAGTACTGTTTCCAGTGGAATAGCATTAAGCACATTAGCACATACAGTACATTCCTAAACGTTACTACCTTGGCAATGGAAAGTCAACAGGGAAGACTAACATAGGAAGAAAGAAAGAAAAATAGGTAAAGAAGGAAAGAAGTATATTTTGCTCGATCTGTTAATTTCTTTGTTCAATAGTGATTTCAAACATTTCTTTCAGTTTCATGATGTTCTACCATGTCAGTTGCCAAATATCAAATGCCGTCTCAGAATGAAGGAAGATGTGATGTGGAGACAAATGAATTTTCCCTTCCTATTTCAAGGAGAGTGATCTGTAGTAGCAAGTTGAACTTTTCTGGCAGTATTTATAAGAATACATGCACAAAGACATCATTACAGAAATGGTACCAGATTATTTACGTGCATCCCTATGCAAGTGCATAAATCACTACATTTGTCTGGGTGACATCTTCTGATGTCCTCTTTTGCTCCTTCTTGTTCCCATGGATGGCTATGGGGTAGACATAAATGGAAACTGCTTATATTTATAAGGGTTGCTGCATTTTAAAGTCCTAAAAGAATCTGATTCTGCCTTTCATAATCCTGTACTCTCCAGGTACATTCAGGCTGGGGATGAGATGGACAGTTTTTAAATACAGGAACACACTGGACCTTTGAATGGGGTGCCAGGGGATCACATTCCAAAGCATACTTTTGTTTTAATTTAATTCAGATTTAAATTAACTATGGTTTGTATTATTATTTTCCTTTGTCCCATCTATAGTTCCGCTAGACAACTGGTGACCCATCGAGTCATTGTTTCAGAGCTATTTCCTTACTTAAACAGAGAAATAGAATTATCATGGGTGGGCAAAAAAACCAGTGGGATTGGGAGCAGCTTCTGACTTCTCACTAGCTTCCCATCTGACTTCCCTTATGGGAAGCTGGCAGGAAGCATTGGAGATTATGATTTCATGACCACAGCTGAATGCCACAACGTTCCCAACTTTCAATCCCATGGAAGTCATGGGTCCCAGATTTTTGATGCATTAGCCCAATTGAGGTATACCGATTCAAAAATTGTTGCCTATGATTCAGTAGTTCACTCAACTGAAGGTCATAAACAGACATGAGAGTTTAAGTAGTATATGGAAAGCAATTAATATAACACTAGGGGCCACACTGTACTTTTGAGCTACACAACTTAGTTTCCTGAAACTGCATTTCTGTGCATGATGGTAATTGTTTTGAACTTTTGAAGGAGGGTGATTTTGAAGTTTTAAAATGCTTTTTATAAATTTTGTTTTTAACATGTGGATTGTATTTCCTTGGTATATTATGCATTTATTCATCCATTTAGGAACATACACATTATATTCACCTGTGATTTTCCATTGACTTCAGCAGTGATAATCATAATAAAATCAAGATTAATTAAAACAGAATTTGTAACAAAAAGCATAACTAGCTTCAAAAATACATTTTGGTAGTACATAAGGATACTGAAACTGAAAGCGCTTTTTACTGGTTTTCAAAAATACTATTAAATGTGTTTTGAATTTACAATAATATCTTTGTATAATTGACTAATTCACATATTTAAAATAATGATCAAATCTGGATTCTTCTCCCATTTAATAGACACATGTTACAGTAAATGGGGTGTGGAGAAGACTACATTATGCAGTATAAATAACATGCTTACCGTTTCACCCCGTTGTCCTGGGTGCCCAGGCAAGCCATCCTTCCCAGGTGGTCCCTGCAGTGGAAAACAAAATGAATAAAATGTCACTTCAAAAAAAAAAAAAGAATAATTTTGATTTAGTCACCTTAGTGACACATCTGTGTTTCAAACTGGTTCTTCAAACTTACTGTCCTCTTACTGAGACAGTGGCTTTGCTTTGTTGATCTGGGCATGACCTTGGTTGATTTTCTGATAATGAGAAGTAAGAACTGGAAATCACACTCCGGTATCTTTGAAGAGTAACAGCTAGAGAAAAATAAGTTTTCTTGCAGCTTGAAATGGAAGAGATCAAAATGCTGGAAGGTTTGGGGAATTTAGCTGATCTAGAATCAGCAAGAGCCTTTTCAGATTCCAGGAATCACTTTCTTGGGGCATCTAATGCCAGCATTTTGACTGCCAGCTGTAGTCAGCTATATTGTATTCCAATAAATTGTGCATTTATTTTTACACATGATACTAAAGTTATAGAGATACCATAAATCTTTCTTATTTCATTCCTATACAAAGGAGATTAAACTCTGCTATCTTTTGATTTTTCACTAGGATAAAGGGACAGAACTTAATAGTGCTCTCTTACTTTCATACCGTTGTGAATTTTCCCCTTCATTTTATTTTTTCATTATGAATTTATAACTCCAAATTTCCTAACAATCTCTCCAAAGACAATCAAAAAAGAACACCAACATCATTTGTTTTCACTTATCCCTAAACTTGATGTAATCTGTTTTTCCTTCCTTGCACATGAGTATATATAATTTTCACATAATGTGAAAATAAAGATGTCTATGTTTATATTTTGCAAAGAAAAGTTGCTTTTGGAGATACGACTCAAAGAATTGGCAAGAAATTTGTGTTAAACACTTTTAATGCCAGCCATCTTGCCAAAATTTTCTCCCAAATTGTTATTCTCCCTCTGGGGAAGCAATTGTGTGCTTGAAATTGTAACTTTCATTCTGTAATGAAATGATAGCTCCACAGATCCCTAAAGTGAAGCTGGGAAATTCTGTTAATTATTCTCTCAATTAAATGAAAGAAGAAAAAGGGAAGCGGAGCCTAACTATCATTTAGCAAAATGTCGTAGCCATGTCAGATAACTGAGGTGGGGTGTCATGAACAGACTGCAAAATGTTGGGTCATGTAATGTTGTACTTTCATTTCTGGTGAATGGAGGCAGCACCTGTTTGATTTTAAATGCCGACTGCAAAGTATCTTGGCAATTTTTGTCACAATATATTATGAATTGATTTGTTCTTTGGAGATGCTGGAATATTTCAATACAATTTCAGCCTGGCTGTTCGCTTATTCCAGTGCAAACCAGATCTACAACTAGAACTCAAAAATAGTTTCTTCTTTCCTAAAAGGTGCATTACAGAAAAGCCAGCAATGCTTCCCACTGATTCGGATGGCACTGATCAATTCCACCAAGCTAAATGGAAGCCTAAGCATTCTGCAAGCTTGTGCATTAGTTCAGTTAATGCTTTGGTTCCACTTATGAAAACAGCATTTTAAAGTCAATAATGCAGCTAGAATGAGTAGCACACTCATTTTTGATGATAGCATGGCAATAACAGATCACATAGTTTCCCATCCCTTTGATCATTTTGGATTGGGATTAATGTAATAGAGAGGGAGAGTGACCTCTAGTGGTGTTTGGATTCCTCTGTGGAGAAAGCTAAGCAGCACGCATTGATGTATCAACTGGAAATAATGGGAAGTTATCTGGGCATGCACATATTTGGAAACAGCCTTTTAAGGAACAGCAAGAATCTGGAAAAGGCATAGCTGCTGTAGTAATTCAAAAAGCAGTGCTTTGTATGTATGTGTTGCAAGTTCCAAAGCACCCATTTTGAAGGATTTGCAAAGACCTAAATAGATAATTCCCAATAATCAAGCTTTTCAAATTGTCTTTCATAAAGCCTTTACACAAAAACACAGCATTTTTAAAGATTCACAGTGGCGTTATATTATAGGAGGTTTGTGACATAAAGAAAAACAGCAAAGGACTTCAGCTACAGAACTAAAACTACCTCAAGGTAACAACATACATTTTAACGTAACATTCATTAAGTCATTCATCCATTGTTTTTTTTTTAATCTATTCAAAAACACATGTTTTTTGAGGAGATAGTAAAATAATTGTAGGCTGCCTACTTTTAATGTTTATCTGCATAGCTTTTATGGCTTCTTTTTCAGGCATTTTCTATTTTGTTATCAGTTTAGAGCAAGCACATTTTGTAAGCACATTGTTCTACAGAACCAACTCTGCTTTAGGTACTTTGCTAAACAGAGAACTGTTCTGAGCTGATTTTGTGATGTTTAAATTCAGGTCTCCGTTTGTGTTGGCCTCGGGCTTCTTACTCCACTGTGTTTTTGCTACTTTTGCTGATATTAGAAAAATCAGCTCACATTTAGCTATTCATCCAGCTTTTCTGAGTTGAATCTGGGACAGAAGGAAGGACTGGATACATCAGAAACCATCATAAATATCAAGCAGCTCTGCTATCAGAGGGAATGATTCTACTTACTAATCTTCAATACTTAAGGCAGACAAAATGAAGCTGGATTAAAGGGCTTGGATGAGTTCACACAATGCAGAAGTCTCATGCAGAATCAATATTTAGAAAATCTGGTGCATCATACAGAATGCTACTTAGATTAATAAAGTGTTGTGGAGGAACAGCAGGGTAGGATAGTCTCCACATGGGGTTTTCTCAAATGATGCCTCTGAAGAAATATCATTAGGAGAGCTTGAATATATCTAAAGTGCTTGAGTAGGTATTAAGGTAGTTTTCCTTCTGAAACAGATCTCTGTCTGTATGAGCAGTTGTATTCAAGTTAGAGACTTGAGACTTGAAAACACACATACACACACACTATGATAATTTATATTATCCAATCAGATGAAAATGGCAACTTGGTGAAGAGAATTAGAAGGTGTTATTCTCTAATTCTGTTTCTGTTATCTTCACAGTAGATTAGAATATTCTTACAATACATGTAATACGTTGATAAAAATGCTTAATAAACACTATCTATTTCAATGTTTTCCATCCTATGTTTATTTTAAGACAAGTACTTACAGGAGGTCCCTTAGGTCCTGGAAATCCAACAGGTCCCTGGGGCCCTTGTGGTCCCTAAAATCAAAGAAACAAACCAAACAATTGGCAGCATATTAGTAGAAGTATCATCACAATTTAGCACAGAGAACAGTCCAAGTGTGTCAGGCAAAGCTTTGTGGTTCAGTAACAGAAAATTAAGTGTCTGTTTGCCCACAGAGCTGATTAACAAGTACCTTGCCTGAGGAGAACTCCCCTTTCCCTAATGTAAATATACAGACCACAATTCAAGACCATCTAGCAGAGTTTTAACATAGACAATTTGATTTTAGTGTAATGTCAGCTGCCCAGGTAAACATCAAACAAGGAAATTAATATCCAGTAAATAAATAAGTCACCCCAACTTAGCTTTGTGGGGCAAACTCATGCTTGCTTGGGGGGAAAAAAAATCCAGGTGCCAAAATAAAGTTTATTGCCAGATAACCGAATCCCTCTGCAGCCTTATGGTAAATTTTTCAGCTCTTTCCCTATTAATTACAGATGTTTGGTAACATATTAAAGAAAAAATTGGGGGGGAACATTGATTTGTTTCCCTGAATCTGTCATCTATGGAAGGAACAGGAATTCTTCCTCGTAGACTGGATTTATAATGAAATACACAGCAAGAGCTGAATTACAGCTGCCTCTTGCATCACAAGAATTGGATTATTAGGAAGATTTTTTTCTGTATAAAGGAAGCAGAAAACTGGGCAAAACACAAGACACAGGATCCTGCTAATATGTGGATCTGTTTATATATAGTTTATGTTGAGACAGTTGTTTGCTCAGCCAAGGTTTTATTGTGTGATCTACAATTGCTATATACTCAATTGATAAGATTATTGCTGAAAACAAATTAAGGTGCCAAAAATTGCTTACAAATGAAGAAGAATGCTTGCCTGAAGTTTAAAAAAAACCTTAAAAGAAATAACATCTGAGGTTTTTGTCGTTATTACTTTGTTTTTTACTCAGGGATTATGAATAAATGTGGCCTCTATTTTGAAATGATAGTTGACTCCGTAAACAGCACTGGTTTGTTATTACACATTGAATAAAAAAACTGAACATTATTCTCTTACATCCCAAGCTATCACATTTAATTATTTGCTAATTTCAAGAAGAATCAAACTAATTCCTATTTTATGAAGTAATATTTAACCAAGATACAATAGCTACTCATTTTCTTACATTGATAATTTTACTGAGAATTGTATACAAATGTGCAGTACAAGGATTACAAAAATGTAACAGAACTATTTTTTAATGGAAAAAATATTAAGAGAAATAGAAACCAATTTATGAAAAGATATTATTTCAGAATTTAATTTTTTCCTTCTCTCTCCAGTTTCAATGTTTTGACATAATGTTTATTCTTCTCTTTGTTCATATCTACCCAGGTTTCTTCTTTGAAGAATTATCATATAAGAAAAACATCATTCACAATGAGAAGGAGGCTACAAATAAATTGAAGAAAAAAAAAGAAGTGAGTCTAATGCGTGCATGTGTGCCATGTCGTGTTTCGGTAAGAAATAAACAAAGCCACTTGCGCGCAGCACACTCTTACGCACGGCACACTCTCTCAAAACTATTCTCCTGTGCGAAGCACATGCATCTCATAATTGCATCTCACCACACTGTACCGAGCCTTGACGAATCGTCATGTCAAATACAAATACGTCACATCACACACAAAGGATTGGATCGGCATCGATCGAATACGGAGATTTACAGATTAGTCTTCAAATATCGAAAAGGAGGACATGTAGGAGGACACTTTTTGAGAGAGGACAGAACTTACAAAAGAAGGACTGTCCTCCCTAAAGGAGGACGATTGGTCACCTTAAGACATCCTCAACTTGGTGTCTTTCTAATGTAGTGTTTCTCAACTTCGGCAACTTTAAGATTCTGGTTGAATTCTGGGAGTTGAGGTCCACACATCTTAGTTGCCAAGGTTGGGAAACACTGTTCTAAATGGGTTGGATTGCATTTTCCATAATTTTTTTGGCCATATTGCTAGAACACCATGGATGGTGAAATTCAGTATATTGGAGCGATTTTGTGTTAGTGAATGTTCCAGTAAAAAAAACAGAAAAACTAGATATTTCATTTCAATTTGTTCTGAATAGTCTTCTTTCTTCTCAAATATCTACAGGTAAACCTCTGACTTACAACAGTTCATTTAGTGACCATTCAAAGTTACAAGGGCACTGAAAAAAGTAAGTGATGACCATTTTTCAGTTACAACCTTTTCAGTATCTCCATGATCATGTAATCAAAATTCAGATGCTTGGCAACTGACTCATATTTATGACGGTTGCTGTGTCCCAAGATCATGTGATCAACTTTTGCGACCTTCTGACAAGCAAAGTCAATGGGGAAGCCAGATTAACAACCGGATTACTCAATTATCAACTGCAGTGATTCACTTAACAACTGAGGTGAGAAAGGTCATAAAATGGGGCAAAATTCACTTAACAAATGTCTCACTTAACAACAGAAATTTTGGACTCAATTATGGTCATAAGTCGAGGACTACCTGTACTTGATTCTTTGCTATCTCAAAAGTAAAATAATATTTGTACACACAAGCATTCTTAAATTTTGGGTTTCATCTAAGACAGACGGGCCGGATCCAGCCAGCAGGTGCTTAGATCTCGCCTCAGGGCCAGTCTGGAAATAGCAAAGGACCAGCCTGCTATGCCTCTGGGGTGGCCCAGGAGGCATTCCAGGCCCAAAACAGGGCCTCGTGAGTCATCCAGGAGACCATCCAAGCCCAAAACAGGGCCTCAGGAGGCCTTCCAGGCCCCAAAAATAAAATATTTTACCTTTCAAGCTTGGAGAATTTTGCTACTAGCCTATCTCAATAATTTATAGTTCTAGCCTTCCTATGGAGTCAGTTTCTTGATCTGGTCTCTCTCTCATAAGATTATCAAGTAGATCAAGTAAGTATTAAAAAAACAAAATTGCAGAAATGTACGCCTCCCTATTTTTATAAGTTTATAAAACCATGCCTGCGGAGGTGCGGTTCCATGTCACACCCACCATGGCCACAGCCACCATGGCCACGCCCACTCTCCACTCCACACCTGGCCCTCCAAGGTCAAACCCAATCCTCATGTGACCCCCAATGAAATTGAGCTTGACACCCCTGATCTAAGAGATATGATAACAGTGTAAAAAGTGTCCTAAACAGAAAAGAAAATAGAACTCTAGGTACGGTAGTTTTGATGCTGTTTTGAAACAAATCCATTGATAAATATTGCAATTGATTTATTGTCCTCTTTTGGTTTTCCTTTACGAGCAATACTGGGTAAACAGAGTAAATACTTCAAAAATCTTGTATTTTAATGGAGTTGAAGTTTTTCATTGACAAAACTTTCTGTTGATAGTGTGTATTCACTTGACTACATGGAAAAGATCACTATACATTATTATTTGTGTATGTGTGTGTGTGTGTGTATTGGTAGAGATGGTACTTTACTTAAATGTTGAGATATTATCAAAACAATAAACAACAGTTGGAACTATGCTGCCCTCAAATTTGTTTGGAGAGAGTTATAAACTTGACTTCACACATTTCAGTGATGTACAACCTGAGCCATACAGTATATGTACTTCCCACCCTCCCCTCCCCTTGTTTACTTTGGACAAATTGTGCAAACACCTATCTTTCTGGAGAAGGCTAGATTTTTGTTCTTTCACTTTATCTCCTCAGATCCTTCCAAACATTTCCTCCCCCTCAACACATTCACTCTTCTTTCATATACATGCTTTGCAATTCATTCTCATTCATTACCTCTAGAAGACTATTTCAAAACAGTTCTTTCATATTGGCCACTCCCTTTTATATCCATCCATCCATCCATCCTTCCGTCCATCCACTTATTCTTACATTTTATTTTACTTATATTTTAATTAACTGCAGTTAATTGCATTGAACTTATTTTTATGTTTCTCTTATGTAGTCAACTCTTATTTTCACATTATAAATTGGACAAAAGGACAATGTGTTAAAATGGTAGAGGTGAGTGATTGCATTGATTGTTTACTTAAAAATGAAGGTAGCATTTGTTCTGTCTCCCTGTTAGATTGCAAGCAATCTGCCCGTGGAGAATGGAATTTAATACCTAACAATTGGGGGGAAAAGTGCGTCAAAATTCAATAATTATAAGCAGGTCTAAGCAGACATTCAAGGACAGAGATCTCTGATAAGTGGGTCTATATTGTAAACACATCTGCCAAACTCCTGTCTGAAAAAAATGCACCACTTCATCAACATGCATTTAGGTTAATTTGTGGCCAAAGACCACAAGTATCAAATATCAAGCATGTGCATTGATAGAGTCCAAATCTGTTGGATAGAAACAAAGGAAAACCAGAAAATTAAATAATTATTAAAATTAGATTTCTTTTTTAAAAAAATGGTTGTGGTTTTTGAGATTGCATTGGTTCTTTACTTGAAAATGAAGGTAGCATTTGTTCTCTCTGTTAGATTGCTAGCAATCTGCCTGTGGAAAATGGAATTTAATACCTAACAGTTGGAAAAAAAAATTGCTTCAAAATAGATCATGAAGTGTATGTCTCTGTCAGAGATGAGATGATTAGGCATGGCTCTGGAGAACATGATAGACAAACAAAGAAACAGTCTCTGGAGCAGAGGGGAGGTCTCAAAAGCTACCTTAGAGAAAAACTGATGATAACATATATAGTCTAGACCTTTGAGGGGTGTAATAAAACATTTTTTAAAAAATCCGTTTGGTTGTTGCATAGTGGCAGGCATAACAGAAGCATACATAGGCCTTGATGCTTTCTCAGAAAAGAGGCCATCTAGGACCCAGCACTGAAGGAAAGTAATTTTAAGGTAAAGGTAAAGGTTCCCCTTGCACATATGTGCTATTTGTTCCCAACTCTAGGGGGTGGTGCTCATCTCCGTTTCAAAGCTGAAGAGCCAGCGCTGTCCGAAGACGTCTCTGTGGTCATGTGGCCGGCATGACTAAATGCCAAAGGCACACGGAACACTGTTACCTTCCCACCAAAGGTGGTCCCTATTTTTCTACTTGCATTTTTTACATGCTTTCGAACTGCTAGGTTGGCAGAAGCTGGGACAAGTAACGGGAGCTCAACCCGTTACGCAGCATTAGTGATTTGAACCGCTGAACTGGCAACCTTTTGATCAACAAGCTCAGCGTCTTAGCCATTGAGCCACCACATCACCCAAGTCTTAAATACTTGAATACTTATTTGGAAGTCTTAAATACTTCCAAATGTCAAGTGGGGTTATTGCAGTAGCAAAATGTAAAACTACTTCTGGCTGTATAGTGCATTCCTTCCTCAGAAGAAGATGAATAAAGAGCCCCTTGAAGTCACCTATTTGAGCCCAAACATAACAGGCCTTGCTCCTGTTGTGTGCAAATTTGCTAAGTATAGTGAAATGTAAAATTTCTCGCTTGTGGAGTCTCACAGATTGAAACTGTGAAGTTTGGTGCTATTGGGCAAAGTTTCAGGTTGTAGGATATAGAAAGGCAGTGATTGTCAGGCTTGTTTGAAAAAAAATATCTGTTTCCTTATTCTACAAGCTGGGAATGGAGGTTAATATTAAAATGGGAGAAAATCAGATCTATCTGATTTGGTACCGAATGAATTTCTGAGTCATCTGTAGATTTTCTGATTTCTTGGAACCCATTCAAGGTATGAAGTTCCTTTCAAGGAAATGGCACCAGTGCTGAAAAGTATCTTTGATTATTTTAGTTTTGATTTTTAAAAAATCACACTTTGTTTCTGCTAGCAATAGCTGTCCACAATAGAAGGTGTAAGGCAGAGGTCATGTTACAAAACCCTCACTCAACAGGAACATTGTCCCTGAGATATTTTAGAAGCAGCAGTCTGAATAACAATGGGGTGAATGGGAACTGGATGGCAGAGGAAGGCCTGGGAAGCAAACAGGTGAGAGAGAACAAGTCTTGTTGAGCATTTGAATAGTTCCCCTTTCTGGTAATTTGGATTACAATTTTTGTCCAAACTGCAAAATCAAAGATAAAGTGGGTTTAAAATAAAAGTTAGAAAATCCCACCCTCCAATGCTGCATCTCCTCAACATTTCGGGTGTGCGTGTGTTAAGAAACTAGAGTTCAGCTTGAGGAGAATGTCCCACCTGTATGGAAGTGCTACAGTTCCCTAGAAAATGCAATACAGGCAGTTCAAAGGAACATTTTTTTATTTTAGCATACTGATTGTTTTAGTGAAGTCAGTCAAGTATAATTCTTCAGAATAAATTACCAGGCCATCCAAATAAATTCTATCAGATAAGCGCCCAACCTGACATGAAAAATATTATTACTAAACTTCATTAAGGCTGACAGAGGAATGACTAAATGACAGAACATAATTCTGTGTTCAGATGTTCTGTAATACATGTTAAAGGCAATTAAATATTTGTTCAAATTAGTTTTTAGGATCCCCTAAAATTTAACTTGGCCAAAAAAAATGAAGCTATTTAGAAATGGAAATGGAAGTTTAGAAATGGAAGAGAGGACATGATCTCTAATAGTAATAATATTCAGAATGAAGAAATTGTTAACCACTCTTTAAAAGAAATATTTCTTTTGACAAAAAATGTGGGAGTACTGGCTGTGGATGCAGAATGAAGAATGACCCCCTCTGCAAATTTCTTTGAGAAATTTCTTTAGATGGGCTAGTTCCTTTGAGGACATAGGATGCTGGCATTTACCAAGACTCTGACTTCCTAGAATCAAGTTTTACAGAAAGTCCTCAACTTACTATCATAATTGAGCTCAAAATGTATGTTGCTAAGTGAGCTTTGTCCCATTTTTCAACTTTTGTCGCCAGATTCGTTAAGTGAATCCTTGCATTTCTTAAATAAGTAACACGGTTGTTAAGTGAATCTGGTTTCCCCATTGACTCTGCTTGTCAGAAGGTCGCAACAGGGAATCACATGACTCTGGGACACTGCAACTGTCATAAATATCAGTCAGTTGCCAAGCTTCTGAATTTTGATCGCATGACCATGGAGATGCCGCAATGGTCATAAATTTGAAAAACTGTCATAAGTCACTTTTTTCAGTGCCATTGTAACTGTGAAGTGTTGTAAGTCGAGGACTACCTGTAGTATATGGACATGATCTATGGGATCCGATGGTTCATGACTTTTCTTTCTCCTCAAACTGTACCTGGTTGTAAAGGCAAGGGAAAGTGATAACAAGGGGAGGGGGTGTAAAGACTCTGCAAACAGTTTTAAGTTTCTGAAAAACCACATCTAATATCTTCTGGGTCTCAGTGGATCAGTGGATTATCGATCTGAAGCCAACCCATCAACAATACCATAAAGACATGGAGAAGGCAAGCCAAACAAAGCAAAGATAGAAATCACTGATGGCAGACTCTTACAATTATTGCAAAGAATCTGCTACTAATGGTTTCCACTATCAACACTGGGTCTAATGGGTGAATGAGCAAGGCATAAGTGTATACAGTGGCAAAATCTATCTATCTATCTATCTATCTATCTATCTATCTATCTATCTATCTATCTATCTATCTGGGTTTGGAGGTTTATTACAAAACCCAGCGTGAAGAATATTAGAATCAAATATTGATACCCAGCCCCATCTAATTGTTGGATGCATAATCAAACTCCTGAGAAAGCAGAAGTGGATGTCTTAATTACTACTTAACAAGCCAGGACTGGGATGATTAGAACGTTTGCTTGCAAAATGCCCTTTTATTCCATATGTAGTACTTAGTAAATACCTCGGAGCATAAAGATTTTTCTGTAAAATGCCTCCATCATTCATGTGCTGTAGTATTTAAGAAAACAACATTTTTCTCTAGTTCACATTCATTCAGTTTGTTATACATTCTTACCCTGAATTCATTCCTGGTTCTTTCAGTTTCACAATTCCCAGGAGAATTAACATGCAATTTCTGCCAACATTCTATTTCATACATACCCACAACAATCTAGAGCACGCCAATGAATATTTTCTGGCCACAATATATTTCAGCCCTTTTGTTTGCAATTACTGTAAATCTACAACTTCATTATGCTCATCAGCTCCATTTCATAAGATTAGGCTTTATCTTTATTCAGACCTGTATATCCTCATTTTTTCTTTTTCTCACAAACATTTTTTCCTTTCCTTTCCTTTCCTTTCCTTTCCTTTCCTTTCCTTTCCTTTCCTTTCCTTTCCTTTCCTTTCCTTTTCCTTTTCCTTTTCCTTTTCCTTTCCTTCCCTTTCTCCTTTCCTTTCCTTTTCTTTCTTTCCCTGTAAGCCTCTTTGAACTTCATAAAAAAGCCCAGGATATAAACAGATGTGACTAACAAATTTGGTCCTCTTACAGTCCAAGTCAGGTTTCCTTGTATGCCTCAGCTGTAAATATATTATTTTTGCACATATTAATAAAATAATGTATAAATAAATAATATTATTTCCTGATATAATATAACCTTTATTTGAGACCATGCTAGCCAAAGATTTCGGGAGCTGGCCCAAAACATCTGGATAACACAAAGCTCAGGAAAGGCTGATACAAGCACATTGAGTTGGGCGGCCCTATAAATCCATTACATACATAAATACATTTTTCGGTAGTGCATCAACTATCCTCTGTCTCATCTATTACCTTCCCAGCAAATGTCAACAGGGATCATAAAATACGGAGATTATGACAAAGACTGTAAAACATCACAACATGCTGAAAACTGCCTTACGAGGTAGATGCCATATTTTAAATAGACTTGTCTAATATATTATCCGTGTAAATAAACTGCTTTCCAGACCTTGGTGGTTAATAGTCTTTTTTGTCAAATAGTCTTTTAGCAGAGGGGTGATGTTTACCTTTGGGTATTACTGTAAAATCATGCCCATTTCATTTTATGATTAAAAAGATATTTCTGGAAAATCTTATATTGTTTTTCTACCACTCAAACAGGATGCAGTCAATTGAATACAGAATGGATGAAAGAAAAAGCTGTGATCATTTCATTGTCAGTTTTTTGTAAATGCTCAGCCTGCCAGCTGGAGCCTGCACTAGAGCAACAGGAGGTAAACAAGGTGATCAAATTAATTCTGGAAGAAGTATTTCAATGGATCCTATAAATTTAATGGCAAGGGATAAACCATATCCATGTTTGACACGGGCCTTCTTTGCCCTCCTTTGTTCTGGTTCACCTATAGGCAGATACTGGGAAAATGAAAGACACTCAACAGGCTTCTATGGGCAAGCTCGGAAGAGCAATATTGTTGGCAAGTGAAAATTTTAGGGAGCTTCGCTCAAATCAATTTCTTGAGTGGATGGAGCTCAGAACAAGCTTTTTTCATTCTCATTTTCAGAAAATTTTATATTACATAGCTAATGATTCAGGCTACATACAGATCCCAAAATATATTCTCAAGTCTCAAACCAATTTAGCAATCTATTTAAAACTGGATAACATGGACAAGAATTACTGGGGAGAGGCAAAGGAATAGAGAAGTAGCATTTGAAGGGTAAAAGCACCTCTTACTCCAGTGCTCAGATATTCCACCTGCCACTCTGTTTTTGAAGCTTCAGGCAACCCTTCCTCAACTCTGGCAATCACCTGATTCTGGGAGTAACTCCCAAAATTCCTTAGCCAGCATTGATATTGCAGTGTATTCTGTGAATTGCAATCTAAAGGGCACCAAGATTCAGAGAAGTTCTCCATGTCACAACACTTTTCAATAACAAAAGACTACAGCTTAGAAATCTGTCCATAGAGCCAGCTATTAGTCCTCATATGTTGGGTTCTTCACCAAGCAACATATTTATGAGCATTTTTTTGAAAGTTCCCCAAAAGCATCCCAACATCTGGAAATATGTTCATTTGGGCAAATTGGTGTATTTCCATTTGTGAATTGCAATCTAAACAAATTTCTCAACCATCCATCTCTAATTGCCGCTGCTATCTTTTGCAACATCTGGCCAGGATGAAAGACACAACAGACACTGGCATAGCAATAAACCATAAATCTCTTCCACGGTGGCACAATTCTTTCCTTGCAATAATCCCATGGGGAAGAATTCACTCAGCAGAAATGAAGCTAGGTTTTCAGACCCAATACAAGGGATCTGAAAATGTCCTAAAAGTGCCATTTTCTTTTGCTTTTCTAAAAGCAGATGTGAATACAATCCACTCACAAGATCTCCCTCATTCACCACAATGGGGAGAAAAATCCTCTTGCAAAACAACCGTTCTGTAAGGTATAGCTCTACTCAAATCAGTGTCACAGTCAGCATACAATGATATGGGAATATTTGATAAATACTGAGCCCAGAAAAAGGAAAATGAAATAGACATTATTCTTTGCATACCCTTTCACCAGACGGGCCAGGTGGGCCATCACCCCCAGCAGTGCCCTGGGGAAAAAAACAAAAACACAATTTATTTCAAAATGAGATGGGCGTTTGCACCAAGACAAAAAGCTAAACTCAGAATTAGTTACTGCATTCTGTCAAAATTACCTTTGGTCCGGGTTTTCCAGTTGGACCTCTTGCACCTCTTGATCCACGTGGTCCCTGGGAGTGGGAGAAAATATGTAATTAGCATTTTTATTGAGCATTGTTGCATAGGAGAATATAAACACAGGTTTCTGACCATGGGGTGGATAGCAATAAAAAAAAAAATGCATGCAGTGATATCAAGGGCTAATAATGCTACTAAACAGAGATCCAACACCCCATCCCACCCCCCAAAAAAAACATATTACTTACTGTTGGTCCTCTTTGTCCTCTTGGACCTGGTTTGCCATGTAATCCCTGTCAACCAAAATTCATGGAAATTAATCTGGGCTTTGGGGCAGATTATTTATTTACTGGCATATCTCTACACTACTACAATCAAAAAGATTCTCACCAGCTCATTATAGAAAGTACAAGTTAAAAGAACCAAGGTAAACAAATAAAATAAAAACACAATAGCATTACAATACAGACCCTTAAAAATAAAGGAAAGATAGCAAGATAGTTCACGAGAAAGCTCTGCAAAATAGCTCAATCTTCCTGGACCTGGAAAGAGGTTTTGCCCCTTTGAAAAAGGAAAACAGAATTGTGATAATTCAGAAACCAGCTAGCATAACTATCTCCTTTGTCTTTATATTTTAATAAACAATGTGTATTTTCATACTCCGATGGTAGCTTGTCCTTATTTCTTTTGTTATCACATAAAAGTTTTGTTGAAGCTGTTCTTAATATTCTCTTTAGCTTCCTTTTTTTCTTGTCCTATTAACTATTATTCTTGGCTGCCTCAATTTGTCTACTTGAAAGATCTTCCTTTAGGAGGAATAATTTAAATCTCATCCCTCCACCTGAAATTCAAACCAGATGAATTTTCACTCTTTCTTCCTCCAATGGGTACTGAATATATTACTGAAATTGCCAAATATGCCATTACGATAAAGAAAGAAATTCAGACCCTACTGCCTACGCACTCTCATGGGCAAGAGCCTTCAAAATGCTTCTCCATAAAATGCTCTGGCCTCGTTTCCCTTGATATTCATTTCAATGAAGCCAGCAAAGAACTTCATCACAGACCGTGCGTGATCTTCCCTCCCTCAGTATTGATTGGGAGTGCCTTAAATGAGTTGTGCAGGGTTGCCGATCCTTCTTTCATTTCAGCAAAACAGACAGCTACTTCAAAGCCCCTTCCTTCAGTACAATCCATTAAGGCTTCTCTTCTGAGAGGCCTCTTTTAATCAAGACTGTGATTGAAAGTCCACAGAGTAAGCAAGATGAACTGTTTTAGAACTATCTTCCAGTGATAGAAGAAAATGTGTGTATGAATACAGGTAGTCCTCGACGTACGACCACAACGGAGCCCAATTTTTCTGCCGCTAAGTGAGACCTTTGCTAAGTGAATTTTGTCCCATGTTACGACCTTTATTGTCATCATTGCTAAATGAATCATTGCATTTATTAAGTTAGCCACATGGTTGTTAAATGAATCTGGCTTCCCCATTGATTTTGCTCGTCAGAAGGCCACCAAAGGTGATCACATGACTCTGGGACACTGCAACCGTCATAAATATGCGGCACTTGCCAAGCATCTGAATTTTGATTATGTGACCATGGGGATGCTACAATGGTCGTAAGTGTGAAAAACGGTCGTAAGTCATTTTTTTCAGTGGTGTTGTAACTTCAAACGGTCACCAAATGAACTGTTGTAAGTCGAGGACTACCTGTATAGGGGTGTGTGTGTGTGTGTGTGTGTGTGAAGAAAGGGCACCTGTAGAATTTAAGGAAGCAGAAATACTCACTGACAACTGCAAATGAAAAGTGCCCCACTCTTAACCTGAAAAATTTCACAGCCACCGATAGAGCTCAGCTGGTAGGATGTATCTTTTATTATTGATAACATATCACAATAAGGACAAAGATGGATATCGGAATTGTGAATGCTATTAATACGTTTGTTTCATGTTATGCAAATAGCAGCTGTGGAGAAACTTCCAGAGCAACTTCTGGACTCTGAGAGGTGGGGGGAACTCACCTCCCCCCATTGTAGTGCCAGCATAAATTGCTCATCTGAATCCAGTGTTTGCATTTCAAAAGAAGTTTCTCCCTATCCCTCCCCCAGATCCTTTGAAGTGCAGGGCCTTTAAAATGCATGAAGCCTCTTCAGAAATACAGTCTGTTGTGGCAAGGAAAAACAAGTTCAGACTCAGTTGACCTCTCCCCATTTGCCTAGCCCCCCCCTCCCCCCATTTGCTTAGCTGCTCTGTGGCTTCCATTTGCATAATAAGAAATTAGCACATTAACTGTATTCATAGAACTGACGTTTGTTTCCATCTTGACTGTAATTGTTTTGTCAGAACCAATGCACCAATCTGGCTCTTAGCATGATGTAAACCCTCTACTCAGCGAATTATACAATGCTACCATTGTAATTAATAAAATAAAAATTTAAAATTTAAAAAATACCTCAGTGATTATGCTGAGTCTGTAAATCCTTGCAGGAGACACCGTCTAATAAAACTAGCCCAGCAGGCCAGATGTTTGAGCCAAAGTTTCAATCTGTAGGTTCTTTCTTTCTTTTTGCCCCCAGAGTTTCCTCTCTGTATAAAAACTAGTTATCCATTTAGATAGAGTATACAGCCAAATGAAGGCCATTGTCCTTGATTTTCAAATAACTGTTTAACCGCCAATCAAAACACAATTATTTTACTTAATTGATTCAAATGTGAACTTCCTCTCTTTATGAGGATCCATTTCTTAAAATCCTGTGGGTTTAGCTCTGAATGTCTGTAGAGGGAGATGAGGTGAATATGATGTGACATGCTGTATGTCATAATGTCATTGTGTGCCATTATTTACATGACATCATAATGCATGTAATGTTAGTGTGATTTCTATAAGATCCTCATGGCCATGTAGGTATGTGTCCGTCTGTCTGTCTGCCTGCCTGCCTGCCTGCCTGCCTGCCTGCCTATCTAACTATCTATCTATCTATCTATCTATCTATCTATCTATCTATCTATCCATCTATCGTATTTCCCCGAAAATAAGACAGCCGCTGATAATAAGCTCAATTGGGCTTTTGAGTGCATGTGCTAAAATAAGCCTCCCCCACAAAAAATAAGCCCTCTCCGAAAATATTTAAACGCAGAACTGGAAATCAGGTAAGACGGCAAGAGGAGCCCCATCTTACTCCACGCACCCCAAACTAATAAGATCTCCCCGAAAATAAGGCCAAGCACTTATTTTGGGGTTCAAAAAAATATAAGACAGGATATCTATCTATCTATCCTGTACCATATATGCATATATGAATATTTGTTTTCTGAGGTTTTCGCGGGTGTTTGTATGTAGGTCTTTGGTTACTCGCGTTTTCTCCCGCGTAAAATTTGAGGTGTCTTGGCAACGTTTCGACAAAGTCTCATTCGTCATCTTTAGGCTGGTGTTTTCGGCTTCGTGCTTCTAGGAGCAATGTGTGTGATCGCAGCTGTTTTTTCCTTTTAACTGCCAGTGGGGGTGTGGACTGATTGGGTGGGAGCTTGGCTGTGTTCTGATTGGGTGGAGGTGTGTTCTGATTGGTTGGGGATTTGGCTGTGCCCTGATTGGATGGGGGGGTTGGCTGTGCTCTGATTGGCTGGGTGTGTGTTCTGTTTAGGTGGGGGCTTGGTTGTGCTTGGGTTAGTCTGAGTAGCAGGGGGATTTGAGCTGGTGAGCTGTGTTGCTGTTGTTTGGCTTCATGTTCGTGGCCGTGCTACCTCTTCATGCTTCATGTATGGATTGGGGGGGGTTTAAAGTGGCTAATGATGCAGCTGTGGTCTGGCTTCTGGTCCGTGGTCATGCCTAATCATCAGTGTGGGTTTGAGTCTGCTTTCTGCGTGGATGTGTGGTGGTTACATCCTGTATGGCTCTCGTGAGTGTGGGTCTGGTGTCATTCTTTGTGTTAGGGACTCATTTGTCAATAAGGGCGGGTTTCCAAATGGCTGGTAGGCGGGAGGTATCATCTTGTTTATTCATGCTGTGTGGACGTTTTTCTATCTTGATGGCTTCTCTGATTATTCTGTTGTTAAAGTGTTCAGTTTTGGCAATAGTTCTGGTCTTTTTAAAGTCAATATCATGTCCTGTGGCTTTGAGGTGTTGGACCAGGGAAGAAGTTGGTTCCTCTTTTCTGACTGAGTTCCTGTGTTCTTCAATGCGTGCACTTATTCTTCTGTTGGTTTGTCCGATGTATGTGGTGGGGCAGGCGGTGCATGGGATTTCATATACTCCTTGATTTTCTAACTCAATTTTGTCTTTGGGGTTTCTTAGGATGGTGGATATTTTTCGGTTTGTGCAGAATGCTGTCTTGATGTTGTGTTTGTGGAGGATCTTGCTGATTCTGTCTGTGATGCCTTTTATGTATGGGAGGAGGGCTTTGCCGTTTTCTTGTTCTCTGTCTTAGATTTTAGTGGGGGTTTCTTTTTGGATTAGGTTGGTAATCTTATTTCTTTGGAATCCATTGGATGTTAGTACGTTAGTGAGAGTGTGTAGTTCGGTTTTTAGGTGTTGTTCGTCAGCTAAGCGTTTTGTTCTGGAGATGAGTGTCTTGGCTACGGAGTTGATCTGTGCTGGGTGGTGGTGTGAGAGTGCGTGCAGATAGCGGTTTGTGTGTGTTTTCTTCTGGTAGTTGGTGTGTCCTAGGGAGCCATTGGATTTTTTGTAGACTAAGACATCTAGGAAGGGAAGTTGGTTGTTCGCTTCTATTTCCATGGTGAACTGTATTTTGGGGTGTAGGCTGTTGAGGTGTGTGAGGAAGTTGTCCAGTTTTTCTTTCCCATGTGGCCAGATTATGAAGGTGTCGTCTACGTATCTGAGCCAGAGTTTGGGTTTGTGATCAGATTTTTCTAGAGCTTGGGTTTCAAAGTGTTCCATGTAGAGGTTAGCAATGACAGGTGAGAGGGGTGATCCCATGGGTGCTCCTTCTATTTGTTTGTATTTTTGTCTGTTTTGTCTCTGGGAATGATTGGCACCCAAGTGCCAATCAAAGAAGCCTTGACAGCTATCCAAAACAAATATAACCCCCCCAAGCACATCCTAGATCTGACCAACCACTGCCTATCCAACACATACTTCATCTATAATGGACAAAAATACAAACAAAGAGACGGTAGACACGCTGGTGCTCTTACGCACGGCCCTTAGTATATACTGTATGTATATATATATCTGTGTCTAAAGTGAAATATAACAACCAATATACAGAATAATAATTAAATGAATGACATTCGAAGAAAGTAAAGATATATCCATAAAAAGTTAATATAGAATTAGCTCAGTCTTTTAACATTCCTATAGCTAGCAATATAAACCATATATTGCTCTATCTTCTCAGCCTTAATAGTATACAATATTTATATAATATACATAGTTTCTTAATATCCTTTTATTTTGGTATCTTATAATATTAAATATAGATAGGAAGTGGCTATTTTATCTAAGTTAATTATAGTTTGAATATTAGCGTTAAAATGTAATTATTTTACTTTTTCTTCAAAGTTAAATATAAAATTGGAGACAAAATGAAAAATAATGAAGAAAGAGTGTACATCAAAATCCTAGTTTCATAATGAAGGTTTCAATCTTAAGCTTTTAGAATCAGTCTTACTTGATTCTAAAATATCCAACATGTTATTGGATACACACACACATATATATATATATGCCAGTGGTGGGTTGCTACCGGTTCGCCTCAGATCGGGTGAACTGGTAGCGGTGGCAGGAGGCTCCGACCACCTGCCCAGGCACTTCTGTGCGTGCGTATGCATGTGTGTGTGCTCACACGAGCGAACCAGTAGCAAACTAAATTGAAACCCACTACTGGTATATCTAAGAGGAACATGGATGCATGTGTTCCATCAGAAAATTAATGGTTGGGTTGCCTGTCAGTTTGAAAATGAATAAAGAAAAAGAAGATGAAACCCCTACTACCGGTATATATTGTGAGTAAGAAAAAGGAAGGAAGGAAGGAAGGAAGGAAGGGAGGGAGGGAGGGAGGGAGGGAGGGAGGGAGGGAGGGAGGGAGGAAGGAAGGAAGGAAGGAAGGAAGGAAGGAAGGAAGGAAGGAAGGAAGGAAGGAAGGAAGGAAGGAGGAAAGAAAGAAGGAAAGTCCTCAAAACTTTACCAACATATGTGAAGTAGCCCATCTACTTTAAAATCCTCAGTCTCTCCCCAAAAAGTTACATGTAGCCCTTGAAAACAAAACAGTTGCCCGGTTCTAGCTTAAATTATAACTGAGAAATTTAATCTACTGATAAATTGTAAAAAGGGGGACTGGAGTTTCTTCCTACTCCCTTCTCTTCCTTCCCTACACTCCATCTGTCTTTATTACTAGAAGTGTTACAGAATAGGCATGTGTTAGATGCTTTTAAATGTGAACACTTTTATTACCCTTCACATATACATGATATAATATTTATACGTCTTTGAAGGATTCAGAGAAGTCTACGTGGAGAAGGGAACCCCATTCTCCTAAAGATTAATTGTGCAAGCAATTAGGAATTCATGAGTCCCCTTTAGTTATAAATATCGTTTTGCCAATTTACGTGGCAAGCAGTCCTCATATGGAACTCTGTATCTAGACATTTAAAGTGATAAATTTCATTCACATTAAATAAAATGAAATGATAGGCAGATTAATGGCATGCATTACTTCAGTCTCACTTAATGGCACACTAAGCTACCATGAAGTATAACTGTCAGCCCATCTTTTCCCCTTTGATGACTTTCGTGCAGCTCTATCACAAGCAATCAGCTACATCCAGCTGAGCTTTATGGATACTGAAGCTGTGAATTTTCGACAATTTGCTTAGTCGGCATTATGGATGTATTCACTATCTTCAACTAAAGAGCAAATTCTTGATATCTTATCTGTTTAAAAACGTTTTCTTTAGAATCTTATTCTATTTTTGAGCTGCAGACAAGTTGGCTTTTCAATGATATCATTGGGGGAGTGAGGTTATTCCCCAAAGCATATTATGAACATTTGTCTTCAAAAGAGCAATTTCTTACAGTTTCAGCATGGGAAGTGAATTTTCTTTTCACACGCCATAATTATGAGCTGTGGTGGCACAGTGGTTAGAGTGCAGTACTGCAGGCTAACTCACTGCTCTCTCCAGGAGTTCGATTCTGAACGGCTCAAGGTTGACTCAGCCTTACATCCTTCCAAGGTCAGTAAAATGAGAACCAGATTGTTGTGGGCAATATGCTTACTCTGTAAATCGCTTAGAGAGGGCTGTAAAGCACTGTAAAGTGGTATAGAGGTCTAAGTGCTATTGCTATCTACAAGCGTTCTTTGCATTTTATATATTTAATAGAATAGAATACTTTATTGGCCAAGTGTGATTGGACACACAAGGAATTTGTCTTCGGTGCATAAGCTCTCCTTGTACCTAAAAGCTATAATTGACAAATCATGATCATAAAAATACATTTCTCAATCAGAGAGCATGTCACCGAGGCTGCCATTGGTGGCACCATTTTGAATTCCATAATGATCTACTTAGTTTAGCCATCCACTTATATTTTCACTTGCTTCAATCCCAGGGCCCTTCTATCAAGCAATAACACCTTCTTTGAGCACAATGTCATGCCATCTCAGTGGCAGCACCTGAAACACCATCCCTCCAGAGATTTAGAGTGTCCCAACCCTGTTTGGCTTTTTGCAAGGCATTGAAGATCTGGCTATTTCTCCAGACATTTGGGTCAGATGGTTAGGTGAGTTTTAGTGGATTTGTTGCTTATTCTTGCAAGCTGGGGTATATCATGGGTCTTTCTATGTTTTGATTCTTGTAAACCAGCCAGAGACATTTGTATGCAATGGTCAGGTATATCAAACATACCAATTAATTAATCAATCTCCTTTTCACTAGCTAGGTATATGAGAAAGAAAAATAATCCTGACTGTCTATGCTTGTGTACTCTGTCCAACCTGTGTCGTGGCATCTCATTAAGCAGTATCTTTTAATTGGGAGCTGCATTTGTGTATAATAGGTCTTAAAGCTGCTTCAATTGCAGCCATAATGGATGTGTATAGCATTGATTTTTATTTAAAAAGCCTTGATACTCCTGAATTGCTATCGTTTCTTTTTTTTTTCTTTAGTTTGAGCACCATCCAACTTAGGAAATGTTATATAATATTGTACATTCCAATCTGTTTAATGTTCTCAAATTCAAATTCCATATATTCATAACTTTATAGGTAAAATGATGTGACTTACCCTTCCTCCTTTCTCTCCATTAGAACCTGAAAATCCAGGAAACCCAGTAGATCCCTGCACAAAAAATTACAAATGTACTTTTAATTGATATAAATATTTAGTACACCCTTCACGCTGTATACTTTTGATGGATTATAGTATTATATCCTGAAGATGATAACATATTTGATGAAACTTTCTACTATCCATTCAATGACAAAAAATATTCTTTAAACTAAACCCAGCGCTTTTAATAGCAAATGCGTTCAAACTCTTTCTCCCTGTTTCATACTTGGGAGGCCATTGGAAGCATAGCATGGTAGAATATAGAATGCTGTCTTATATCAGGTCAAGCTATTTGTCTATTTATTCAACATCTCCATTGCTGTTCTCCAGAATTTGAGACAGAAATGTCTTATTCTCCTACTTGATCATTCCAAGGATTTAATCTGGAACTTCAGGATATAAACCACTTTTTATTATGAACTATATTTAAGTAACATAACCTACAGGATATTACTGTATTTTTCGGAGTATAAGATGCTCTGGACTATAAGACCTTTTTTCGTGAGGAAAACAAGAAAAAGAAATCTGCCTCTGCCTCTGCCTCCCAGCAATTTTGCTTCGTTGCAGCAAACAGCAAATAGCCTGCTTTAGTTTTATTTTCATTTTCAGCATAGCTTATTAGCACAAGAAAAAAAAAAACTGCTCCCAGCAATTTACCTCCTTGCAGCAAGCAGCAGAGGCCCGCGCAAAATACCTGAGAGCAAAACAGCTGAGAGTTGGGAGGCCGATCCAATCAACTTGTGCTAATTAGGCTGTGCTGAAACTGAAATGAGCTGTTTCTTCTTGCTGCTTGCTGCAAGGAGGTAAACTGCTGGGAGGCAGAGGCCAAAGGGTGGGGGCCAGTGGGTGGGCCGGGCTGTGTTCAGTGTATAAGATGCACCTAAATTTTCACCCCCTTTTAGGGGGGGGAATGTGTGTCTTACACTCCAAAAAATATGGTATTCCAGTGACACAATCCAAACATGAATATAGATATTAACAGTTTTCAGTTACTTACCAAAATTGTTCATGTCCAGAATGCAGTAAAGAATTAACAGTAAGCTTATATATTTATTTCAAAAACAATGACATGTCAAGCCACCATTCATGGAAAGAAGACACAGGAGTAGGAGTAGATGTGTTCCATTACAATAATTTGACTATAAAGCACAAACTCAACATACTTAATTTATATAAATACACACACAGAAAACAAAGAAGAGATGTCCCCTGAATATTATATCATGGATTTTAATTCTATAATTGATTATAATTTAGCTTTTCTGGAATTGTTAGAAAACTAGTGTCTATAGAAAGGGGGTAAGTGATGAAATAAATGTGTGTATGACACCGTGGCACAAGTAAAAAAAAAAAGTGATGTCTTCGCATCACATCATGGTGGTTAGGAATAGACACCTACTGGAACATATATACTATCCATCTATATTGTCATATTTTTATAGTTTAATAATTGTGAAGTTTTTTTAAGAAATAAAAAAAAGATTTTAAATTTTTTATGATATGAATAGTAACTTAATTTCAATATATTGTATTACTTTAGGTACAGATATTGAAGGGAGGTATATACACTGTATGTATATGTATATTTTCACGGGTAGAGGTATGCAAGTTTTGGTGTATTCGGGTCTTTTCCCGTGTAAGATTGAGAGTATCTTGGCGACGTTTCGACGAGGTCCCACTCGTCATCTTCAGGCTGGTGTCTTCGGCTTCGTGCTTGTGCAAGGAAAGCGTGATCGGAGCTGCCGTCTCTCTATAAATACTGGTGGGGAGGTGTGAGGTGCTGGCTTTGTTGCTGTGAGCGGGTTGGTTGCCTGTGTTGTTACATCTTGATGAGTTGATGTTTGCAGATTAGTCAGCTGTTTCATAACAGGATGTTACGAAACAGCTGACTAATCTGCAAACATCAACTCATGTATGAGTGTATATACATATATATATATATATATATATACATATATATATATATATACACACACATACATACACACACATATATACACATATACATAAAAATACATACATATGTATACACACAGACACACACATTTATAATACCTATGCATTTACGTTCACCTATACCTACATAATGCTACATAAATACACACAAAGAGACAAACACATGGCACCTAATACATGATGTACTGCTTTGCTACTTTTGACTTTGTTTTTATGACTGTTTCGTTTATTGTTTATGGTTTAAAATCAGTTTGAGTCAGTTTTGACTCCTTACAACTAGTGAAAAAAACCACACAACCTATCTATTGTTGCATAATTATTTGAAGTCAGACTCAATCGTAATAGTGAGATTAATATTATTTAGACCTGAACATCAATAAAAATTTCTAAATAGTGCCAGCTTTACAAGGAAAAATACTTTTAATGTCTCATTGCCATAACTATAAGCATAGCTGACCACTCCACTGACATTTCTATGACGTGGCATTTGTATCAATAATAATAATGGATTATAAGCAGTTTGCTTCCATAATGGGTAGACAGATGCTATATAATGAAAGAAACTAACTGGGCTTGAATGTGGAACATCGGGAAGATTAATAAAGAATAATTCTACTCAGAATTATTGCAAAATGTTCTACTCATATGAAATGTGATCCTTGCCTACCATTAAAACACTTCATATTATTTGATTTCTGCATTTGAATATAGAAAAAAGATTCCAACAAAATATATAGTATGCATAGATGGTGGCATGGTAGAGTTTTCTTTTGTTCCATTAAGTCTTTGTTGACTCCCAGTGATTGCCTGGACTAGTTCCTGCAATTTCCTTAGCAAGATTTCAGAAGTGATTTGACAGTGTCTGCTTCTTAGGGCTGAGAGTTAATGACTGGCCCAACATCATTCTAATGGCTTTGTGCCAAAGGTAGGACTAGAAGTCACAGACTCCAGGTTTCTAGACTTGATTCATGGTAGTATACATTATATAGTGTCAACATAATTGTCCAAAGTAGGGTATCCAGTCAGAATTACTGGACTTGCTTCCATTAGAACAGGGTGTCAAGACCCATGGGCTGGATCCTGCCCATGAGGCCACCCTGGAAACAGTGAAGGACCGGCCCGTGGTGCCTCTGCCAGTGAAAACAGAGCTCAGGAGGGCCACACGCTCTGTTTTTGGTTGCGACAGCATCCTGCAACTCTCTGCCAGCAAAAACGGAGCTCGGGAGGCCCACCCCACAAGCTCCGTTTTCACTGGCAGAATGGTGCAGGAGGCCATCGCAGCTGAAAATGGAGCTCGGGAAGGCCGCACGCTGCCCTCCCAAGCTCCGGTTTCATTGGCAGAGTGCTAGCAAAACAATTACTAGCAAAAGGGGCATTTGATGTGGAGCTGGCCACACCCATCCCAGACCCCTGAGGTCAAACACAATCCTGATGTGGCCCTCAATAAAACTGAGTTTGTCACCCCTGCATTAGAAGAACAGTATGCAATGAATGTAATGTTTAGATTGTAGTAAAGGTGTTTTATAATTCCAACTAGATCAATTCTAAGTAACAAACTCATACACATCCATTTACCTAAACAAATGTGCACACACTATTTGTAGTTTTCCTACAAATAAAACATATACAAAAAAAATGTGCACGCATTATTAAATCTTAAATTACATATACCTCCCTAATGCTGTAGCAAATTTACCTTAGGGCCTTGTCTTCCTGGATATCCTGGCAAACCGGGAACACCAAGTTTACCCTATAATAAAAAAACCCCACACATTAATTTTTCATTTACTTTTTCCAAATATATCCATATTGCAACTACCGGTAGCATTTCTATGTAGCCATCTTACTTACTGATTTGTAGATGGTTGGATCTGTCTGGCTATTCATAGATTGATCTATTTGTCTGTGTTTGTCCATCTATCCCATAGATACTGAATTTGTGAGGATCAGAATAGACATTTATGAAAGCTGGAATACATGAGACCTGCTCAGATTAAGCCATGGGGGCAGAAAGGGTGATTTTGGAGTATTTCAACATAAAGAGCATGCAGGAAAAGACCAGGATAAAGATCTTTAAGAAGATTTATTAGAGAACCTCAAAATAAACAAAGATTACTATGTGAACTAGATGAGCTGATAGTACCCAAGAGAAAAATCAACAAAAGTAGTTTACTGGGACTGACCAAGCTTCATCAAAAGTCATAGAACTGGATGAAAACTGTAAAGTTTGGAGACATCACAGAAAATGAGACATTGTACCAGGTGTCGCTACTTCTACTTTGATTCTTCTGGCGTTCAAACCAAGCATAATCAGATAGTGGGTAGGGACAGAGGAGGATGAAAAATGAGCTAATGTAGTGAATAGAAATTTTGGAAGTACTTTGCTTAGTATGGTAATGATAGCATTGCTGATGATTACTGTGCTCCTGAGATACAATAAATTAACTGTGTGGCCTTCTGTTTGTGATGTTTTGGGGTCCTTCCTATCTTCTACTAGCCCCGTGATGGCAAACCTATGGTACGTGTGCCACAGGGGGCATGTGGAGTCCTCTCTGCAGGCACATGAGCTGTCGTCCAACTCAGCTCCACCCCACATGTGTGCGCGCCTCCCACTGGCCAGCTAATTTTCAGGTCTCGCATGCGGAAGACGGGCCTGCATGTCTGGGGGGGGGTCACATGTGCATGCATGGGAGTGGGCGGGATTATCACACCCCCCGTGGCCCCTTTTTGGTTCTAGGAGGCTGCAGGGAGGCCTGCTAAGAGGCCCAAAACAGACTGCAGGGGTTGTGCGCCCCCCCCGTGGCCCTTTTTTGGTCCTAGGAGGCTGCAGGGATGCCTCCTAGGTCCAAAACGGGGCAGGGGGGCCATGCATGGATGTGCAGGGGGCAGGAGTAGCACACACATGCATGGGAGGGTGGGTCATAGGTCATGCGCATTGCATTATGGGTGCAGGCATGAGCACGCGCTGTCACGCATTGCATTATGGGTGCACGCACTTTCGGCACGTGAGAACAAAAAGGTTAGGCATCACTGTACTAGTCCAGAAGAAAGGAATTAAGTACTGTTGAGGTTTTGCTTAAGCATGCCTCTGCTCTACAAAGCACCTGGTTCTCTCTGAGCAAACAAAATATCTGGCAGCACTATATTTTCTCCAAAAGTTATCTGTTTCTGAATTGATTATGTTTTCGTTCATGGAACCAAATGTAAATAGTCACATAATGCAAAAGTAAGGCAAACCCTCTTGGGCAAGGGTCACGTTGTTTGTACTGTTACACTGCTTCTGCCCTCATAGAACACTTCACTAAGTCAGTCACTAACAAATCAAATCTCCTTATCAATGATTCTAGCAATACATAATGAGAATACGGAATCCCTAGCTTAATATCTGTTAAATCTTTGCGCTGAGAAAATACTGGCAAAATTTCATTACTTTACTGGCCTCTTTAATACTGACTGTGCAAACAGGTGTTGTTTGGCCATTACTGCAAACCAGAGTTCGGAAGATGTGCTGTGCGCTGCCAAGCCTTGGCAAGAATTCGAAAATGGAGACGTTTGCTTTTTCAGCTGCACTTTCTCTTCAGTTCTTTTTGGGTATTCCAATGATATATCTAACTGGTTGGACTTAGTTTAACTCTTTGCATGATAGAATATTAATTTGAGCTAATTTAATTCCCCAGTGCCTGACAGGGCCAACTGAACCCTTTTGTATGTTCCCATGACATACTTCTCCAATCCAGTTAAGCATATTGAATGAATAAAGATCATTATGCTGAAAGGAAAATATATTAAAATATAGAACAGTAGAAGACACATAGCAAGGAGAAACTAGTATGGGATCAGGAAGAATTTGAGGCCTTAGCTAAATATTTCAACTTCCCGAACTCCTTTTTTTACCCTGAAATATTCACTTTTCAAACTTTCAGGGCGGCAGTAGCTATGATGATAAAGATGTTCCTGAGACCTTTAATATATACATTATTAATATATACAATAATCAGGGTCCTCAGAAATGTACATAGTTATGATCCTTGAGATCTCATCAAGTAAGAAATTGTAAAAGCATTCCATCCAAAAGCATTCCAGGAGCCATGGTGGCGCAGTGGTTAGAGTGCAGTACTGCAAGCTACTTCTGCTGATCACTGGCTGCCAGCAGTTTGGCAGATCGACTCTCGCCAGGCTCAAGGTTGACTCAGCCTTCCAACCTTCTGAGGTCGGTAAAAATGAGGAGCCAGATTGTTGGGGGCAATATGCTGACTCTGTAAACCACTTAGAGATGGCTGTAAAGCACTGTGCCTCGTTATATAAGCCTAAATGCTATTGCTATTGCTATTCAAGAGGAAAGGAAATTTGTGTCTTTAATACATTTTATACCTATGTAAACAATCTTAAATCTTAACTTGTGTTAGTTTACAATTATAAGCTTGCTGCTTTTCTTAAATGATCTTCTGAAATGTGCTAAATATTTTAATCTATATTTTATAATTTGTAGCATTAGATTTTGTGACTCATTAGACAAATATTTTAAAGATGCAATATGAAATAATATTGGCCATCCAAACTAATAAAACAATGTTGTTGTTTTTTAAAAAAATAACTATGTATCACACATTTAATTATTGTTGCTATGTAAGATAGTTTGAGTATATATTGCTTTTATTAATTTTTAGAGCAAATAATCTAATATTATTTCTGAAATGTTTACATTTGGGTAGAGTTAACTAATTCAACGAATTATGGCTTTTAGCCTTCCTGGATTTTGTGTTGTATTTTGTTTTACTTTCTCTCCAACTTATTATTTCACTCCCTTTCCCAATTGAAACAAAAACAAAAACTTCAGGTAGGAAAAGTGACAGAAAATCCTGATTCTAAGGCATGCCAAATCTGAATGTATATAAATGAACCATGGACTGATAAATTTCAATAAGCTCAGGGCAATGACAGGAAAATTTGACAGAAAAAAATTCAAGCTGAAGCTGAAGAGAAAAAGAACTCAAGAACTCATCAAACTAAAGGGTGTTAAAATTATAATCACAGCAGGGGGAGGAGAAATAGTTGAAGGAAAGCAAGACAGTTACCCAATGTTGGTCTTTAACTAATAAAAATGTGGAGAAAAAAAATGGTTGGTTTGAGTGTACAAGTAGTCCAAAATTGTAGAGCTGGCTTCAGAAAGTATAAAGCTCAGCATAAGCCTTTGTTGACAAAGAATGAAGAAAACAACAACAAAAGGTTTTTTTTTTTTTTTGTAATTTCAGAATAAAGGCAAGTAACAGAATTAGTATATCAATTGCTCGAAAAAGATGCTAAAAGCAAAGTGATAATAAAAAAAAAGAGGTACAACTACACAGGTTTTATTTTTCTTTTCTTTGACAATAGGGTATGCATTCCATGGCCCGTGGTGAACAATGAACTGAATGGACCAATGTATTGCAATTACTAGTTATTCAATTTATAATCAAACTGAGCAAGAGACAGCAAAATGTTTTGCTTACAAAAAAAGGCAAACATGCTTTTAGGCTGAATCAGTAGTTATGTTGTACCATTTTCAAATCATGAAAAATAATAGTTCTGTCACACCTTGTGTTTAAATCTGAACACGACAACTTAAAGGATTACAGAAAAAAAAATGGAACACAATCAAGGAAGGATAATGAGGACAATCAGAGAACTGCAAGACTGGATTTTCCAATCCTATATGGAAAAATCCTGGTTAGGTTTAACCTTAATAAGAAGGATAGAAGTGATGCAATAGGATGGACTGCCAAATACTGAATGGATGTCACACAGAAAAAGGCCAAGATTTATTCTCTATCAACCCAAAGTATGGGATGCAGAGTACAGATTCTAGATGAATGTTAAAAAGAAACCTTAAAAATGTTTTAATACAAAAAGTAATTTGACAGCGGAACCAATTGTCGGCACTGCAAGGGGAAAGAGCTGGATGTATTGGAGGAGATAGTTGACAAACATCTATCAGAGATACCTTAATTCTTGCACTGAGCAGGGTATGGCCTCAATGGATTCTTTCATCTCTAAGATTCTATTATCCCTGCACAAACTGCGGAGGAAGTAAAGACGCAGCTTGCTCTATAACCAACCTGTAACAACTTCACATAAAGATACACTCATGTCAACCTTTGCAAAATTGCACTAACTCTTGTCTTCTTTTCTTCTGCCCATATTCCTTTCAGTCGAATTCTATATCTATCGTAATACTTCCCTATCAAAGTAGCACAATAGGAATTAATTTAGGTTGTGGGAGAAAGTGAGTTTCATATATTCTTGTTTTTTATGGAATTGGAATTTAATGGGGACTTAGTGATAACTTTCCAATTATGCTACCATTTATCCATAATTATACTAGTGGCGTTCTTTATTCATGACCTTTTTAACAGCTGGCAAGATGTCTTGAAACATTATAAGGATCATTAATTCCAAATAGCTCCCAACAGTTAAGTGAAGCTGAAAGGAATATTTTCTGAAATGAATGATCTGACTTTGAAAGTATTTTTATGACAGCTTATAAACTCTCTAGCATCAAATTGTAACCTTCCTTTCTCTTTTTCACATGGAAAGGGAATCACCTGGGGAGAGTCATTTGAAAGATTCTTATAAACAAGCCTGTCTTTGATCAGACCACCGATACAATCAAGCAGAAATGTAGTTGAATGAAAGGCTATCTACACACCAAGCAGAGACAAAGGACACCTGGAAGTAATTTGGAAAAGGTGAAAGAATTTGCCTAAATGTACAGACATTACAGAAACACAATCCAGGAATAGTCAATTAAGGGACTATTTCAGAAAGTGAAACAAAATATTGAGGAGACGTTACAAATTACTCTTGGTCCATTGCTCTACCATTGTTAATGTACTGTGGTTCTTCTTTTCTTTCCTTGATAAGAAACTGTGGTTTTAAGTGAGAGATTTGGTTTTCCACTTTACACCTCCCACTGGCATAACAGTCATCATGTAAAAATGTGTGTTGTTTTTTCCCCCCCTATGGACATATGGAGACATATATTCTCATAACTTCAAATACATGACAAATCTGAAGTCCCCACACGGTCTACATACATGTTTCCATATGGCTTTTGTGTTTCAATTATTTCTGTCACATTCTTGCTAGTATTGTACCAGTCAATTCTCATAATAGAAATATCAAACCATTACTCACCTTTTCTCCAGCTTGGCCAGGGCCACCTGAGTCTCCTGTGGGACCTGCACGACCTTTGGGACCTTCAGGGCCATCTTCTCCTCGGGGACCAAGAGAACCAACTTCACCCTTAAAAATATTGTGTAAATAAAACAATAAAAATTAACCACCTGTCTCCATAATAAAAAACAAAACAAAATCCTGAACACTAATTAAAACCCACCTACTGACTCTCTCAAATTAAGTTCCTCCTAAAGCTTTCTAAAGACAATAACTATGGAGCCACCCCAGAAAGCAAAAAAGTTGGCATCCCTTTGCTTTCTTTTCTCTAACTTGATTAATAAGCATCCTCATTAGTTGTTCTGGCTAAAATCAGAAAGGTTGACACTGTTAATTAGAGCCAACTGTGATACAGGAAGAAATCCTCATTCAGTTTTTTCTTCTGTAAAACCTTTTTGTTCCAGATCCCTCAAGATTTATCATCTGAGCCATGGTGGCGCAGTGGTTAAAATGCAGAATTGCAGGCTAATTCTGCTGACTGCCAGGAGTTCAATTCTGATCATCTCAAGGTTGAGCTAGCCGTCCATCCTTTCGAGGTCGGTAAAATGAGGATCCAGATAGTTGAGGGCAATATGCTGACTCTGTAAACCACTTAAAGAGGGCTGAAAAACACTGTGAAGTGGTATGTAAGTCTACTGTAAGTGCTATTGCTATTGTTATTAATCTTGGCAGTGGTTTCAATTTATTTTGAATAAATTTAATAAGTATTATTCAAATTTGATCCATCTTAAAAATCACCTTGATCCATTATATACAAAATATATATATATCAATAAATACAGATAGCATAGAGAATGTTCTTGCTCAACAGTATGAAACTGCATGCAACTTTGGTAAAATATCAGCTTCTGTACTATATTGAGACACAGCTTCTGTACTATATTAACAATGCTAAATAAAAGAAAATCAATTGCTATATTTTGTTATAAAGTTTTTGGAGGTTTTGAGGTTTTCATAAGTTGACTCTACCATTGTAAGAAGAAGCAACAAGCAATTTGAAATCTGTCAGAAGAGTACAAAAGCTTACACATTCATACCAATAATGAGAATCATAAATCATAAATGTCCGGAGAATACTAAAAGCAGTGCTACTTCAGGAGTAGCATACAGGAATGCATGTACAATGATTCTACTACTGTGTGTTGTTAATTTATAATTTAAATTACTTTAAGGTTACCTTCCAGCCAAGGTGAGACAATATGGAACAATTAAACAGTAAATACCGGTATTAATCAAAATTCAATGATTAATAAAGCATAAATAAAGCTTTAATGAAAAGCTTTAACCCATCCTCAGATTATAAAAATCAGAAGCCATGCAGCCCCATAAAATACACCTCTTAAGAAAAGTTCTCAAAAAGCAAATGTATCTTTTGACATTTCCTAAAGTTTTGCAGTAAAGCAATTACTAAAGAGCTCTCATCAATCTACTGGGTAGGGATGGCAAGGAGAGGAATGGAGGATAGAGAAGTTCTAGTACAAAGCTTAAACCATTGTCTTGCTAGCAAAGATCACATGCCTTCAGGTTCCTTCTTCTAAACATTGTCACCTACAAGGTCTTGATGGCAAAGGTCTTCTCTGGGCATTGAAGTAGCACAACAATCTAAGTAGTCCTTGATTTACAATTGTTTGTTTAATGACATTTCAAAATTACAATGGCCATGGAAAAAGTGATTTACAAACCATCTCAAAGTTTTGACTGTCACACCACGCCTAAAGTCATGTGATCCCATTTTGAATACTTGACAGCTGGCATGCATTTACAATAGTTGTCACTTCTTGTGTCATGGAACTGTGATTTGTGAGCTTCCCTGATGGCTTCTGATAAGGAAAGTCAATTGGGGAAACCGGATTTGCTTAACAACCACGTGATTCATTTAACAACCAGGTGTCTGAGGTAAAAATGATCATAAAATCAGATCTCAAGATGACTCGCCTAACAACTATATTGCTTAGTGACCAAAATTCCTGTCCCAATTATGGTCATAAATTAAGGAATACCTGTACTGGGATTTATGACAGTAATCAATCTGGTTTTGATTACATCAGGCCTTTGAGTGGAGGTGAATTAAAAGATTCCTCCTATATAGTATATGACTGAATAGATTTGTACGGTTCCTTAGCATAGGAATAGTCTACTATATTGTATTAAATTCATGGGTGTTAAAGTTTGTTAGTTATCATGTTGCTTTATTCCTACTTACACATGGCAGGATAGTCAATTCCTTAGTCAATCGATGACCGGAGCAACATAGAAACTAATTATTAAAAATCTAATATAGTCATCTTGCCTCTCCTTTTGGGGGAACAGAAAAGGTTTCAGAAGAATCAATCATATCCATAACACAGTAGTTTTCATTAACGGAGATCTCTAAGTATTCAATTGAGACTAAAAAACCTCCTGAGTGGATGAAGTGATGATGAAAATTCTCTTTATCAATTTAAATACAATTCCTCAATAGATCTAAAGAGGTTTTAAAGTAATACTTACTCTATCGCCCTTAAGGCCCATATCACCTTTAAATCCAGGGAAGCCATCTTCACCCTATGTTTTTTTGTGAGAAAGGGAAACATAATAGACTTCCTTAAGAAATCAGAAGGGAAGTTGTTAAAGAATTTGGATAAATTAATATAATGCATATGACAACCATAGCTATTTTCAAAGCAAGCCTTTTTTATAGTATTAGACTGGCATAACATTGCTATTTTGCTGTAAGTCACAATAATGTACATTACTAAAGCTAGATCATAATACACCAAATTACTGCAATATGGCAATTTCTGTATCCGGGAAAAAAATGTCACAGCTGAGTTGAATTACTTTTCAGATTTAAAAAAAGAAGAATGAATAATGAGAAAGGTGCTTAAGGCAATAAGAGCATTCATTTCTTAATTCGTCAATGAGTTCTTCATTATAACATTACTTTTCCTTATTAAATTTCCTACTTATATTTCCAGCTTTAAAAGTGTTGGGATTTTTTCCCATCAGATATTTCATGTTCAAAAGTCGATTGGAATATAACCCAAATATACTACTACTGATTAAAGGCTGATTAACATAGCCATATGTTATTTGTTGCAATGATGCAGTAACCACAGCAAATCTGCACCTGGAAAGTTAAAAAAAAAACAGCATTTCCAAGTCATCCAGTCAATGAAATCTAGCATTTCATCTAATTCAGAATGAGTTTATTCTGTTGACAGTCTTTGTTTCTCTTTTTTTAATGTTATCTTTTCTGATGCTGGTGGATGAACCAGGAATCATTGGGATCAAACATTAGAATGCTTTTGTAATATATCAATGGTATTATGAGCCTTGGCAAATACTTTCTAGGATTCCTTTGTAGGCTGCTTTCTATGAGTTTACATTTGGATACTACCAGACACAATTAGTATCTCCCAAATTAGAACATAAATCTCTCCTTTTTTTTTCTTACTTCTCTGAATTTTGCCAAGCAGTTCTCAGATCAAACACACAGACTAAGAGGTAAATTTAAAGAAGTGGCAGGTTAAATTTTATGAATTTTCCTGAGTACAAAAAAAATGCAGGTCAAACTTTGTAAAGTTAAAAAAATACTCTAGATATATTTATTACACAGTTATTGCTCTCCAGCAGTATAGTCCAATTGAACTTTGGGGAAAAAAGCAAATTTTGTAGAATATGAAAAGATTTGTCCATTCCTGTTTCTGACATTTTGTCATGTTCATAGAGTCCCCGTAATCTTTAATACAATTGTAGATGCTATAAATAATATCTCAAAAATCAGGAATCCTGGGAAATGTAGTTCCCAGCAATAATGATGCTAGAATTATTGGCCATTAATTAATTAAAGGAATAGAATTTTTCTTATGCATCACATCAAAGTAGTCAGGAACAGCACATTTTCTATGGGAGATGACTAGGCTGAGTCGGAGGGAGGAGATAAATACGTCATCTGTCTTAAATCCCTTCATACCCACAAGAGATCTAAGTCCAGGCCCACCTTGAATTCCACTAACACTTATCTACTGTCTATTTGCTTACTACCATTAGTAGTAGTACAGATTCTTATAGAGAGCTTAAGCTTGCAATAAATCTTTATATTCATTTGAACTGCCTGAATTTCTTGATTTCTCATGCTTGACATTTCATGTCCTATTTTGAAAGAAATACAATAATTTTTTTGCTGAAACCATTGGGCCATCTGAAGACATTTCAGGAGGGTACTCTGCCACTGTGGCAATTTTTCAGCCACCATATAATAATTTTGCACCTAAATGTAATAAGACATTATTTTCACTTAAATTTTCACATTTAGTTGGGGTGTTTTTTGCAATAGAATGTAAAAATAATTAACATATTACCTTTTCACCTTTGCCACCCTTTAGCCCTCGGACGCCATCAGCACCCTACGGGAAAATACAGATGACAATGGCCAAGGGACCAGATTAGCAAAAATTAATGCCAAGTTGATTGTTTATCAAATAAAAACATAATGTTAGCCATACCTTTACACCACGGGGACCAGGATAGCCAACTGGTCCATGAGGACCTGCAGGCCCCTAAAAGACATTGAATTGTATTTAGATTATGCTATGTGAAGTTTAAACAGCATACATGTACTACGACAACACACATGATGCTACACATTTACTTTTCAAAAGTATCAGCAGCTGCTGTTTTGAACATGCTTTCTTAATATAATCTACAGGGTTCAAGTTTAAATATCCAGAAATATGTTAACTTAAGGCAATTGCGAACGACTTACAATCATTCATTTAGTGACTGTTTGACGGGCACTGACATGACTGGTTTTCGCATATAGAACCCCTACAGCATCCCCATGGTGATGTGATCAAAATTCGGGTGCTTGACAACTGGCAGGTGTTTATTACAGCTGCACTGTCATGTGATCCCCATTGGTAACTTTCCCAGCCAGCTTCCAACAAGGAAAATTAATGAAGAAGCCTAACTATTGCTTGCTTCACCTAAAAGCTGCAGTGATTCGCTTAGCGACTGTGGCAAAAAATATGGTAAATAGGGCACAACTCACTTAACAACGGTCTTGCTTACCAACAGAAATTTTGGGATCCACCTTGGTCATAAATTGAGAACTGCCTGTATATCGCATCAGTCAAGAAGCCCAAATTGTGAATGAGTACATAATGGCAGTCAACTGAGGAATTATTTAGTAAAACTTGTACTAAGAAAGGCTTTTCAAGTGTAGTGGGAAATAAATATAGAATTTTAAACCAAGGCTACAGTGAACTGTGCCATGCAAATCCATCTAAATTGAATGACAAATTATATAGCTATTTAGGACAATTTTATACCTTTATATAGCCAATTTTTAAAAATCACATCAAATAAATCTTTATTTATACTAATTTATGAACATTAGGAAATACCATGATAGTATTGGGCATGCTATCCTTAGTTCCTATATTTCTTAACAGAGGGACACATATGGCTGACTCTCCTTTTTTATTTATGCTAGGATACATTTCCAGATTAGGACTATCATTCACAGTGTTGGAAGCATTAATTCCTCAAGAGAAAATTAAAAGTAACTCATTGGCTGCAATGTTTTTCTTCTTCTTTTAATTTACACAGGATTGGCTGGAGGTCAGAAATGAAGTCAATGGAGGAAGAAATAATTATTCTATCACCCATACACAAATACCTAAGGTAAATTTAACCTGGACTGAGAACCTGCATACTTCCTTTTACATACATTGACC
Source organism: Pantherophis guttatus (assembly GCF_059756535.1). Lineage (NCBI taxonomy): Eukaryota > Metazoa > Chordata > Lepidosauria > Squamata > Colubridae > Pantherophis > Pantherophis guttatus. The sequence continues at coordinate 88,569,330 of NC_142065.1, forward strand.
ATTACATAAATAGAATGTTATATGAGCAAAGAAACAAAAAATAAATGCAATTAATATTTACTACATTAATCTAGTAGATGTTGGAAACATTGTTTCTAATAAGGGAAGGGAAAACATTGTTTTTACTAAGAGTTTGTGTGTGTGTGTGTGTGTGTGTGTGTGTGTGTGTGTGTGTGTTACAGAAGAACACTTAGAATTTTGGATAGTCAATGTTGGGCAAAAAAACACCACTGGATAAAAAGGAAGAATTATGGAATTAAAGGAACCATCTGTATTCTGCTGAACCATTTCAGTAATGATACTGTGCTGTATTATCTCTAGTTAGATGACGGATGTTCCTCGCCATAGTTTTAATGTACTAATCTGTAAAAACATTATCTTTCAAATCTGTTGGTCCATGCTCTTGTGAACATAGTGGTACCTTGGTACTCAACTGCTTTGAAACTCAACAAATTTGGTATTCAAAGCATTTTGGTCTGATAATTTTGTCCTAGTACTTTTTGTTTGTTTGGTCTTAACGCACAAGCTAAAACCTATCATTGTCATCTGCCTTGTGATTCACTACATCATGGGTGTCAAACTTGTGAAGTTTCACAATGTTTTGTGATGTTTTTCCCCTTCACAGAGCTGGGGTGGGCGTGGCCTGCACATGACACATCTGGCCCGTGGGCTGCCAGTTTGACACCCCTGCATTACATTATTCCTATATACTCATCATTTTTGGTACTCATTGCACCTCTCAAAACCAATTTATGATGAATACTGAATTACCACTGTAGTTCAATACATGCTCAGACTTCTACCTACCATATTCAGCTCAGCATGGAGTGTTTTAAAACTAGTCTGCTGGATTTAGCTATCTGTGTGACATGTACTTTGACAATATAACCTGGCCAACATAAAGTTGTTGAGTAGTAATTTAAAGTTCACTTCATTTGAACCAGTGGTGAAATCCAATTTTTTTTTACTACCGGTTCTGTGGGCGTGGCTTGGTGGGCATGGCAGGGGAAGGATACTGCAAAATCTCCATTCCCACCCCATTCCAGGGGAAGGATACTGCAAAATCCCCATTCCCTCCCCACTCCTGGGGGAAGGATATTGCAAAATCTCCATTCCCACCCCACTCTGGGGCCAGCCAGAGGTGTTATTCACCGGTTTTCTGAACTACTCAAAATTTCCGCTACCGGTTCTCTGAACTATTCAAAATTTCCATTACTGGTTCTTCAGAACCTGATATAACCTGCTGGATTCACCTCTGATTTGAAGTAATAAAAGTTTACTTTATTGAAAGTAATTTAAAATGGAAAAACAGGTGGGGCATTCATTGAGAATAGAATAAAAAATCATTCTTATTTTATTTATTTGCCGCCCATTTCGTATCAAAATGACTCTGGGCAGATTTATTGCTTAATTTATTGAAAATGTATAGAGTTATTTCTTTAATTATTGAGTTTATTGACGGAAGCATTGGGAAAACCAGGTTGTTCTAGAGAACAGTATAAATAGTATGAAATTATTACCATCATCATCATCTATGGCCAATAACAAAAACGGTATGGAAAATATTCTCTTTTACCCACTTTTATGCTGAACGTTCTCTTTGTATCCTTAAATAGAGAAGATCCAGTTGATGAATTTATATATCACTTTTGTTTTTTTGTTAACCACTCAGAGTTGTACAGCTAAAATAGTACAAAAAGAATTGCATGGGAGAAATAAATAAATATTCTTCAGTAGAAGAAAAAAAGTTTGTAAAAAGCTAGATTCCAGTGACTATAGTTTTAATGGTCTAAGATATCGATCACCGTTAACATAGTTCCTTGTCTGTCACTCTTTTTCTAATTACACACTCACTCATACATACACACTTTATACAGCAAAATAAATAAATAAATAAACATACCGTGTCACCTTTCTCTCCAGTCTGCCCTTCTTTGCCTGGATGGCCCTATTAACAAGATATATTTAGGGAAGGAGAAACACTTAGTGTGCAAATACCATACAATTAGTTTCACTCCTACTCTCAAACAATATTTTAAAAACACATTACCAACTTGAAATATCCACCCTCCTCTTACAGAAACTTGGCATCTATAATCTGATTAGGGATAGACAAATTCTACTAAATTTCTACTAATGATTATTTTCAGTAACTTCTAAGAAGGATTCACAGTCTAAAATTGACATAGGTTTAGAGCAGTGGTTCCCAATGTGGGGCCCACGCCCCATGGGGGGGGATTTGATTTTTAATGGGGGCAATTTGAACCTTGTTTAAACCAAGTTAATGGACTTTTAGGCTTCCTCCGTGTGAGTAGAGTTCAGTTTTTGAGTAAAGGAAGAATTATATGTCACGGGGGGAAGGAGGGTATCAGGATTTTAGAGATGCTTAGGTGGGGCATGGCCAAAAAAAGGTTGGGAACCACTGGTTTAGAGTGAACAGTGTGAAGCAACAAAGTCATTGAGGTCTTTGGACAATCTAATGGATAATGACTATTGTTTTTATCACCTGTTGCTTCTGCTGAGTACATCCCTAGACTCTGGCCTCAACAATGACATCACTGAATAAATATCAGAAGAATCCATTTGATTCATCAAGGTCAAAGCCCAACAAATTGGAAGCAATTTGCTTTCCCAGAAGCATTCTCCTTCCCCAGAAGCATTCCCCAGAAGCATTCTCTTTCATAGCTTCCCCAGAAGCTTTCGCTTTCATAGACATTCTAATTGGAAGATTCCATTTTATTGTATGAGCAAATTACTTTTAATAGCCTCCAACTGAGTCCATGTATCAGGCTTTAGATGGAAGACACAACCATATAATTGAAGTTCTATTCCCTGTTCAACAGGGATTGATTGCATGTGCATAACATAACGAACAGGGCTTTGATCATATATCTTGATCATATATCATATATCTTGATCATATATCAAGATATAGTAATGAATTCTATATATTCTATAAGTTACTTAAAATGAAAAATTACTTAATTTAAACTACCTTGAATCCAGGAAAGGTATTATGGAATTTGGGGAGAAGGCAAAATTAGCTTTTAAAATAGGAACTCTATGGTACCATATATAAGAGAACATAAGGTTATTTAGAAACAAGTTGTTTAGTTGTCTTTCCTGCTAAATGTTTAGTCTGGAACCAGTTAACATGGCAAAAATTATTTCCTATTCCCACTCTTCTTTTGTGTCCTCCTGGACACGTGGCTGTCTTTAGAAGAACATATGACGGCTGTGGCCAGGGGAGCTTTCTATCAGGTTCGCCTGATTCGCCAGTTGCGCCCCTTTCTAGATCGGGACTCCTTACGCATAGTCACTCATACCCTCATCACTTCCCGACTAGATTACTGTAATGCTCTCTACATGGGGCTACCCTTGAGGTGCACCCGGAGGCTCCAACTGGTCCAGAATGCAGCCACGTGGGTGATTATGGGAGTGACATGACACTCACATGTAACACCTCTCCTACGCGAGCTGCACTGGCTCCCGGTGGTCTTCCGAGTGCCCTTCAAGGTGTTGGTTCTTACCTTTAAAGTGCTCCATGGCTTAGGACCTGGGTACCTACGAGACCACCTTCTGCAACCGATAACCTCCCACCAACCAGTACGCTCCCACAGAGTGGGCCTCCTGAGGGTGCCGTCAGTAAAGCAATGTCGGCTGGTGGTTCCCAGGAGGAGAGCCTTCTCTGTGGGGGCACTTGACCTATGGAACAGGATACCCCAGGGATACGAATGATCCCAGATCTCCGTACTTTCCGTCGTGCCTTGAAGACTTTTCTATTTTACCAAGCTGGACTGGCATAAATTTTCAGTTTATCTAAATTCTACGCTGAGGATCTTAATTGATGAGCCAAATCGGTTTAATTATTTTAAATTATTTTTATTTCACATTATATGTTTGTTATTCTGACTGTTCACCGCCCTGAGTCCTTCAGGAGAAGGGCGGTATAAAAATAAAAATAAATAAATAAATAAATAAATAAATAAATAAATAAATAAATAAATAAATAAATAATATATAGGAAAGTCAGAAATACAGAATGAAATACACCTTGTTGCAAACATTTTTCACCCTTTTATTTGTTTGATTGTTACATATGGGCTGCTATAGGGCTTCCTCTGAAAATAAATTATTAATTGTCACTAGGAAAAAAGAAAATTGAATGCGGGTGGAGGGAAGCAGATTTTGGTGAATATCACATTTCCCATAATATATAATGTTAGGCTACAAACAAATCAGAGTCATAAAATAATTCAAAATAATAACTGGCATAATCCAGCTCTTTACGGATACCAGCATACCATGAGGCTGTCCTTGCTACATTAATAACACTAGCATCTAGAGATTGTCTTCAAAAATATAAATTAATATTGACAATATATCAAACCAACAAAGATGCTCTTTTATTTTAGATCCAAATATTTCTAAAGGTAATGGAAAAGCAAGTAAAGCACTGGAAGTATTTCTCCATTTGATGTGTTTTCTCTGGAAGATAGGAATTGATTATTTTTATCTGTCACCAAACATTACACTAAACTACACCATTAAAGTTATGGCACAATAAGATGAAAGAAAACAGTAATAGAAATATTTTACTGCCAGTGCAAATCAATAGCCTGAAGACTTTCCCACTGGGTTAAATCCACATGCAAGTTAAGAGTATAATAAATCTTCAGCTTTGTTGTCCATCTCCAAAACGTAAGAATAAATATTAGATTGAGATTGTGATTTAGGTTGTAATTGTACATAGTTACTTAGAAGCAAGATTAAATTAGATTTACTTTTGAGTAAAAATGTACTACTGTACTAGGGTTGCATCATCCTGCTCATTCCATTTTGCTCTATTCTTTTAATACCTACTTTAGGGAAAATATTTCATTTCTGTTTGCCCTTAAAAATCCACCTTATCCTCTGTTCTGATCTCTTTCTGTTTATAAGTGCAATAATAAAAGAATTGCTACAGTGGCAATATATACATGTCCCCCCTATTTTCAGTTACCTAGAAGTAAATCTCACTGAATTCAGTGGGATTTATTTCCAAAAGATCAGAGTATGATTGCACTGTACCCATTATTATCTTCAGAGAGATCTAGAAAGTCTAGTTGACAGGCTGAGAATCGATAAAAAGAATTTTCAACACATTGAGACTAAAATAACCTGGGGAAAGTAATGACAGCAGAACTGGCACAAATTCTATATTACGTTGAAACAAAAACATATATTAAATCAGGGCTGATTTAACACAGATGTGCTATTCTTCAGATGTGTTAAACTCCTATCAAGCCATCAGCACAGATATTGTAACCGATATGAGTTGTAGGCTAGCATGTCTGCAGGGCATCAGCCCAGGCAAGTCTGTACAAAATAATGATGGCATATATTTAAACACGGATCCTAAATTTTTGTTCCTTTTCTCTTGCTTTGTAATTATGAGAGAGATGGGGGCGGGAGAACCTTTTCTGCTTGTATACCATACTCTCAGGCACTGTAATCTCTTTAAATTATTGCAGAAATAAAGGTATTCTCAAATAAATATAGTAAGTGTGCCAGCTGTAACAAATTGGTTTTATCTGTGTATCTACTTCCTTTTGCAAGATGCCTAATCAAGTAATATAAAATTGAAAATAGCACTTAATAGAGCCCAGCAGTCCTATGTGAAGCCAAACAGAGATTCAATAATCTATGTTGCTTATTTGAAGAGGTTTCTGTGTATTTGTTTACTTCTCTTTTTTTATGTTCTCATCAGAGGCTAAATAAGTAATCAGAGGAGCTGGTAGTACAAAGTTTGTCAAGAGTGTTCCCAATAATGTATCATTTTTTTTAAACTTGTTGGATCATAGTCTAAATCATAATGGATTAACTTGCAACTGCCATGCGGTGGACCTGACCACTAGATTAATTAGTCTAATACAGCCAGCTCTTTCTGGCATTGGCTCCACTTCATATATGCAAATCATAAGAATCACTATTAAACTTTGGAATTTTGAGTATCTGACTTCACAAATTATGCATTATCCCCATTTGCCTAGGGTGAGAGGTAAAGAGAATACTGAAAACATGGTTATCCACTGTAGAGGACAATTGCTATTATTTGTTTCATTACATCATCATCTGAATGAAAATAATAATGTGGTATTATATGGTAATCTCCATATATCTATGGAGATTCTGAGTTATCCAGGACATGGTTGCCCCAAAGGTGCTTTTTCAAAAGGCAACTGGACTTTGTTTGTCCTTAAAAACATTTTGCTTCTCAACCAAGAAGCTTCTTCAGACAACATATTATGTGGTATATGTTATTTGTGCTGTGTGATTTGCTCAACTAACACAAATTGCAAAATCTACATCACAGCACAATGACATTATGATGTGTGGGATATCATCATGGCTTTTATCGGATCCCTGGATCTAAATAATAATTATTATCCATCATGTGACTTCAATGCAAACCCAAACTTTGGTTTGGTAAACACATTTCTATCTATGTGATAACCATTTTGTTTTTAATAAAGATGCTCTAGCTCAGGGGTGCCAAACTCAAGGCCCAAGGGCCGGATCCGGGGTATTTAGATCTGGAAACAGAGAAGGATCGGCTCACAGAGCTTCTGCCAGCAAAAATGGGCTCCCGAGCTCCATTTTTGGCTGCCATGGCCTTCTGCAACCCTCTGACAGTAAAAACAAAGTTCCACCCTCCCGAGCTCTGTTTTCACTGGCAGAGGGTTGCAGGAGGCCGTGGCAACTGAAAATGGAGCTTGGGAGCCTGTTTTTACTGACAGAGTGCTCAGGCCCCACTGGTGCCCCCGACAGGAGTGATGTCAAGCTGGTCATGCCCATCCTGGCCACCCCCCACCCGAGGTCAAACACAACCCTGATGTGGCCCTCAATGAAATCGAGTTTGACACTCCTGCTCTAGCTCATAAAAGCAGAATAATTTTGTTGTTTCATTTTGAAATTATTTTTTTACTGTTGGATTGAAAAATACCACAATGATTAGAACTCTATTAAGCTATTAAGCTAAAAGCTATTAAGTTCAACCTTATCCCAAAAGCAATGAAATATTTTTATCAGTAGAGCAGTTTATTTAAATAGTTTTTGCCTAAAACTTCTATCATGTTAATTTCAGTATTTTATATCTGTCCTACACAGGTCAGGCAACTAAATGCATTTTTAAAAAAATTTCAGTACCAGTGCAATTTCTCATCTGCCATTTCAATGACCTTTTTAAAAAAATAAAGGCTTAGATGAGAAATGTGGATCAGGTTGAAATAACAAAACTGGATAAACTTTATATGTTCTGCTTCAAGCTATTGGTGTGCAACTTCCTTGCTGAAATTCATGAGCGTAGCACTGCAAAATGATTTTTTAACCCAAAGCATAAAATGGACGAAATTACATATCACTTACAGCAGGGCCATCAGTACCAGGAAGTCCTGCTAGACCAGGTTTGCCCTGAGGACCCTGGAGACAGAGATGAAAAAAGATTTTTGAAAAACCAAAGTTAAGGTAGACTGGCATGCTGCCAATGTTTGCAAGTCAATGATTATTCTTGAATCAAAATCAAAACTCAATCAGGATGAAGAAATGAAGTAGGACTTCAATGTTGAAGGCTAGTTAAAGCATTTTGAAGTTGGCATCCAGCTGAACCATTGGAAATACGTCATTTGGATGGGATGGTCTGAACTTAATATTGTGGCATGATTTTTTTCAAAATCACTTTCACATTTCTTTTATCAGTTACACATGTAAACCCCATTATTACTTTTTATCCGAGTATATTGAATAAATATTGGAAATGTAGTGAATTTTAACACTCATGTGTAGGAGTGAATGGCAAGACTCTCAAATAAATTGGCATGAATATCTGCAAACAATATTCATTTCTTCCATTTTTAGATGAATAAAAATGAATGAATTATTTTGCATTTAACATTCAGATGTTCCCAAGCTATTATTCATGTTTTGTTATAGTAACATTCATAGGTGAGTACTGTCATTTTCTAAAAATATAACAAGTATAAACACAATTGTGAAATGATGGGATAAAACAGGCAATCTCAAAGAAAAAAGAAAAACTGACATGGGGACATAGCTTGAAAGAGACATAAAAGAAATGTTTTTAATTGATGTGATTTTAGGATTAGCACTCCCGTATGATTGCAGGAAAAGATGCAGCAACTTTAAAAGTTTGCAAACGGATACAATATTTGAATCCCTATGCACTCTGATGAAACTTTTTCTTGAATCAAATCTACCTTTTTCTAGTCAGATCTATTGTCATGTGATTGGAACAAGAAGCTTTGGCCTAGCTTGAAACTGACTTTGTGGTTGTGTCAGTAAAAGTAGCATTTTGTTAGCATTTATACTTTGTTACGAAGCTACAGATCTATGAGATCTGGAGCTTGCAAAGTGGAAATGAGGAGCCTGAGACCAAACATGACCATGCTGTAAACACAGGCCAGGTGCAGAAGACCATCTGAAGGAAGGGAGGAAGAGAGAGAGAGGAAGAAAGAGAGGAGACTGCAAGTACAGTAGAACCTCTGCTTACGAATGCTTCTGATCATGACCAAATCGGGTTCCAACCAAAAAATTCAGATTTTTTTTTTCCCGTGGCCAATTTCCCCTTCCGCACCATTTTTTTTCCCTAAGCGCCGAATTTCCAAAATTAGGTTCAGGTCACGACCAAATCAGTTTGCGACCAAAGTTATGGAATGAATTATGGTCATGACCAGAGGTTCTACTGTAGTCTATTCAGTGGTGGGATTCAGCCAGTTCGCACCACTTCGGGAGAACCAGTTGTTAACTTTCTAAGCCGTCTGGTGAACTGGTTGTTGGAAGAAATCATTAGGGCAGAGAACCGGTTGTTAAATTATTTGAATCCCACCACTGAGTCTATTACAAAAGTGTAGGAGAAAGAAGCTCAGGGTTTAAACTTTAGGACACACATAGATGGAGAACTAGTTTCTCAGCCTTTGTAGAAGTTCTGCTTCATCAGAACAAAGGTTGCTTGTATTTGCCATTTATCAACTCAACCCCCAGAGTCCCCTAACATCAATTGGAGTCAGACAGTGCCAGGGCAACTTTTGATAATAGTTACAAATGAATGGTGAATTGATACTTCAGTAGATACCGTATGTGTTTGAAAGAATGGTCTTCACATGTGTTGCTATCAAAGTATTCTCAAAAATCTAACACAATCTTTCCAATTAAGGTTTTTTTGTTTTTTTGTTTTTGTTTTTTGCTTTCAGGTAAAAGTCCCTAGAAGATAACCCAGCCAACGGTTACTAACCAAGCAGGATATATTTTATTTTCATTATCTTCATGATCATGTCTTTCAGTATGTAATAGTGTGTGGGAATGGGGGTTGATGCTGCCTTTAATCAAGTAAGAGAGGGTTCAGCCTGCAGTTGCATGATGGATGGAGAAGGAAACTCAGAAAGACCCCTCCTAACTTTGGAGGCTATAAAAAAGAGTGAGAAATATGTACTATCAGACTTCCAAGATCCTATTAATGTAGACCTGGAATAAAGCAGAATTAGCTCATCTGGTTGTGTTTCCTCTCTAGTCTACCTATAAAAGCTGACATACTATCATGATCATTACTGTGCTTGTGTTCAGTTTATGAGTTTCCAAGATCTTTTGGCTACCATGAAGTTGTCTAATTCAGCAGGGTACTTTTTATGTCCTCATGCATCTGATGCATCTTGTAAACATGTTACTTTTTAGGAATGAAATGAATTTAAATGAAACCATTTAAATGTGAATTCAGAGATTAACAGAATATATCTAGTGTCGATCACAGTATGGATCAAAGATATGAATTCATTGTCAAAACTGGCTTGGTATGAGAAGGTCTTATTGATGCAGTATGGTCCCTTCTATTGCAACTTCATTTCATTTCTGTCCTAGGGAAGATATCTCATATGTGGAGGCTTTTTCTGAGATATGGACATCTGATTTCTAGAATTCTATTTCAACAAAGAATCTCCAAAGGTAAAGAAGACTTCCTACAATGCTTAGTGCTCTACCTCTGACAATCACAGAGAATGAAGATAAAGAGCAAAATCTTCATCTGCATCACCACTTAGAATGCTTGGTTAAAGATGATTGACCAAAGAACCCAAAGAATGGGAGAGGAAGAAAAAGAAATAGGCTATAATTGATACAATGGAAAATTAGTCCACACAGAAACTATCTTGATGTTGACTATGGAGATTCTCAGTTATCCAGGTCATGGTTTTCCCAAAAGTGCTTTTTCAAAAGACAACTGGATTTGTTTTGCCCCTGAAGATGTTTCGCTTCTTATCCAACAAGCTTCTTCAGCTCTGAAGCTTGACATGCTTCAGCTTCTTCAGCTCTGAATTTTGATGTTGCTCAGTGCAGATTAATAACGCCTCATGGAAAAGCATCTGAGAGTATTTCTCTTAGAACATGGATATCCTGGGGCCAGGGAAGTCTGCCAGAATCTACATCTTGCCTCATCTTCATGAAACTGATAGGAGCCAAGGGCCATTTTAAGCATTCCATGTAGGCACATCATCTCTATGAGAAATAGATGTGCTTAGAAATGCTCCTCATTATCAGTGCAAAGACCTTATAAGGACAAGTTCTAACTGACATAAAGAACCCAAAGAACCAGGCTGATTTTCAACAGTGAGCAAAGGACCTATTCTGTCCCCGTCTCACACACGCACACCAGCGGTCGACCAAGAGTTAAAATAAACCAGCAGACAAGAATTTCCTTTGATAACAGAATTGGCAGCAACCCAGTGGCTGCTTGCCAACAGTCTTTACTTACAAAGGGAGGTTTATCTCCTCTGACCGAAACATCAAAGTCCACAAAAGCCAAAGAATAGTCAAGTCCAGTCCAAAAAATCAGTCCAAGCAGAGCATATAACAAAGTTCCAGAAATGCAGAATGACTTGCTAGCTTTCAGTTTTGTCCGGCACAAAGCCTGAATGGCCACCACACCCCCTTTTATCCCCTGTGGGGTGTGGTCCAGTGACTCAGCTTAATCTCTGGCACGCCTCCTTCTCTGCTGCGCGCGCTTGTCTTTCCGACGCTGTTGGGGATCCAGCCAAGACTTATCTCAGTCGCTGTCTAACTGTGGCTGCTCGGAAATGCCTGGCTCCTGGCCTATCTATTCTCCTTCGGAAGATACCTGAGGCATTGCCAGAGAGGAGGGTCCTGGAGAGGGAGGCCTTGCCAACTCCTCTCCTTCACTTTCGGAGTCTTCTCTCTCCGATAAAATGGGCTCGGGGGTCAGAGTCACAACAGGACCTCAAGATTTTCTGTTTAAACTGACTTCACTCTCCCTTCAATATAAAAAGGAAATTATATTCCAAGGGCCTATTGTAATTAGTTTATTCTTTGACATAAGGCTGAGTTTTAATCGCTATTTTGACTTCAAGTGTAATTGATTCCATTAGACATTGATTCTAGAAAAAAGACATTCACTGGAGTCTAATAGGAAAGGAATACTCAAGTCAGGAGATCATTATTATGTATTATATCTATAATAAGACAGAGCTATAGCCAAACCTGTGGGATGCGTCTCCTAGCTTGGCCTACCTCAAAGAGTTTACATACATGTGGCAAAGCTGAAGAAGTGGAAATTAGCACGTTCAAACATAGAAAATGGTACTTATTCTGATATTGTAAATTCAAGGTAAGTAGGAAAAAAGGATAATGTAAAAAATACGTATTCTACTACCAAGGTGCAGGATTTCTCTCCTCACAGACTATATGTAAATAAGGTTAGAGGTCATAAGAAAAGTATCCGTGCATCCCAAGAAACTGGATTGCTAGCTGAAATTTATTTTAGAAAAAAAAATATCAAACCATATCTTAAGAAAGCAGAGATTTTGCCGCTAATTAGTCAGCAAAGGAATTATTCCTTACTTTTTCACCTGGAACGCCAATTGGACCTTGTGGACCTGGGAGTCCCTGTGGAAAACATGAAAAACACACCATAAGAAATCTAAACACTCACAGAACTACTTTCTCTAGAGTTGTATCATTAAAAAGAATTCTTTCGTCAGGAACCACTTTTTAATGAAACACAATTAAGAGTTAGAGAAAACAAGATAATTGTAAGAACTATCACACTGGCAGTTCTGCTGGCAACAGGGTTGTCATATGATCCACGATGAAACTCTCTTATACTATTGCTATTCTTGTTGGTACCAAACCAGTCATCTCTTCCCCACCCCTCCCACTCCCCACCTTAAAAAAACTAATTATATTTGGAAGATTTGGGAAAAGGTAATGTAAACATTTATTCCTTTTTATACCAGGAACATGTTTAAGATAAGAAAGGAAGTAAGAGCATATTCAAACTTTTCATGCTCGACTCCCTTGAATGTTTTCTTAATGGCAAAAGCTATCAAACAAGGGCTTACCTGTGGACCTGGAATACCTTGCTGCCCATGTGGTCCTGGTTCCCCTTGTGGACCCTGTTTTATAACAAATGCACAGGAGAATATTAATCCCTTTGTTATATCACATCATCACTTGAAAAATACACGGACTTTACAGAAAAGGTGGAGGAATTATGTATTGATTTCTCCTCCAGACTTTTTTTGTTCTATGGAGACGTCAAATCATAATTGGCAGTATAGATCAATTAATCTGTGTCCTCTTTAGCACCCCAACTGATGTGTGAGTAGATAGACAGAAGACTCATACGAAGGATAAAATGCAGTTTTTATCCACAATATCTGAGAAATATACAAATAAACTTAAAGCACTGAAGACACGAATAGGAGAATTATCAACTTGTAGGTTGTTATTTTAGATTTCTTTGAAAAAAAACGTATTTACCTCAGTTATCCAAAGAGAAAAGAATTGAATTGAATCTACATACCAGGTTTCCTTTTGGGCCTGGTGGTCCATCAACACCTGGGATTCCCTACATTAAAAAAAAAAACCAGAAAAACTAATATAGGTCACCACCATGTTCAAAGGAAATTTCAAAATTTCAAGGTATTTGTTTTTGAAATACATACAGGTTGTCCTGGTAGTCCTGGAGTTCCTCTGGGCCCCAATAGCCCTCTTGGACCCTGTGAGGAAAAATGTTGCTCAGGGTTAGTTTTTTGGTTCACGGAATATACTTTAAACAATGTAACTGAAAGACCTCCAGCAAAACCCAAAGAAAATGGCAAAGGTTAAACAGCTCTGTAACTAATTATTATCAATCACTGAGATAAATAATTCAGTCTTCCTCTTCTTCCTGTTTTGTACAATGGAAAAAGTACATAAATTGTAATAGTGGATCTAAGGCCTTTTCTTTTTCCTGTTTGCCTTGACAAGGTGCAAATTGTTGAGAGAAATATTCTCAAAAACTGGTCTGTGGACCAACAACAATCTACATAAATTCACTACATTCATAAGCCAGGGATCTTGCACTGCTGTAGCCTAGCTTTTCCATGTATGCTGAACAGCTCCAATTTCCAATGCACAAAAGCCAGCTGATTTTTAAGAAAAAAGCTAAAAGCTGGTCCATTGAAGTGCACAAGTAATAATACTATTAATGTGTTTTCCCCAAAATAAGACCCAACCAGAAAATAAGCCTTAGCATGATTTTTCAGGATGCTCATAATATAAGCCCTACCCCCAAAATAAACCCCAGTTAAGATCGTCAGCCAGACGGACACATTTAGTACTGTATTTCCCCAAAAATAAGACCAAACCGGAAAATAAGACCTAATGCATCTTTTGGAGCAAAAATTAATATAAGACCTAGTCTTATTTTCAGGAAATACGGTACCCTATGTGAGAAACGTGACAACATTGGGTAGGTCTTGAATGAGGCTATCTATTGCAAATCTGTATATATGCTGTGCTAAGTGGAATTTTGATCTCATGTAGGCGTATCAGCAAGAATGCATAAGGAACACAATTATCAATTATTAGCCCAAAACACATTCTGTTAGAAAGTTCCCTGAGGATGGGCTCCAGTTTGAGTTTGAAAGCTTTGAAGACTAAACCTTTGGTCCCTATGACTGACCCAGATTGAATCCTTCAAAATTATCCTAGGACATGTATATTTGCCTGCATTTGTGATGGTTATCAATGGGACTTTATTGCTGTGAAGATCTCATCCCACCTGCTTATTACTAAGACATTTCTACTACAAAACATTCTTGGCTAGCAAATTATGTAAAATAATTAATGAGATAAGGGAATATTTATTTCTGGAGTACAGATAGTCCTTGACTTACAAACACAATTGAGTCCAAAATTTCTGTTGTTAAGTGAGGCATTTGTTAAGTGAGTTTTGCCCCATTTTAAGACCTTTCTTGCCACAGTTATTAAGGGAATCACTGCAGTTGATAAGTAAGTAACACAGTTGTTAAGTGAATCTGGGTTCCCCATTGATTTTCCTTGTCAGACACAAAAGTTGATCACATGACCTTGGGACACAGCAACGATTATAAGCATGAACCAGTTGCCAAGCATCTGAATTTTGATCACATGATCATGGGGATGCTACGAAGTTCGTAAGCGTGAAAAATGGTCATAAGTCACTTTTTTTCAATGCTGTTGTAACTTTGAATGGTCACTAAATGAACTGTTGTGAGTTGAGGACTACCTGTAGTTTTTTGTACAAAACTGAGTTTAAAATGGCCTTTTAAATTGAGCAGGAAGGCATACATGACAGAAATACAACCACAATCCTTATCTTAATTTGCCAAATAATATGAACATTAAAATTCTTAAAGATAAAAATGTGAGGGAGCCGATATATGTTTAATTGGGTGTTCCACACATCTACTAAATGCTAATTTAGTTGTCCACTAGCTTAAATGAAGTAGAACATTGACCACCTCCCATTAGGAATTTTATTCTGTTTACCCTTTTAACTTAAAAAGCAATAATATCAACAAATGAACATAAGAGCCTGGGTGGCGCAGCAGACTAAAGCACTGTTAAGTAACACCAGCTGCCTGCAATTACTGTAAGTTCAAATCTCACCAGGCTCAAGGTTGACTCAGCCTTCCATCCTTTCAAGGTAGGTAAAATGAGGACCCGGTTTGTGGGGGCAATAAGCTGACTTTGTATAAAAAAGAACATCGCTTGGGGAGGGGGGCAAAAGCCCTACTAAACAGGTATATACAAAAGTACGAAGGCTATTGCTTAACGCATTGTAAGCCGCCCTGAGTCTCCGGAAAAGGGCGGCATATAAATCAAACCAATAAATAAATAAATAAATAAATAAATAAATAAATAAATAAATAAATAAATAAGCATACAATGTCAAAAACAGACCATCTTGTGAGAAAAAAAGTGAGGTAATCAACTAAAGAATGTAATTTTAGTCTAGCAAAAATATATCTAACAAAATCAAGAGGACCTTTGTTAGTTTTCTGAACACACTACTGACCCCTAATCATAATAAAAAAAAAATCAGCCCAGCTACCCTAGTCAGAGCATATATTGGAAAGAATCAAACTAGCTTCCCTAATCCAAGAAATCCAGTCTATATTGTCATTACTTATTTTCAGTCCTTAAACAGGATTATATAAATGAATGGGTTCCTAATAAGGCTTCTTTAACAGAAATCTTCCAATTATTTACTTTAGAACAACAGTAACATATTCCTCTTTTTGATACATGTATTTATAACTGTGGAAGCCCATTTTATTCAGTGGTTAAAGACGCTGGACTAGAAATCAGGAGATTCTTGTCCTGCCTCAGTGACTTTGAGCCAGGCACCCTCTCTCTCTCTCAGCCTAGGAAGGAGGCAAGGGCAAATCACTTCCAAAGGAAACTGCATGGATTTGTCCATATAGTCATCAGGAGTAAAGACTGACTCAAAGGTATAAATATATATTTACAATTATATATATATATAGTAATGTGCTTTCAGAGCTCCCAAAAAGTATATAGTTTAAACTGAAAATTAAGGGATTCAAATTCCAAAGATGCCATTTTGAGAGCAATTTGAAAAGCCACAATTTGAAAAAAGCTGATCTTTTTTCTCAAATCAAGGTCATCTCAACTTTGAAGCTCTGAACTTTTTTCCTATTCCCAACATTAAGACATGAATAGTGTGAGTTTCTTTTCCTAATCCATTTTGAGGATTCTGGGATCAATAGAAAGGCACCATACAAGTTATTCACTTTTATTCAGAATCATTTTTTTAATTTTAAAAAAATATGGACAGCATATACCTACATGCAAAAGTATATACATAAGAACTTTAGAACCAAGAGGTTCTATTCTTTGTTGCATACATGTATTAAATCACAGACTTTAGAATATGCCATGTATGTGATGGAGTAGTTTTCTTCTATGACAGCCAATAAATTCTAAAAGATCAACATGAATTCTGTATTTATTCATGTAAGAGGGATCCTTTAATCATTACAGGGATAAAATTCCCTAAGCGGGACTTGTGGTGAAATTCACTAAAATTAAATAAGCAAGTGGAGGAAAAAATGGCCATGACTATTCATAAATAAAAATATAGATGTATCAATAAGAAAGGGAAATAGCATTAGTTTACTTCAACGAGGGATAAAGAACTAAGAACTGTTTATAAACAAATCAGACATATCAGCTGAATTTGTCCCCTAATTATATTTGATTCCAAAATGAAGCTCTGGACGGACTATAGTATGTTTTTTTCAGAGACAAATAGATTCACAACAAAAGCAATCATGATTACTAAACAAAGAGAAAGCTTTGCTTACAGATTCACCTGGAAGGCCTCTTGGTCCAACCTCACCATCTTCTCCCTTATTTCAAGAAAGGCAACATTGAAAAGGGTTAAGCGTGAAAGAAACACCTCCTTTAAACTTTTATTTTGTAGGTGAGAGAAGGAAAGAAGGAATGCTATGAATGACATACCCTCATTCCATCTTCCCCAGGAGCTCCAGGAGGCCCTTGTGGTCCACGATCTCCCTGAAGAAAAAACATGATAAAATCACATTTTGGGGAAGAGATAAAAATGTATGCTGATGCACGTGTTTGAGCTTTATGCTGGCATGTCAGGACATGGCTCCGCTAAAAAGGCACAGATCTCTACATTTTTTATCACACTGCAAATGCTTCTATTGAAGGCTGGATTCAAAGTATTGGCCATAATCCAACACAAGAATAAAATATGTTTAAACCCATTGAAATGAAAAGGTTGAAACACATCTAATTATGCACTAGATAGTGGACAATATTTATTCATTCTCTTACAAACAACACACAATTCTAAAAACGCTGCATAGCTTTCCACATTTGCCAACCCTGCTTATTTGGATGTTTAGAAATAAGAACAAAGTTTCTATGGAGCCAAAACAGTTTAGCATTTCTTGAGAAAATCAGAGTAATTTTATACCTATATGTTCAGCACTTAATGACAACAACAGTAAATATATCATACTTTTCAAAAGAATTTGCAAATCACGGATGAAGGTATCAAACCAAATCACAATTTAACAGTTCATGCATTCCCCTCTGTTCTCTGGTATACCTGTAATGCACAGTTGGAAAACGCTTGTGTCCATGTTTTCTTTACCACAGTTTGCTATATCATCCAGACAGTGGTGGAATTCAGCCGGTTTGGGCCAGTTCAGGCGAACCGGTAGTTAAATTGCTGGCTGGCACCGCCCCTTCCAGGAGTCTCCACGTGCCCCATTTTTGCTCCCAGAAGGCTGCAGAGAGGCCTCCTAGGCCCAAAATAGGGCGTGGGGAGTGCGGCATGCTTCCCCCAGGACGTTTTTGCTCCCAGGAGGCTGCAGGGAGGCCTACTAGACCCAAAATGGAGCACGGAGAGGCAGCGCACCCCCCCCATGGCCTGTTTTTGCTCCCAGAAGGCCGAATGCTGCCTGTATCACCCCTGGCCACGCCCACCCAGCCAGTCATTAGGGCAGAGAACCAGTTGTTAAATTATTTAGATCCCACCACTGCATCCAGCTGCAGAAACTATGGTTAATCACTTCCACGGAAAGTTAAGTATTGAATTAACAGGGAAAGCAATGTTTGGAAAACCTCATCCAGGCAGTGGTAAAGGAGAAGAAAAGAAAAGACTCATAAACCCAAGTTCACTATGATTTATCCTCAATATTTCAACTATGCTTTTGTCTGGTATTCAAACACAGTTATTAATTTCTAATTGAATGCTGAAATATTAAGCGAAGTTCCTTCTGGAGGATGACAGTTATGTTTCCTAGGTAGCAAAAAATTGTGTCTGAATTCAACTCAAAAGCTTTTGGATTTTTGAGGTTTAGAATGAAAAAAAACTCTCTCTCTCCCTCCCGCGATACACACACATACACACACACACACACACACACACACACACAAACATATATATATATATATATATTCTATACATACACTGCATACACGCACAGTAAATAATCTAAATGTATTTCAAATTTGCAATCCATACCGAATCTCTCATAAAACTTTGTTTATTTGAAATTTAGATTGCAAAGGTTTGTTTTCCCTAAATTAATGTTCCATTTTTGAAATGTATTGTAACTTATGCATATAGGAAGATTCTAATATTGATGCGACTGTTTCCAGATGTAGAAAAAAAGATGTCAAGAAATTAGTATCAACGGTGACATTAAATATGCAAGGAACATAGCCCTGGCAAATATATTCTCAACAACGGGATCATAAGAGACAAGAAAGAAGTTAACAAACAATGAGTGAGAATAGTCACAATCTCACTTTACTTCTTATTTGTAGGGAACTTTGAATAATTGGATCTCTAGGCCGTCAGAACTAGTTGAAAAAAATATGTGCTTCCTAGACTAATGTACAAATTAAAATTATATTTTGGCTCAGAAACTTTTCAAAATACCAAAAAACATAGTTTGTGACCTATACATCTAGATAAAAAATGTCAATGCTTATTTTGTGCAAAAATTTAAACATATTTTAAATTTTCTTACAGATTTTTTTAAAAAAATTGTATAATAATATGAACACACAGTGTTCCCAGATTGTAAACAAACACATGTAAGAACATCATCAACAAAAATAGAGTGATTGAGAATTATTTCTTATATACATTTTTGTATGCAAAATGTAACACATTTTTCACCGATAGAAGAATCCAAAAGTATATTTAATTCTTACTTGTATTAAGCTTCTCAAATGAGATAGTTCTATACAGAGTTCAAGAGATCTTTCATTTTGTGAGCTAGATGTAGAATTCCTGTATGTTTAACTGACTAAGAAGCCTCATTTCAAGTGATAAGGATAAAAATGTGAAAGATGTATATAGGCTGTGGAATATATATATTACTCTTCAATTACTTAGCTCCCTTGGCTAGAAGAAGACAAGAGTACATACATCAAGGTAAGATAGGATTTGTATGGTAGGCTGGCTAGAAATTCTGGATGTTGTTATCCAATGAGCCAGAAAAGCTTGCCACAATCTATGGTTTAACAAAGCCAAAAGTAAATGAACCACATTATAGTTTAGTGTAGGGCTGTCAAACTCGATTTCATTGAGGGCCGCATCAGGATTGTGTCTGAGCTTGGGGGGCTGGGATAGGCATGGCCAGGGAGGGCATGGCCAGTTCAACATCACTCGTGTGATTAAATACCACTTTTGCTAGTAGTTTGTTTTGCTAGCAATTTGCCTGCAAAAACGGAGCTCGGGAGGGTTGCACACGGCCCTTCCGGGTCTGTTTTTGCTGGCAGATGCACTGAGGGCCGGTCCTTCATTGTTTCCCCACAGGCCAGATCTAAGAAACCCGTGGGTTGGATGCGGCCTGTGGGCCTTGAGTTTGACATCCCTGGTTTAGTGTGACATATGAACAGCTCTAAAAGTCTGTCAATAATGTAGCTACAATAATGAATTTGCTTGGCAAATTCAATGGCAATGAATCTAGCCACTGTCTATCCACTGCAGGATGAGGGTTTCTACCGCATGTTTCCAACCAATCCGGTCTTGAACTTTCTTTTGTCTGATGGGCCTGCAATACTTGCTGATGTCACCACTCCATCTTGTTTTAGGCCTCTTTTGTGGGTGCTTTTTATCAAGTGGAATCCATTCTAAGACTGCCTTAGTCCATCAGTTCTTCTTGTTATATACAGCTCAAAATTTCAATTGAATTCAAATTTCATAATTGTATTATTGGCTCTGAAATACCCCAAAAATCCTTTGAGAGGGAATGATATACAGGAACTTAGCTAAAATGTGTCCCTATCAACTTAGCATATGAGTCATACTTTCTTCCAATTATAGACATACATATCATTAAAAGAAGACAGTGGAGACAAGCAAAAGTATGCTTGCTATCATATTATTCAAAATTTCACATTAATTTTGCTGCTACTACTACTATTACTACTCTACTACTACTACTACTACTACTACTACTATTATTATTATTATTATTATTATTATTATTATTATTACTACTAAAATTTATTGGTTACTTAACTCTGATGGACTCTGATATAGAGTGTAACACAGTATTAAAAATTGAAATCCTGAATTGTTCAAGATACGAACTAATACTATTTGGGGATAATTAAAAAATACACACAGAGGTATTTCTAAAGGAGGAACTAAGAGGATATTGTAATGGGTCAACCTGACTGAAACTGTGATAATCTCATTGATTTTAGACATCAAGAATTTAAATTGAATTGAATTGAATACTTTACTGACCAAGTGTGATTAGATACACAAGGAATTTGTCTCTGGTACAGAAACATTTAGTGGACATTCAAAACAACAATAAAGAGGGGAAGTAAAGAATTAAGCATGTTTCTGAATTAAAAAGTACTCCCATGTAAAAAGCTTCATAAATGAAAATAGACAGATAGAGAGAGACGGATAATATGTATATAGGGTAGTATATATACAATTGTAATTCAAAGATGTTTATCTTTTTTTCCCAAATTGCCATACTGAAGAAACAAGCTTCACTGTAGGCAATATCAAACACCTATAATGTGGGTGGATTTTTTGGCGGAAGAGGTTATAGAAAAAATGCTTTTAAAAGTAAAAAAAAAGCCTCTGATGATTGTGCAGCTCAGCTGGGCATGGGAGGGGGGCAGGGATTTTTGCTACCAGTTCTCCGAACCACCCACCTCCATCGCTACCGGATTGCGTGATCCGGTCCGAACCGGGAGCATTTCACCCCTGGTTCATATCTTCCCATTGCTACCATAGGTAAGGCTTTTGTATTCATAATTCACCTAGGTCTGTGTTTCATGAGGATATTATTGTTCTGGTTTTAACATTTATAAAGCTCAAGTTGAAAAATAACCATAACGTAAGTATAAGTGAATATGACAGTGCAAATAGTCATCTATAAATAGAAACAATATAAAGAAAAGTGCCCATGATTTTAAGGAAATGGGCACTTAAAGGTCACACAATTGCTAGCTCAGCCAAAGTGGCTTAGACAAAGACGGAGATGGAACTGTGGGAATATTTATCAGCCATGGAAAAGATTCCTGGAGTGACGTATTTAAGTAGCACAATAGTGATTAATGTACAGTGCCCTCTGCTGACCATTTATTTCATTGATTTGATTTTCAAAAAACTGCACAGCTTCCTATTCAAAATGTTTATCAGCCTTATGTACTCTACAAATTAAATATTGATACACACAGCTAGGGTAATCTTCAAAGAGGTACATGAAATATAAACAGTTAATAAGAAGCCGATGCTATAGGGGTTAACATTACCCAAACTATCATTATATACATTTTTTTCAGGGTAAAAATAGTTATTTGGGGGGACGGGGACTTGCTTGTCACATGCAAACTTCCACCTGATGAAAAATGGATATTCTTTTTTTCAAAGCAGTTGTGGGGTAGCCTCTAAAACTTCACTTCCTCAAATGCATTTTGCAATGTCTTTGCCACCATTGTATCCTATATTGTACAAATGAAGCCTCCTTACGTCAATCTTAGGGACATAGCAGAGTTAGAGCCGGAAAATTTTATATTATGGGATCCTTTTATGTTATTTTTTTTTTACTGCTTGTGCATATTCTACAATATGAGTGAAATGAGTTGACTTTCTGTCATATCATGAAGAAGTTAAGTACTATAAGTCAGCGGCCGCAAACCTTTTGGGCTCCAGGAACCGGTACCATGGAGACAGGGTTTTCCGCAGACCAGAAGGGGTGTGGTTTCATGTGCTGACTGAGAGGGGAGGGGAGGGACATTTACACTGAACACAGGGGTGGGGTCATAGGATGGTCCATCCTTGTCTATACTGACAATCCATAAAAGAAGAAACAATGTAAATCAGGGTTTTTCAAGCTGTATTCCACAAAAGCGGAGGGATCTGCAAGAACTTGATAGGATTTCATGAGAGATTACAGAGAAAAAAAAGTTGTCTTGAATGCAACCTTTTTTCTATCACTAGATTTTTGCCTCATAATCATGGATTCTGGGAACTTTACCCCCCTCAATTAACTAACTAACTAATTCTTTAAAAGCTTGAAAACGTCTGATCTGAGCTACCATTTTAATCTACAGCAATATTACTGACTTCAGTAAAGAGATATTTCAATCTGGCTAATGAAAACCTGCAGACATATTCAAAGTCTACATCCCATACAAATTGATTTACTATCTATTTGATTTCCATCCCATAACTGGGCATAAATCTCACTGAACACAATGGGAGTTATGTCAGAATAAACATATGTAGGACATGTAAACATATTGAAATCATATGGTTCTGGAAAACATCACAATTGTTTTGGACAATTCCAGATGTAGTTTTGATGTACCCACATTTTTAGATAAAGAATCATGCGTATTTTTCTTACCCTGTGTCCTTTTTCACCTGGTAGTCCAGGAAGCCCATCAAAACCTCTGTCACCCTAATAGGAATAACAATAACAATAAAAGTGTGAGCAATTCTTTCTCGCATTTTATAATAATCTTGATAAATGGGTCAATCTGATAAATGAATTCTACTGTAACATCTATTTTATTGATGGATACCTTTGCCCTACCTTTGCCCTAAAATTGAACATTGCTTGGAATTGCAACAAATAATCATCCTAAGGATGTTATTTCTAAAACCTAATTGGAAAGAGAAAGAATATTTTCCTAGTTTAGGATAACATTTTCAAATTCTGGAAAAGTATACTTCAGATGAAACAGCAAGAAGTTTTTTTTTTTTCCTTTTCTTTGGAGCAAAAGACCTCTAAATATCTTCTCCCTTTTGGTTCGAAGACTTAGGGGAGCCAAGAAACATCTCTTTTCATTTCCAGACGTTCATTCATTCAGAAGGAAAGTACATCATGAAGTGACTTTGTTTCTGGTATATTGCAAAGAACAAATGACATCATACAATAGCCATACTCCACCCAAGGGTTTTCCTTAAAGGTAAACTGGTTTCCTCTATTTGTTTGCTAGCCATGAAGATGCACCACTGTAGGCAAAAATGGGCAACAACTGTGTTACTAAAGCTAAGAACTTCTATGTCATACATAATTCCTTACTGTGGTCTGCAAAGTCAGCCAGGTTCAATCATGTAATGGTTTAAAAGGAGACATCTGGTTCCTAACAAGATATCTGGACATTACAATAGCCTCCAGATAATCCGAATACATAATTACTAACCTTAGAACCTGTCTCTCCTGGAATTCCTCTTGCTCCATCTGCACCAGGACGACCCTATGGGGAAAAAAAATGTCTGTTTTGCTGGGCGAGGCACATACTGCACATCACAAAATTAAAGAAAAAAACCATCCCATCCTATAATTCTAGAGCTATCTTTTTTTATCAAAATGACCTTTTTAATGCATCAAAACTTACTCTTTTACCAGATTTTCCAGGCAGACCAGGTGGACCTTGAACGCCTCGAGGACCCTGAAAGTATATGCATATGTAAGTGCACATGCTGTACACACACACACATACACACACTCACACACACACACTGACTATTTCTGCTACACTGCATCAAGGAATCATGAGGAGATTCTCCTTCATTATAACCCACCCCAAACTACTGTAAGTCTTTAATTGATGTCAACTAGGAGGCCAATAAGAATGATTTCAGATGGATTTCAAACCAAATGAAGAGTAATCATGTGGAGTTCTTGGACCTCACCGATTTTGGTTGTTTGCTTGCAGATTTTTCACTATCCAACTAGGTAGGTAAGATCAACCTCTCTGAAAGCACCAAGATCCCATAGTTCAACTCTGAGCTATATCTATTCTCTTCTATTGGAAAAATAACTAGTTTGCAAAATTCTTCCAATATTCTTATCCACTTGAAAAGGATTAAAAAGAAAGACTTTTCCATAGCCATGAACACCCATAAAATACGATTCTTTAAACTGTACAAAATAAGTGCTTGCTAAGAAGGAAAAACAAACACACTTATTAAACAATGGATTAAGAAATCTATCCCATATGGATTGATTAGATCCTACATTGTGTCTCTCCAGATCTGTGTCTCTCCGGGCATAAATCTCTCATTCTCTCTTCTGTGATGGAACCACAGATTTTAAATCAAAGTCTTTGCTGAATTGTTGACATTTAATACTTAAACAAGATTTCCTTCATTACTGTATATCTAGCTGTACAGTTTGAAGGAGTGGAAAAGTCTGTCAGCTTCATTTTCTATTACATTTGCTTTTTTAAAAAGGACATTAATTCTTGAAGATTTTTTTCAAATGCCAGTAAGTTGTTTTTTTAAAAATAAATTCTCTTATATCCATACTATAAATCGCTGTTTCTCAATTTTGGCAAGTTTAGTATGTGTGAACATCAACTCTCAGAATTCCCTAGTCAGCATGGGAAGTGCACACATCTTAAAGTTGTTAAGTTTGTTAAGTTTGAGAAACACTGCTATAAATATTCTATGTATTGATTTACTATGTTTCTATAATCCTTCCTATGTGACCAGATCTCAAAGTTGTTTACAATGCAGTTTTCTAGTAGGAATAAGCAACCTATTTAACCTTTTTACATCCCGAAAATGTATTCCATGTTTGCAATTATGGGAAAATGTCTGAACAAGCAGAAGATCTGCAAAAATATTATTAGATCCATAACGCAGGGATCAGGGGACAATATCACAGGCAACAAAAAAATACTTGGATCCTATTTGTATTTTCATGGGGAAAAGACAAAAAATAAACTAGTAGAAAGTATAAACTAAGATAGTATTCAGTAGCAAGGAACATTTGTATGGTGGGGGGGGTAGAAAACAAATCATTAGTTCTCTGCAAACATAAGTCTCATAAACAGGAAATATTATTGTTACAAAGGCATACCAGGAAAACCAAAACAAACAAAAGAAAAAAAGCATTGTTGGTCTTAAAGGCATTAAAATTGAGGATATGTTTATCCAACTAAACTAATGTACAATGTTTTGGGAAAAATAAGAATGAAGAAATACCAAAACAATTAAATTGGATGTTTGAAGTCATAAAATTTCAATGTAGGTGATGGACTGCATACAGTGATACTAGTGGTATTAGATTATACCTGGATTTAAAGACAAATTGCCTTATGAAACAATTCTCTCAGTTACTGGGACCACTCCAGTAGCTCTCTGGGACTAAAATTGAGGGACCCAGTTACAAATCTACCATTTGCATTTGTTTCTTCATTGACTCTTACCTGAGGTCCTGGATCTCCACCATCACCTTTGATACCAGATGAGCCAGGACTTCCCTACACCAAAGGAAAGATGCCCAAGAGCATACTGTTTTAGTTCAATCTGACTCACATTTTGACACAGAAAAATAAATACTTTTGTATTGCTGATTATAATTGTGATGGACATGTTCACATCAAACTAGTCCATAGTTTTATTTTCTGCATTCCAGACATCATCTTAAACCTAAAATTTACTGTCCAAGAATAAATGCCTTTAAAGATGCTGGTCAACCCCCTTCTAGTCTCAATAATAAATTGAGGCCATTTCTACTTGGATTTTGTCACCAATCTGGGTTCACACTCCTGTAATCTCATACTGATAGGAAATTATGGTCAACCTCCATTTTCAATTTGCAGTGCTGGAGCTGCCAGGCTGTTGTTCACTGTCTCTCAGTTATATGCATGTTTTAAGATTTCTCCAACACACCAATGACACGAACATGGTACATGCTGATTTTTGAGTTCTCAAGACTGGTATCAAGACAATTATGGTCCATCGTAAAGATAGCTCTGAAGTTTTAGAAAATGACAGTGGTGACTCCATGTAAGAATCCTGAAATTCTTCAGTTTCACTCCTCTAGATTTCAAACTAAATACCTGAGAAATCCAAGCAGTGTAATTGTTCTTTCTTTCACGCTATCTTGTTGCCCCCTTTTTAAGTAAGAAGAGAAATTAAGGAGAAAGGGAGTGGACCGCCTGCTACAAGTTCCTGTCATCCATGTCAAAACAATCCCTCCAACCCTATTAGTGAATATGTGCAGCATGTCTGAATGCTCAAATGGAGTTAGAATTAAGGATTGTAACACCTTTTTGGATTGTTCTATTTGCAGGAGTGCAAAATCCAAAATTAAGCCCACACCCAGGAAGTCTCAGAGATATTCTGAACATATATTCCAGTTGGTACATATGGACTTGGTAGGTCCTTTGGTTCCTGACAGGACTGATGTAATACAATACAATTCTGCATAGGAAAAAAAAATATTCCATATTCAAGGACAGTTCCAATGGGAAACTCTCTGCACTAGTAAGAGCTCTGTTTTGTTTGTTCTTCCCTTTAAAGTCTTAGCGAGATTTTCTTCTCTCTTGGAGAAGGCAGATCTGTCTGTCGTCTGCCTGCCTGCCTGCCTGCCTGCCTGCCTGCCTGCCTGCCTGCATATTTATCTATCGCAGGGGACTCTGGGCAGTACACAGACATTAAAAATAACAAGCAAGGAGTTTTGGGTTGAAATGCAAGCCCCCAAATATAATAAAAAGATAGCCAATTCAGCCTACAAATAAATAAAGGCAGAGATAGGTGAACAAGAAATTTAAGGGTAGATAGTAAGAGTAAGTATTATGCCTTGGATCTCCAGAAACAGTACTCATTCTAAGTTAGAAAACTAGCATTTTTAAAAAACTACTCTCGGAATCATTGATTAAGAAGTCATTGGTGGTGATGTTTTTGCTAGGAGAGGGGAGGATGTTACAACCAGTAGTAGAATAAAGACTGGGAGAAGAAAAAAGACTTTTGCTTACATTTTCTAACTTAGATAAAAAAAAAATAGTTGGATTTCTCTAGCCCAAGTGGAAAATGGTTAAGGTAACTATTTTAATGCAATTCACACTAAGCTCTGATTCAGAATTTAAGTTCTGGCTTCTAGCCTACTTATTTCAAAGTAGCTTCCACTGAAATCAGCAGCACTGATTAAATATTGCATTTGGATGCGGGGCTGGGTATTTTTTATTGCATCACTGAGCTCTGCAGAATGTGTAGCTTGCTAATTCACAAGTGTGGTCCTACTCCCTATTCATCCTGTATATCATCAGCCAGAAGTGAGAACTTTTCCAATACAGTAATATCGCTTGCCTGCAAATTGGCTACAACCTCATTCCAAAAGGAAATACACTACAATATATATATTCTATTGAAAACAGGAGTTAAACAATGGCAGCAGCAGTGAAGAAATAATTCCACAGGATCCTTTTTAGTGGCAGATGACAGAGTGGTTCTCCAGCTTCAGACATCAGTTACTTGTGGTCATCTTCTCTATCAGCAGCAATCTACAAAATCGTTCTGATAACCTGGCAAGGAAGCGCTGAATGGCAGCCGAAAGATAGGTTTTATTACCTTTTATCCTACAAATCACAGAGGCTAGAGTGGGCTAATTGTAGAGTTATCTGGGCCAAAGGATATGAATCAAAACTATGCAACTGGGGAATAGTTAACCACAATGTTTCATTTTATTCTTCCTATCCTACCCTAGAGAAGGGTAGTACTTTTTTCTTGCAGAATTTATAGTTGGGAGCATAATAAGTGGTCTTTGGATAAAGATCCCTTTGCTATGCCTCTCCCACTCCTCTTCTATGTTTTATCTGTGACAGGTGCTTTTGCAGGCCTTCCCTACTTACATTTCAGTTGTTCATTTATTGGCTTTAAAATATTATAGTGGATGGCAGCCTGTAAATTAACAAATAATGCTATACTTTCCAGACTAGCTATGCTGAGCGTACGCTAAATAAAAAGCTAGAGGAACCCAATCTCACATCACCATATCCCAGAAGTTTTTGGTTGGGGATTTTAAAACGAACAAACTAGATTTAAGAATTTCTAAAACAACCTATCTGTTGGGACTTTGCTTTGCTTGTAAACAGAATATCTCAAATGCTTACTATGAAGGCCTTGGAGGCAATTAATTGTTGACATATCTTTTCCTCCCACTGCTACTTCTTTTTGGAAAAATGGTTGTCATTTCACTACCGACAGACTCTTGCATGAGAAAATGCAAGACATTTTCCAAAAGAAGGTACCTTCTCTGTGGGATATCATAACTCTCCACCCATTATTTTACAAAGTTACCCGCCTCCATTTTCTAAATCTCCTTCACTCCAGGAAGAAAAGAATTGAATATATCCTTTCTGAGGTCTTGATCGGTAGAAAAATCAGTTGTTGTCTATAATAAAATATGGCGCTTGGGACTAGAGACTGTGAGAAAGATTCGTTGAGGTCTACACTGTAAAGCACGGGTGTCAAACTCATGGCATCACGTTGCCCTCAAGTGATGTTTCGCGATATTTTTCCCATTCGCGGAGCTGAGGTGGGTGTGGCCTGTGTGTGACTCATCCAGCCTGCAGGCTGCCAGTTTGACACCCCTGCTAAGGTCTCTACTTTACTTAATCAGTCAACAGAGTAAATATTTCCCATCACCACTGCTGTCAGAAATGTCACTACTTTTACAAAGCTTTCTGTCCTTCACAAGTTTTCAATTGTAGTTCCCAAATATATGTTAATTTTTGCAGTGAGAGAATTAGAAAAATATTTAGAAGTGGGGTTGTTTTCATGGACAAAACCAAAAAAAAAAAAAAGGTTTTGGCTTATTTTTTTTATCAAGAAAACTGCAGCACATGTTCAAATGTAATTCCCACTACAGAGTTGTCAGATTACTCATATTGCTTTCAGGCACCTCCAGCACTGCTTGATGTCATAACAAAACCTTGTTGTTGTGATTGTTAAATAGAAAGAATATAACTCTCTTGTTTCCTCAACTATACATAGCAATGCCCCTACCCAATGGATTCAGGTTTTCATTGTACTTATCATTCTACCTGCACAGCTGACAAAAACAGTTCGTGTTTACAATGTATTTTCAGCAGCACATCCCTGAAGCCTGATGTCTTTTGGCCATGTCGGACATCAGCCATCTAATCACCAATTAACATGGCTTTTGGGAATTATGGCAACTGGGACAGTCCAGAACATGTAAAGAATTCTGGGCTAAAGAACAGCTACCATTTTTCTTCCAATGAGCTGTCATGGGAGCCCCTAAAATGACTGTGCTGGCTAACCTGCTTTTGCAAATCAGGGAAACAGCTCACTACATTAGGAACTAAATATATCGTTTCATTCTGAATGGCATACTTCCTCTTGACCTTTATGTCTAAGTGTTTTTCTACCTCGGTGTAATTACTGAGGTTCCTCGGGAGACTACTAGGTTTATGCAAAGTCTGTAATCTTGGTTGTAATAAGTATCATTTTATATTGTTGTAAATACACTTGGATAGCTTGGAAAGAGATAGTAACTGCTTAACTGCAGCATTTAAATGAATCATTTTGATTATCTCTGTCAGCAGAGTATCCGTTTCGTAAAAGAGGAAACCATCATTAGAAGAAAATTGCCCAGGTAATTTAACAACTGCAGAGCTAGTGTTCTGCTTTTGTCATTTAAACATTTAAAATGCTGGCAAATGTCAAATCTCTATCCAGTGAGTCTATAATATAGAGGTCTGCAATTTTGCTCTGCTTATTTTCCAAACTAGACAACTGGGACATTCTGTTTTAAACAGAATGTCATTTTAAACTTCAGGCTGAAAGCAGAATCTCCAGTATTCACCTTATTAAATCATGTATTTAAATAAACTTAAATAATTAAGTGGGGGGGACCTCCTATTTTGTAATAGGAGATAAAGTTCTAAATCATTTTCCCCCAATACAAATAAGACAAAAGTGGAGGACGTTAACCCTTCAAAAATTGCAGAAATTCCAAGGGGATAATAAGCGTATTGGGAAATATGTTAACCATCAAATGAAAATATATATATATAATTTTATGTAGAGAGCCTGTGTCCAGGCCAAGGTATACTGGATTCCAGTAAAAGACCATATGGAAACACCCTATTCTTGCAGCTGAATCTCATTTTAGCCTTGATTATGGGACCACACCCTTTATTGCAACCTGGGGATGGAGGTTAATTTAGGAGTATGCAGAAATGTCCAGTTTTGTGTCTTATAGTATTTGGCAACTTCTTAGTATCTGTTGCCTCAGGCAGATATTTCATTCTGCTTAATATAAGTCTGAGCAGCTCAGAGACTGTATAAACGTCTGTCATGTAATTTCAAAATCCCCATAAGTTATGCTCCCCAAATTCATTTGGCAAAATACCGAACAACAGAAGAGTGATTTCCAAACAAATTTCAGTGGAGAGCAAATATAAAGGACATATAAACCATGAGAACAGCCAATAATAATTTTTAAAAGCAAAACACAAACCAACCCATGCATGATTGAAAATCCTAGCTCCATTCACTCATGTAATGTTGTTGCACGATTATATCTTCCTCTGCAGTCAATTGCTGCTAATTTTGTTTTAGAGTGTGCTTTCTTGCTTCTAAAAGGTTGCCTGTTCCCAAACTTAATGCTAGGGACAGTTCCTAGACAGACTAATAAATCACTCTTATTAAAATCCCAGCCAATTAAATGGCATTGCAACTAAGGTAAATCATTTATGAACCACAACTTTGGATAACAATTGTTTTGCATACCACAGGGCCAGGTCTTCCAGTAAGTCCCATTGGACCAGGTGGGCCTCTCATTGCAATCTGTAATATAAACAAAAATATATATTTAACTTGCTAAACTACTCATAACCTCCAACAAATAGAACAGTTGCAAATTAACTATTTAATTATGTAAACATTGTTTAGTCTTGCTACATTTTATGAGGATCACGATGCATCATGACTCTGGCATGATACAGATAAAACCCCAAAAGTTAATTTTAGTAACTCTTGGATTTTACAAAAATAGGAAGCAATGTCCCTTATGCAAAACTGAGTAAGATAAATACACCTATTATCTAATCCCTCTTCCCAAGAAGTCAGGAAAAAGGGTGAGTTTTTCTTCATTGAACTTTCACAAACCTGTTAAAGATGTCTAATTTGATCATATGGCCATGGAAAAAAGTATTTAAAAAGTGCTAGTATCTGTTCTTGAAAAGGACCCACCCACCCACCCAAAAAAGAAAGAAATCAAGGGTAGAACATTTTCAGCAAATAGTGCTCAATGCATACATGTTCTTGTTTTTGTTACCTGTAGAGAATAAGGAAGATGACTTGACTGAGATATGCAAGTGCTATTATCTAGGCTATAGGGGCTAAAGCAGTTTTTAAGTCTAGAATGTTCAGATAACACTTGGAAGTGATTCATTCAGACACCTCCCTAATTCATTGAACTATAAGAATGAGAAACAGCACAACCAGACTTGCAAGATTCAAGTTATGACCGTAATGGAGTCTGCTTAGCACAATCATAATGCATAAGAAAACACTGCAGTCTTAAGGGAACCACAGGCTGGTTTTGCCAAAAATTGGAATTAAAGGATGGTTTTTAAAACATCATTATAAAACATGGCCACAAGACAACGGGTTGCTGCAAACACCTGTAAATGTGGCTCAATTGCCAAGCACCTGAAGTACAGCCAAGTGACTGTGGCGGGGAGGGCTGATTATCAGAATTTTGAATTCGGATTGTAAGAATCCCCCTTTGGTAGGTCCATTATACTTTCGAATGGCCACCAAGCTAACAGTCATAAGTCAAGGACTACCTGTGTCAACTGCCGAGGAAATCAGGAGATACAGGTAGTTCAAATGAGAATAAATATTTATTAGCAGCTTAAACTCTCTACAGGATCAAAGGAAATGCACAGGAGATAAAAGAGGCATTCAAGGTGGGATGAACTTAGATTTCTTGCAGGTGCGCAAGGACTTGTGACTTATGACACGTTTGACCCAGAGGTGGTATTCAGCAGGTTCTGACCAGTTCTGGACAACCAGTAGCAGAAATTTTGAGTAGTTCGGAGAACTGGTAAAAACCACCTCTGACTAGCCCCGCCCCCATCTATTCTCTGTCTCCCAAGTCCCAGCTGATAGGGGGGAAATGGGGATTTTGAAGTAACCTTCCCCTGGAGTGGGGAGGGAATGGAGATTTTACAGTATTCTTCCCCTGCCACGCCCACCAAGCCATGCCCACAGAATCAGTAGTAAAATTTTTCGAATCCCACCACTGGTTTGGCCCCTCCCTCAGGCTCAACCTGGTCATCTACTACAACTTGTACTATAGCCATCTCTGCGGAACTGGTCCTTGTCTGGATTATCTAGACTGACATTTTCCCACCAATACAGCAGGAGCAGGAAAGGTCATAGAGCAGACCTGAATGCAGTTTCCACATCTAATCACTTCTGCTGTAGCTCTACTCGTTTTCAGTTCTGTTTCCACTCATGTTAGAAGCAGACCACAGCACATTTCGATCAATGAGAAACAGAGCCCTTGAAAAGGGGTGGGAGGGAAGGACAAGGTTTTCCAGCTTTGCTATGGTCTGTACCAGAGATGGTATTTAGCAGGACGTGACCAGTTCTGGAGAACCGGTAGCGGAAATTTTGAATTGTTCGGAGAACTGGTAAATACCACCTCTGACTGGCCCCGCCCCCATCTATTTTCTGCCTCCTGAGTCCCAGCTGATCAGGAGGAAATGGGGATTTTGCAGTAAGCTTCCACTGGAGTGGGAAGGGAATGGAGATTTTATAATATCCTTCCCCTGCCATGCCCACCAAGCCACGCCCACAGAACCGATAGTAAAAAAATTTGAATCCCACCACTGGACTGCACCCCAACTTACCCTGGCTTGTTGAAGAATAGCTTGAGCTTGAGCCTCCTGAGGTGAGATTGCTGGGCCCTTCTCACCACCCCCACTAAAGCGGAACTGTAAAGAAGAAAATCAAAATGAAAAATTCAGAATTAATCTCTATTCATTTATCTCTATTCATAAATGAAATATTTTTCATTAAAATCTTTAAAAACCTTCCTTTGATATAATAAGGTTTTATTTAAGTAGTTTTTAGGTTGTATATTTATCACAAATTTTATTTTTTATTAAAAACAATAATCATTATTAAAAAACAGCCTTATTGTTGGTGGCAAAGGGATCTCCCATTCAGAACAGGTTAACCTTAAATAAACTAATTTGGACAAAATGTTATTTGTTTATTATTACATTTATATACTGCTCATCTTGCTGTTTTGATAAGATTTGAAGTGGATCGTTTTAAAATGGCATCATTCCAAGCTCTAAAGCTCCCCATGCTTTTGATAACAATTACTGAGGCACTGCAGCCTTGGCACTTCTTTGCCTTGCTGCTTAATCTCCAGTTCTGCCTAAAAAATTATCAAGGGGATGTTTTCAAAGCAAATATTACTCAGAACTATAGCTTGCCATGTCTCTGGTGCTTTTAATTAGAGATCCAGCAACCTCAGGTCATTTTTCACATGAAGAAGCCCCTCTCGATAAAGATGTAGGCCTAAGAAATGTCAGTTTCCTCTCCTCCATCACTGGGGCTATAAAGTTAAGTTTTAGAAGACGTGAACCCAGAATAGGCCTATCTAAAAGTTCAATTGGAATTTGGTTCAGTCCTAGGAATTTTAACACTATCATCATAAATTCATTCTCAAGGGAAGTTGCTTTTGCATTTAATTAAATCTAATAAACAAATCTAATAACTCATGAACTCAGCAATTTATTTAATTAGTATGTATCAAACGTTCAGGCAACAGACTGTTGAAACCACTTTTTAACACAGACCTGGGCATTTTATGGCTTCTATGCCATATCCAGCCCTTTGGGCCCTGTGAGATAAGTCAGAAATTAGAAATCAAAAGTAAGTGTGCCATTGGGGAAAAGAGAAAAAGTGAAATTGGGTCTGGCTACTGATGGCCATGGTGAGTTATCCTGCAGTGAGTTGGCCGCAATGAGATAACCATGATAAACTGGCCATGACGAGACAACCATGGTGATATGGCTGCTGTGAGATGGCCACTATGACATGGCTGGGGCAAATTGTTCCATTCCGTGCAGGAGGGTGAGGAAAAAGTACTTTTCTGCACCAGTGCAGAGTTTACCCCTCACCTGCAGCAGCCTGAGGAGTTGAGGTAATGGAGTTTGAAGATATCAAATCAGGTTACATTGGTTTGGCCACCTCCAGTTTCTCATCTGGCCCCTTGGGAAAATTAATTGCCCACTCCTGTTCTAACATGAACAACAGAAACAAATAGTTGTTTCAAAACCTGATCTATACGCTTGTCTAGAATGGTAGAAGGAGTACAGTTCCATTTTCATTAGGAATGCCCTGTTGTCTGTTATTTCAGGAGTGAGCAACGAGTATTCCTTTTGTGTTTCTCCAACAACCTAAGATTATGCCAGCGGAATCTGGCCATTTCCCTCATTTCAGAGTCACAATCTCAGGCCATTGTATAGTTTGGGGTGAAATGTCACTTTGCTCCATCAATAATGTCATCATGCCACTAGATATATGGTCTTCCTGAAGAGCAGAAGGCAACATCAAGAACATCAACATCATTCCCAAACCACTACCTACTTGTATGCTATTTGAATGAATGATGTGGAAAACAGGCAATCTAACATTTCTAGAATAAATCATTGTCTTTTGATTTTTAGCAGAACAAAATTTACAATGCTAGCTTTGTTTCATGGCTTGAAAAGTCAGTTTCAGGAATTAGCTCTTTGACTGGTCACTGATATTGTCTAACTTCTAAGAACTTTCCAATGGCCAGGACCTAGATGATCTAGTAAGAGAAATATTAATAGTTAATCATACTGCACTGAAATTCTTATTTATCCCTTGAAAATGTAACATTTGTAAAGCAAAGTAAGACTTACTGGTAACATTAACATGGTACCCGGGGGTCCAGGTAACCCATCAGCCCCTGGAAGACCAGAACGTCCTGGTGGACCCTAAAACAGAGATACAGGAAATTAGAAACATCTTAGAGCATGTTTAATTACTACAGTTGCAAATTGAAAAGTAGAATGATTGAAATCCCATCTTATGTTCATTTCATCTCATTTCTGTAGTTTTTAAATTAAAATTTCCAGAACACTGTATACATACTTTTGTGCATGTTTCTTTTAATACACACACTGCTGTCTACATTTTCCTTTTCATTTCATATGTGGATTCCAGGAACATGTATATTTTGTGAGTGCTTTCCCACATATAAGCATGTTTTTGCCTACATCTTGTTCTAATACAGTATATGCATTTCTGTGTTTCCATCTTTTAAAATAATTTTTGTTCAGTTTTAAAGTTGTGAAATATATGGCAACATTTATTAATGTGTGTTCTGGTTCAGGAAATACAAATTACGAACATTTACATTCAAGCATTTCTTTATGTAAAAATGGATGTTAATAGATTTCCCAATAGTTATGAACCACAAGAATAAAACGCACATATGCTTAAGAGCAAAACATCTCAAAACAATTATGAATTGCTTCCTAGAAGACGTTGGCAAATCATTATTGCAAACAGCTGACTAGTCTTTCTTTAATGTTCACAAAGGTAATGTTAAAATGTCTATGTTCTGAGAATACTTTTTAATCACTTAAATTATTAAACCAGCATTTTAGGCATATGCCAGGGTACAAATTAAAAATCAGATTGTACTCACACATACATTATTCAAAGCTTTCCTAATCACTTCAGTTGCTATCTACATGTACATACATCATCATAACCTAAATTTATTTCATTGGCACTGCACACAACATGGTTACAATCAAACTACAGGTAGTCCTCAACTTGAGACCACAACTGAACCCAAAATTTATGTTGCTAAGTGAGAAATTTGTTAAGTGAGTTTGGTCCCATTTTATGACTTTTCTTGACACATTTGTTAAGTGAATCACTGCAGTTGTTAAATTAGTAACACAGCTGTTAAGTGAATCTGGTTTCCCCATTGACTCTGCTTGTCAGAAGTTTGCAAAAGGTGATCACATGACCCCTGGACACTGCAACCGTCATAAATGTGAGTCAGTTGTCAAGCATCCGATTGTAAATCACATGACCCTGGGGATGCTGCAACGGTTGTAAGTGTGAAAAATGGTCATAAATTACTAAGTGAACTGTTGTAAGTCAAGAACTACCTGTACACAATACAGAATTTTGAGGGGAAAATAAACTCAGCTAGGATCTTCTTTGTAAGAATAAGCATCAAGTACATACATAAGTATGACTATACAACTCCTGGAGACACATTCAGAATAAAAAAATTACAGTGTGAAACAGCATGGCAAGGGTAAGATTAGCAATGATTTATCTCCCATGTTCCTTCAATATCTAGGATAAGGTGACCTAGCGCTTATCACTTCTTTATCTGAAAAAGTTGTAGGCAGATTCCAGAAACTTTCTAAATGTCTAGGCATCATAAGTTAATAAAGTATTCTTTTTCAGATTGCACACTAATGGTTTCAATTGCCGAAGCTAATGGCTGAGCTGCCTTGCTTTTGATATTGTCATTTCAGTTTTCTATTTGATAAATTGGTGGATTGTTGCAGAAATATCATTACATACATATGTGGTTTTATGTTGATAATATCCAAAGATCTATGCAATTCTGCCCTTAATGTATCATCATGTATTGGAAATCTCAAAATGCTGCAATACAATTACAGCACACAGAAGACAAAGCAAAGAAGGGACATGATGGGAACAAGAGTGGTGCAGACTTACCATGCTAAAAATATTTGTGGTTAATATTTAAAGATTAAGTGGGAAATCAGGAAGGGCAAACAGATTAACCTGTACTAATCTGCCGTACCAGAAGACTAATAACAAGGCCTTAGATATCTCTTATCTCAAGAGATGTGAACAGTTATCCTTCAGATGTAATAGCAAGCAAAACAAACAGAAAGAGAAAGCCAGCTACATTTCCAGTTCATCCACCTGTTATCACTAAAAGTCACCCAGAAATAACAAGACATCTGCTAATCTGACTTTTAAAGCTAGATAATGGAGATTGTCTTCCGACTTTCATTTGCACCACTGATAACATTTTCCTTTACATTCAGTCACCCTGAACATATTCAGTAATGTGGACTTGTTTTCGGGAGACCTGGAGAATCTGAAGCCTTCAGGATATCCCATCCCCTCCACCAACTCTATGAGATGACCTTTAGGTGGCAGAATTTAGACTCAAGGCCCTACATGTCCTATCTGCACAGCGACAAAAAGGATCTAACACTATCCTGGAGAACCTCTAAAAATCTCATTATTTCTCATTAGAAGAGTATCAATTATGACCTGCAATGAATCAACTAATGAGCTGAGGTGGGGCACAGTGATTAGCGTGCAGTACTGCAGCTAGTTCAGCAGATCAGCAGATCAAATCTCACCAGCTCAAGGTTGACTCAGCCTTCCATCCTTCCAAGGTGGGTAAAATGAGGACCCAGATTGTTGGGGGCAATATGCTAATGCTAATGCAATATGCTAATATGCAATATGCTATATGCTAACTTTGTAAACCGCTTAGAGAGGGCTGTAAAGCACTATGAAGCGGTATAGAAGTCTAAATAAATAAATAAATAAATAATAAACTAAAACAACTGAATTCATTATCAGAATGAAGGTATTTTATTTACATAATGGTTTTGCAAAACACAAGAGTGTTTCTTTAAGCTATAGTAAGAAATTACAAAACAGTTGCGCTTCCTTAAGAATTGTTTACATTCTCAGCCATTCAATCTGGCATGCTTGGGCTGCTCATTTGCAACTCATGGAGACGTACTTACCCTATCACCGGGATCACCAGGAGGACCAATGGGGCCTTGCATACCAGAGGGGCCCGAAAGACCCTATAAATAAAGGCAATATATACATATATATATTAGTTATCCTAAAAAACTTTTTATGACAATGCTTAGGAGCAATTTTGATCAAGGACTGGCAGAATGTGTGAGCTAGTAATGGTTGCCCAACAGAAACAAAAACACACAGATAGGTAAACGACACCATTTCCAGATGGAACAATCTGTACTCAATGAAAGTTTATGTTATATACATATGAGCCCTGATGCCAACTATCTTTGTTAATAGTATCAATAATTTTATTTAAATTATATTTAGAAAGCATATACTTACGGGCGGTCCTGGAGGTCCTGGAGGTCCTTCAATAAGCATTCCCTAAGGAAGGTAAGAAATGTATTAAATATTATGTATTTAATGTATCAATGTCAAATATGTAGCATTTATTCCGGCAAGTGTGAATGGCATAAAATGAACCATGATTTGCAAAACTTTTTGTGCTGCATTTTTTCCCCCTGTGTTAAAAACTTTGTAATAAGCAGTGGTCTAAGGAAGGTGAATTAGGCTTCTTAGGCTTCCTAGCTAACATTTCACCTGGTCGGACTTCATCTTAGTTCTGCCTACTTTGTCAGAGTTGTGTGTTTGTAATGCAGCTGCCACCACTTAGTTTGCTAGAGACCAACTGGCCTGGCCTCCCTTTGGTTTTTCTACCTAGGGTCAATAGGGCTCCCTAAAAACTCTCTTAACTGGGTTGAAAAAATAAAGCTTACAACTGAGAATAAGCCCTGGGCCACCCAGCTTCAAAGGATAATGCTAGAAGCTATTCCATTCCCTCCTGTTGGGAATAGTTTGAAGAAATATAAAAACAGGTTCATTAAGTCCTCCAAAGTTTAATAAATATTATAATTATTATTGAAAATGGTTAATTAAAGAATGATTAATTGATGATTAATTAAGAATAACTAAAGGAGGTCAGTATCAATCACACAACAAAATAAAAATACCAGATGGAATTCAACACAGAACTTCAACAATCTATTCAGAAGTCTATGGAAGAACTTCCTGTAGTCTCATTATCTCGCATACCCACAGGTTCCAAAACACAGACGATTAGAAAGAGGGAACTCTGAAAGGGATTTTTTTTTAAACTTTTTTCCAAAAAGGAAGGAAAACATGTGTATCATTGAACAAAGTTACAGACATCCAACCCCTGAGATATATAGGTCTCTGTTAACCTTTTCTACCCTATGGTGGTTCCATATCAGGCCTTTATTGCCTAATCTACAATCATTAAAGAGATTTATTCACCATTGAAAGGTTCAGTCTATTTCAGTATTTCCAAATTCATCATTGAATTCCCTGCCAATATTGCACGTTATATTTTTTTCTCTGCTACTCTCTGTTCCCCCATATGCTATTGATTTGGTACCAATTTTCTGCTCCTAAATAGGGATTATTTTTTCTATTAAGAGCAGTCTTTCTCAGTTTAGCTTATTCCAGGTGAATTGCAACTTCAATGCCCCCAAATTCCCAGCAAATCTAGCCATGTTGAATGAGAAGTCTGGGATTTGTTGTCCTAAACGAACTAAAATGAAAAATGATTTGGGACTCTGATTTAAATGATTCTAGCCAATTTACAACATTACAGTACCCTCTAAGGCAAATTCAGAATTACCTACATTCTCTGTGGTTCAAAGTGTATAAATACAGGTGAGGCAGCATAATTGCAGAGCTCCCATAACTGACCTCTTGAGTAATCCTAGCAATCTGAATTACATGGTGATTAAAAGATCTCTCTAATCCTACTTCATGGAGTGGTTTCTAAATGTCTTGTTGCCTTTAGGTTAAAAAAAAAAGGCCCTAAAAGGAAATTAGTTCTCGGTGTAGATAAAAATGTCCATGAAAATCATCACCATGTTAAATTCAGCCTTTGTTACAAGCCTCCCAGTAGCTCACATGCTCCATATTATATGGTTCCCAAGGAATATTATAAACTCTGTCTTTTTGACCTGTGGAAGCCAACTGCTTTTTTTAATGGGACAATGATGTCAAAGAAAGAGGTACAGCCAAATTTTGCAGCTTATTTTTGGGAGAAATTTAGTGTTTTATATACAATATGGGCCACTAACTGAAACAAAGGCTAAGTACCGTATTTTCATCCTTATTTTACAAGAAACCCCCCCCCCAAAAAAAAAAAATCACTTGTGAATTGGCAATTCATCACAGGTTGATTTTCAGTGGTGTGATGTTCTGGTTACAAAAAGGTTAGATTAAAGCTAGGACCTACATGTGACCAAAGTCTACTTGTTGTCCTGCCTTAGGCAAGCACTCAATGGAGGAGCCAAACTGTTGATGAACTACATTAGAAAGATATGATTTTTGCATAATACTGGGGAAAGGAAATATTTTCATATAAAAAAACCCAAATGAGTCACAGAGCGAAACCTACAATTATCATGACACCTGTATTTATATATACTAAGAATTTTTCTTTATAAATACATCCAGTTCTTAAATCTTTCACTACAGAAATACTAGCAAATGCAATAATATATCAAAGGAAAAACACTTTACTCATATATTATCTTTATTCCAAATAGAAACCTAATCAAATTTGTTGGTTTTGCTTCTTGAAAGAAATATATCTAGCAGTTCCATCAAAAGCATTGCTTTTCAACACAAATTTTATAGAAGTTAAGTAAAAACCAGATGCCTTTTTGCTTTAGTAATACTTTATGATGTTTCAGAATTTCTTCACAGTTTTACTGGTTTATTAAGATGGTGTTTGCATTGTTTCCTCAGCAGTGGTGGGTTTCAAAATATTTTACTACCGGTTCTGTGGGTGTGGCTTGGTGGGGTGGCATTGCTTACTACCAGTTCTGTGGGTGTGGCTTGGTGGGCGTGGCTTGGTGGGCATGGCAGGGAAGAATACTGTAAAATCTCCATTCCCACTCCACTCCAGGGGAAGGATACTACAAAATCCCCATTTCCTCCCAATCAGCTGGGACTTGGGAAGCAGAGAATAGATGGGGGCAGGGTCACTCAGAATTTTTACTATCGGTTCTCCGAACTACTCAAAATTTCCGCTACCGGTTCTCCAGAACTGGCCAGAACCTACTGAAACCCACCTCTGTTCCTCAGACTGTTAGAGAAGGATCTAGCACAGGAGTGGGGATCAATGGCCCTTTTATGACTTGTGGACTTCAACTCCCAGAATTCCAGAGCCAGCTATGCTCAGTCATACTGGCTCAGTAATTCTGGGAGTTGAAGTCCACTAGTCATAAAGGCCCCATCGTTCGCTACCCCTGATCTAGCATGAGCCACAGAAAAAGGTTTAACAGTAACCTGGGGAGACAGACATTCTTTGGAGTACTTTTTTTTAAAAAAAACAAAGTTTCTCTATTATTGATGTGAATTCAATTTTGGATGATATATTTTATATTTTGCCATTATCTAGGCTAGCAGCTATCTCGTATTACTATGCTCCTCCTAAAGGAGATAGTGAAAATAACTATTGCCAGAAGTGGTAATTTTGACAAAAGATGGAAAGAAACATTTTAAAATTGAGAAACAGCGGCAAATTGGAAGAAAACTCCCACAGATAAGAAAAGTACAGCATTTATGATCTACTCTTATAAAACTCATTCCCACAAAAAAGATGATTCAAAATAATGATCAAGTTGTCTCTGCTGGTGCTTCCTGCTTTTCCCAGACTTATCTTTGAACAGGTAATAGAATAATAAAGAGCTGAGATGCTTGCAACATCTCGGAAGCACGAAATGCCCATTTATGGCAAAGTGTGTTGGGGGGGGGGGATGGAGCCTACAAGGCTTCCTAGGTGAAGCGGTATTCTTAAACATGCCTTAAAATAATGCAGTAATGGAGACCCAACCCTTAAAGACAAACCCACTGATTCAAAATCTGATGTCAATCAGACAGTTTCCTTCAACGCTCTTTTACAAAAAAAACTTGTTTTGGTAAAAGGAGGAGGAGGAGGAGCACTGGGAATGTTCGACTGGGTTTATTTTAAAAATCTAAATAAAACTTTCAGGGAAAAGAAAAAAGAAAATCTCAAAAGGAAATGAAGAGAGACACATCTAGGTCCAAAGCAAGAATCGGATACCTACATAATAGTATATTAAGAATCTAAGCATAGTATATAAATATCATTGTGATGAAGTAACATATTGTACTAAAACTGAGAAGGAGCTATAAATGGTTAATAATATGTTTAAATGTAATAATGCATTAAAAATTGAACTTCTGTTGTATTAACATTTTATGGATATATTTTTAGTTTTTACACATGTTGCTCAGTTATTCATTGTTCTATTTTTTTTTCTGATTTTATTAACCCTGCTATATTTTTAATTGCACTTCATATATTCTGGTTGTTAGACTTGCCTGTATATTTATTTTATACAGTATATAACATTTTATTATTATTTTTATATAATATATGTACTGTACATAATATATAAAATAGCACACTCACTGGTTCAATGACAGCTGCTTCTCCTTTCTGTCCTTTTTCTCCATATGCATGATGGCCATTCACCTACCGAATCAATGCACAAATATATAAGGATATAGGTAACAACAACAACAATAGGTCCTTGGAAAGGGTTCGATGGGTAGTCAAAAAATGCTAAATTCAGTCTAATCATCTGGCTGACTGTGCAAAGAACCATAATATTTAATAAGACTTAAACACCTTGTTTCTGAGAACTTTCTGTGAATCTTAGAATTTATTGGTCTTTCATTAAAGGTAAAGGTTCCCCTCGCACGTATGTGCTAGTCGTTCCTGACTCTAGGGGGCGGTGCTCATTTCCTTTTTGAAGCCGAAGAGCCAGCACTGTCCAAAGATATCTCCGCGGTCATGTGGCCAGCATGACTAAACACCAGAGGCGCATGGAACGCTGTTTCCTTCCCACCAAAGTAGTCCCTATTTTTCTACTTGCATTTTTTACATGCTTTTGAACTGCTGGCAGAAGCTGGGAAAAGTAACGGGAGCTCATCCCATTACACGGCACTAGGGATTTGAACCGCTGAACTGCCGACCTTTTGATCGACAAGCTCAGCGTCTTAGCTACTGAGCCACCGCATCCCTTATGGTCTTTCATTAGATCTTCACAAAACCAAAGCATGCCATAAGTCTGAATGCTTTGATCTGTTCAAAATCTGCAAGTGAGTTCCTAAATTCCATGGGAGATTAATATATTGCTTTATATCTATACAAGCTTCTATCCAGCCTTAACTGCACTGACAGAAACTCAATCCTATCTGGAGTTGCCTGGGACAGAGCATATAAAGTGTGTGATTTACTGTTGATCAACAAAGTAGTTCCCCATATTAACAAAGTGATAAACAAAATAGTTTAGCAGAATCCATCCAAATCAACAGCTCTGATGTAAACATCCACTGAATGCGGTCCCTTTCTATATAGTATCTGTTTGCTTATTTCCTTCATATTAATATTAACAGTGGAGTTCAGTCTATACTACAAAGGCCTCTTATGATAACGTTTTCTCCTTAAAAAAGAATCCTGAAAACTACTTTTCTAAAAGTTAAATCTGTGATTTTCACTTTGTGACTACTAACATTTGTTGTTCTATAGATTCAAAAAAGATTGTGGCAGGCTGGTTTTTTTTATATGTGTCTGTGTGTGAATGTGCGCACGCGAGCGTACACGCACAGTCTTAAGTTTGTTAAGTTTTAGTTGTGGGAATTAAGCAATCATAAACACAAATGGTTTGTAAATACAAATTGTATATTCAGCCATTTGTGCATGCGGGAGCAGAAATCCACTTATTTACAGTCTTACTTATTTAAAGTAATCCTCACCTTACGGGCACAATTGAGCTCAATGTTTCCATCGATAAGTAAGGCAGTTGCTAAGTGAATTGTGCTCCATTTTATGACCTTTTTTGTCACAGTTAAGCAAATCATTGCCATTGTTAAGTGACTCATGCAGTCATTAATCGAATCTAGCTTCCCCACTGACTTTGTTTCTGGGAAGCCAGCTGGGAAGGTTATAAATGATGATCACAGGCAATGTGAAGTGGATGAGACCTCCCAAATTCAGAGTTGTATGTTCATATTAGGTTATTTTTTTGAAAATCAGTTTTTTAGCCAAGTCATTTTTATGGAAATATATACAGGTAGTCCTCGCTTAACAACCACTCATGTTAATGACTGTTCAAAATTATAACGGATTTCAAAAACAATTACAATCCATCCTTGAAGTTATGTTTGTCATGCTTGAAAACTGGCTCATATTTACAATCGATTGCAGTGTCCTGTGGTAATGTGACCACAATTTGCAACAATTATCCTGGTTTTTTTGGCAAAAATCACCAGTTGGAGAATGGAGATTCACTTAAGCACCACATGGCTTGCTTAACAACCACATAATTCTCTTCATAACTGTGGTCAGTGCCTTGAGATTGTCATTAAAAAACAGTTGTGAAATCAAGTCAGGACCCATGGTGACCCACTCAATGACCACAATACCTTTTGACCAAAATTCAGACTTCAATTGTGATTGTTAAGTGAGGACTACCTGAAAATATTCCCTTTCCATTTTCCATCTCTAGTTAAATGATAGAAAATATAGACACCCATAAAAAAAACTGCTAGCCATTAAGCATCTTTGAAGACTGTCTCAGAAGTATCCAACTTACGGTTGTTTCTGTGATATCAGTCTCTGCAGGAACTCCAGGCCCAAACTCCTCATTAGTAGGACTGGTTGGTTTCTCTTCATATTCTTTATATTCATAAAAATCATATTCGCCTAAATCTCCATCTACCACAACTTCAGCTTCACTGTGGTCTACTCCTCTGTTTCCATAATCTGTTTCCTCATTATTTTTAGTCTTTGAATTATAATCCTCTCCCGTTACGTAATCTTCAGTAAATACTTCTTCAACAGGAATTTGC
Organism: Pantherophis guttatus; assembly: GCF_059756535.1. NCBI lineage: Eukaryota > Metazoa > Chordata > Lepidosauria > Squamata > Colubridae > Pantherophis > Pantherophis guttatus. The sequence continues at coordinate 88,614,289 of NC_142065.1, forward strand.
TATTCATATAAGCAGTAGAGGTTTGGAGGAATAGGATGAATATGTGGGTTATAGTTAGTAAAGCAATGTAAGCATTTTGCAGATTTTAATATAATGGTTTGCAAAATAAAACAACATCTTTTAACTTGTTTCTGAGAAACTAAGAAGCCAGTTTTTCAGAGTTATTAAAAGAATGCTCCAACATACCTAGTTACCTGCAATGAAATTAATTCTTTTGAAGATTTATACTTTATCATTTAAGTATATATTAAATGAAATCCTGTGTAGACTGGATTGATGTAGTTAGATTATTTAGTGACAAATTCTCACTAGTCCAATTTTTTAAATTGATTTTTTCAGGTATGCCATTCCTAAAACATAACTACAGTAGTGTCTCTGTGTATGTTTATTTACCAGAATTACTTCTAAGTTTTTATGCTTGGCTTCACACATATTAATGTCAGTAACAGTGTTCAAAATATGTACCAAGCTCTAATGAGATATTGATTAATGCTATGTAACTGTCATATTTGTATATCCTAAAATGATTTGCCAAGTGTTTTAAAGGAGTTTGCAGATGCCACCTCAGTCCCTTTCTTTATCTTTGAGAAATCATAGAGTAAAAGTGTCATGCCAAAAAACTGGAAATAGGCAAATGTTCTTCTTAAGACTCGAATAATTAACAGAGTAATCAGCTTGACACTGATACTAGATACTAGATTACCAGCATGCTAGATAGATACTAGATACCAACATAGGTTTGTCAAGAACAAGTCATGCCAAACCAAACTGATCTCCTTTTTGGATAGAGCGATCAGTTTAATAAACCATGGAAATATTATAGATCTTCTGTATCTGACTTCAGCAAGATTTGTTAAAATTTCCATATTATACCAGTAGAGAAAATGGGAAAATATGGATTTCCTACAAACTTTACACCAGTTTAATGTTTTTATCTATCAAGTTTAGGCAACATCCATCTCACTATCTACGGTAAGTGATTCTGGGCGGTTTACAGCTAAAAATATTCTTTAAACAATTGTTCTCAATGGGTAAATATATACCACACTGGAAGAAAGAGTTGAATAGCATAGCACAGGGAGGTATATAGACAATGCGAGCCAGGATTTAGAAAATAGTATTATCAAATTTGCAGTAGAAAAAAAGACGGGATGATTTAAAGAAAATTTAGGAACATTCAGGAGACTCTTGAAAAGCCAGAACATGAGTGAAAACTAATAAGATTATATTTAATAATGACAAACACAAGATCCTTTTAGGATAGGAAAAATTAAAGGCATGAATATGGATTGTGAGGGGGAAGGATCTTGGGTAACAGATACGCAAAATGGATCAGACTGTCTTGGTGGATCATCAGTTGATAATGAGACAACAGTGTAAAGCAGTGGTTGTCAACCTGTGGTCCAGGATGGGGGCAGCACAATGTTGTCAGAAGGGGTCCATAAAGTTTTGAAAAAACTTATATGGAACACTTGGAGGAGCTTGGCATGTTTAATCTGGAAAAGCAAAAGCTGCAGGAAGACGTGATAGCTGTCTTCAAGTATTTGAGGTTCCTCTAGAGAAAATAGAGCAGAGTTGTTCCAGAAGACAGGACAATAAATGATTAATTTAAGTTACAAGGAAGTAGATTTTATCTGGCAGTTGGGAGGGGGGAAGTAATGTTAAGTATTGTTCAAAATGGAGTAGGCTGCTCTAAAATGCAGAGACCCCTTCTTCATTAGAGGTGAATAGAAGAGAAGTTGCAGTAATGGATTCCCATACTAGATGGAGTTGGACTAGATAATCTACAGGGCCCTGTCCAACCTTTTATTCTCTGAATCTGCAATACAATTTTGTTAAAATACTGTATCCATGTGCACTTAAAGCAGAACAGATGAAAGCTAAGCTAAGTCTTTTTATCTGAATGCGCTCTTTTGCAAAATCTTAAACTTATCCAAGTTCAATTTTATATCCTTAATAAAGAAAACATTGTTCAATATTGATTGAACATAAAAAGCTGCTATTATGGAAGATAACAACTTTGAAAGTTCTGATTGAGAGCTGTGTGAAACCAAGCATTAAACTGTTAAGCACTAGCATTAGTTAAATAGCATTTTCTTCAATATGCAGAGAAGTTTGTTTTAGAATAAGACCAATCAAGCCCCACAGTAAACGTATCTGCTTTAGCAGAATCCAAAAACTTTAGAAATTATTGCTTAAAATCTCTTTTTTTCCCCCAGAGGGCAATATTTATGAATCGCTGTATACACATTCATAAATATTAGCTGATTATGCACACTCAGAAATGAGCAGATATCAGCCACAGAAAGTTTAAGGCTGATTTTCAGTAAAGCTTTTGATTCATAACCTAAAGAAAGATACATTTAGATATCAGTGCGTATTTTTCAAATGCAGCTGAATTGCAAACTCTAGAGGTACAGAAACAAATATCCCTAACCAGGAAACTGTACTTGACAAAAGTTATGTGTATGGGTGCCTATATTGAACTAGGAACCAGGTGAGCAGAGCAGAAGACCTCCTGATGCTTGTCTTCATGGTGCTCTGCATCTAGATATCATAGTTACACCTACTTAATCTCACTCAATATTTGGTATAAATGAGACTGTAATGTAAACAAGCCTTGGTGGCGCAGCAGACTAAAGCACTGTTAAGTAACACCAGCTGCCTGCAATTACTACAAGTTCAAATCTCACCAGGCTCAAGGTTGACTTAGCCTTCCATCCTTTCGAGGTAGGTAAAATGAGGACCCGGTTTGTGGGGGCAATAAGCTGACTTTGTATAAAAAAGAACACCACTTGGGGGGGGGGCGAAAGCCCTACTAAGCAGGTATATACAAAAGTATGAAGGCTGTTGCTTAACGCATTGTAAGCCGCCCTGAGTCTCCGGAAAAGGGCAGCATATAAATTGAAGCAATAAATAAATAAATGTGAATAAATTGACTCTCTTGTACATAGCCAAGTGACTATTCTCAAGACTCCAGTCACCATCCACTCACCACATTTTTTTTCTCTTAAGTAGGAGTCTCCATTGGAGCAAATCTTGTCTATAATGACTACTGGGGCAAAAAAAACCCTAATACTTCATTTCATGCCACTGAAATCAAAACTGTGGGCAATGTCTTACATCATGCTTAGGTATCCTTGAGCTTTGCTTAGCCATTATTGAATGTTTTGCTTGACATCCAAAAATGTATGTGATTGCATTCCTACAGAAAATGGGAATCTCTTGAAGTCATTTCTCAGGTCAAGACTGAATGTGACTATGAAATACCACAAAACTGGATCTCAGTTATATAACACACGATTTTAGTCTTTAACCGTTCTCTTAAATGACATTATTTATTTATTAGATTTTTTTAATCCTGTCTTTAATACTTTGGAAGTAACTCAAGGAGGTAAACGTATATAATACTCTTTCCTCGTCCTGTTTTCCCCACAACCATCCTGTGAGGTGGATTGGGCTAAGAAAGAATGACTGGCCCAGAAGAGCTTTCATGCCTAAGGGTAACCCTAAGGCAAGACTAGAATTCACAGTCTCCTGGTTACTAGATCAATGCCTTAACCACTACACCAAACTGGTTTTCTGGCTTGCTGATAATGACATGGTAATATTTTTTTTTTTTACTGATGAAAATCTTTGACATAATCATGTCTTTATATTTCTCTATTCTTCATTATTTTTTTATTTATTGAATTTATATTGCTGCCTATTCACCCATGGCAACTCAAGGCAGTTTACAGAATAAAAGACCACATTTAAAACAATAAAAACTAACAAAAAGAATCAAATAAATTAATATAGTACAATATAACAAAATCATCCTCCACCTCCCACCCACCCCGGCCCAGTGACCTCACTGGCAGAACCAGGTCTTCAGCGCCTTCCGGAAGAGTACCTCATTACCTCATTTCGTCCAGTTGTTTGAGTAGGAATCACAGTCTGGTAAGCTTCAGTTCCATAGTCAACTTCAGCCACATTATACTCATGATATTCATCAACAACATTGGCCTAATGCGAAAGGAAAAAAGTACAAAGTTAACAGGCAGGGGAAAAAGGCAAACGCTTCAGGATAATTTCTGTTTAGCTAGATTACAATATTAGCCAGGGGTGTTTTCATCTACTAAGGGTTAGCGCTACTGGTTGTCATCATCACAGATCTTCCAAGCTCAGTCTAGGAGAGATCTTGATTATTTCTGAGCTACTTTTACCCCTATTTTGCCTCTGGCTGCAGCTCGAGAGTTTTTCTTCTTCTTGGATGGCAGTGTTTCAGATTTTTTGAATTTGAACTTTTGGGGGTTGTTCTTTGAGCTAGCGATCCCTGTCTTCTTCTTCTTCTTTGGGGCTTTGTTCTTTCTCTGAAAAAGGGGGCGAAAGATGGAATGGAAGAACATAAACAAACAGCAGGGGAAGAGCAGTAAGACATGAAAGACATCAGGACAAGCAAAGGATGACAAATAATGATTTCCTGTCAATTGCTCTGGCTGCCGCTGTTGAAATTAAAATGAGCTTTTGTGGACAAACAGGAAAGGAAAGCAGAGTGAGTGAGTTTGATCAACAATAAGACACCACGTGGACAAACCATCAGACAGACAGGACGGACGGACGGACGGACGGACATCAGACAAGATATACACCACGTGCTGTTACCTCAGTGTATGCTACAGTCTCGTCGTATAGTGGGGGTCCCTCTGTTACAGTTTCAAGGTCTTTATAATCTTTATAATCTTTATAATCTGGATCCCCATAGTCATAGTCATATTCGATTAAATCTTCAGTTGCATACTAAATTGCGAAAGGAAAAATACCAGGCATTGGTGGATTAGTGGCAGGAAGCTCTACTAGCAGTCCTGGGAAGCACTTTCTTATGCTGCTTCCCTTTTATAGTTGTAAATAAAAGTTACACAGTTAAGGAATCAGAAACATAGTAGGATTTTTTTTTCCAGAAGGGACTGATTAAAAAAGTATTTTTTTACTTTACAAATTGAATGAAAAAGGAGCAATGCGACTTTTTTCTTTGCTAAAATAAGATTTATGATTAGCATTTTACTGTAAGTGTTACGATGCGGAATGGAACAACTCGCTGCGGCCAATTTGCCATGGCTGACTCACCATGGGAAAACTCACCATGGCCGTGGGACAACTAACTGTGGGACAAATCAATAACTCAATTTAATTATTTAAAATATTTTTAAAAATATTTTAATTTTGTCATTCACATTTCATTTTGTCCCTCATTTGGCATCCTTTCTTTAATGATTCTATTCCACCATTCCTTTGATATTAGTATAACTCCTGTCTATGGCAAGTTGTCCTGTCTGTGGTGAGTTGGCCATGGCGAGTTGGCCTGTAGTGAGTTAGCTGCGGTAAATTGGCTCTGGAGAGTTGGCTGCAGCAAGTTGGCCGCAGTGAGTTCTCCTAGACCTTTACATCAAATGCCTTTGTATTAAATGTTTGTAAAAGCTTATCCTAAGCTTTTGTCTTGCTTAATGTTATTATTAAGCTGAGAAAATCTCCCAACTAGTCATGTATCCTACTAGCACTGTATCTTACTAGATGCCATAAAATAAGGATTAATAAATGTAATCCTGGGTTACAAACACAGTACTAAATCTTTTACCACCTGAACAGTTTCCCATATTTTGCAATATATTTAATTCAGGACACCAGTTTCTAGAAACATTAGCAGCATTTCAAATAGGATTTTGGAAATGCTATATGATGCCTTCAAGTCAGTGTTGACTCCTAGGTACTGCCTGGACTATTTGTTGTACTGAAATTTTCCTGGCAAGATTTCAGAAGTGGCTTCCAAGAGCTAAGAGAGAATGATTGGCCCAGGGTCACCCAGTTGGCTATGTTCCTAAAATAGGACTAGAACTCTTAATCTCCCAGTTTTTAGCTTGGTGCCTTAACCACTACACTAACCAGTACTATTATTATATGGAGAGCCAGTTTGGTGTTATGGTTAAAGCACCAGACTAGAAACTGAGAGAGTGCTGAGTTCCACCTTAGGCATGAAACCAACCAAATGTCTATGGGACAGTCACTCTATTTTACTTCTAGAAAGCAAACAATGGCAAGCCACTTCTGAAATCTTGCCAAAAAAGCTGCTCAGACTTCTCCAGGCAGTCTGCTGATGTCAACACTGACTCAAAATGACCCCCAAAAAAGTTATATGAGAAAAAATACAAAATAAATAAGACATGAGTCATTTTCTGGCAAAAGGGTTTGTCCCTTTTATTCTGACCTCCACGTGTAACTGAGAAAATTCTAAACTGACCCTATAACCATATCATGCTGAGTTGTGTGATTCAAAATGCCATGATGTTAAAATTCAGAAGTAAACCATTACTGTTCTGAGTAACAAAGGGAGGCAATATGACAGCAGACATGGACTGTACATAATTCAAAGATATAGCATAAAGGCAAAACATGGAAAATTTAATCTAGTCTCACATGGAATGAATCCATGATTTTAATCCCAGTCATTTAGACTCTTATTACTTTCAAAGTTTGATCTAAAGATACTTATCCACAAAATGTGGACTTCATCCAAGTAATGTTATCAGTTAACAGACCATAACAGGAGAAAGGGTTTTCCTCCCTTGATATAGTAGAAGTACCTATTACGCTTCAAGCTATTACATGTTCTTTGCGATAAATTAATGTTGATATTTTAGACCTGCCTCCAAACTCTTTTACCTACAAAAGTTATCTGAAGATGAAATGTATTGCTTCAGTGTCTTGTAATTTCAACAGATGCAATGTTTTGCAAAGGAAAACGAGCACATTTAAAAAGAAATGTAGTTTGTGTTGCAATATTTTCAGGATCAGACTCAATAAAGATAATAGGAGTTAGAGCTTTAAATATATTTCTTTTTAATTATGATAGGCATTCTATATTCACTGAATATTCAAGGTAGAAGCAGCGAGAATGGTGAGGGTGGCTCCTTATATATACAAGGGGTGGAGCTAGGAATGGGAGTGGTAAGTTATGAATACATTAAAGTCCAAAGAATAAGTTAACCTCTGATGTTCCATATATACATTATTTACACATTGGAGAATAAGGCATTTACATCTGACAAATCCCCCTCTAAATGCCGGTTCGTTACACAACACCAATTACATTCTGATTCAGGACAATATAATACATATAATTTAGAAGTTAAATATTTGTGTTGTTTAGAAGGTAAGGGTTTTGTTAATATGTCAGCTAATTGTTCAGAAGTATCGCAATGTATTGCTTTAATGAATCCGTCTTGAGACAGTTGTCTCACATGCTTAAACTTTATATCAATATGCCTGGACCTTTGTCCAATTGCATCGGATCTGGATATTTCAATGGCCGCTTTATTGTCTTCATGCATAATAAATGGTAAAGTGGGTTTCTTCCAAACATCAGTGATCAGATCATTGAACCATACAAGGTTATTTGCAGCCTTGGACAAACAAACATATTCCGCTTCTGTAGTAGAAGTGGCTACTAGTTCTTGTTTACCAGTATACCAGTAAACTGGACAATCATTCAATAGAAAAACATAACCAGAAGTACTCTTCCTGCATGATGTATCACCAGCCCAATCTGCATCAGCATAACAAGTAATTTTTGGTTCTCTGTCATTATTGGGTTCCAACATTAAACAAAAATCTAATGTACCCTTCAGATATCTTAGAATTCTTTTGACAGCTTCCCAATGATACAAGGTTGGTTTACTAACATATCTTGACAATAGATTGAGAGGTAATGCAATATCTGGCCTAGTCCAATTAGATATATAGAGGAGTGAACCTATAACTGATCTGTAAAATGTGTTGTCTTTAAACTCAGGGGAAGATTCATCAGTGTTTCTAAGAAAATCAGTTTGCATAGGGGTGTCACAGGTTTTGGCATTATTTAAGTTACATTTGTTTAGGAGTTCGATGATTTTATCTTTCTGTGTAAGTTTGAATCCCCTTTTAGTTTTGTTAATTTGCACACCAAGGTATTTATTCACTTTACCCAGGGATTTCAGTGAGAAGTGTTCATTTAACTTATTTACAAAGATTTCCCTGCTCTCTTTATGCTTTCCAATGTATAAAATATCGTCCACGTAAATTAATACAAATTCAATATGATCATTACTCTTTTTTACAAAGAAACAGTTATCAGCAGTGGTGGCGTTGAAATCCATGGTCTTAAGTACTTTTACCAAGCAATCGTACCATCTTTTGCCGGATTGCTTTAATCCGTACAGACTCTTATTTAATAACCAAATTTCGTTCTTATTAGTGTATTGACTGTGTGGTGCTCTTACATATATTTCCTTATCTAATTTTGCATGTAAGTATGCGGTCTGTATGTCATATTGGAATACGTCCAGATTGAGTGCAGAAGCTACTACAAGGGCTGTTTTGACACTCTCTGTTCTCACTGTGGGTGAATATGTATCAGTATAGTCTTCTGGATATTTTTGTGCATAGCCTTGTGCAACTAGTCTAGCCTTGTATAAGGTATTGCCTCCTTCTAAGTTCTTAATTTTATAAATCCACCTGGTACCTATAATTGTTTTATCTTTAGGTGCGATCGCAGGTGTGAATACATTTAATCCTTGTAAACTTTCCATCTCTTTTTCCATAGCTAGTTCCCATTTTTCTCTTTCTTCATGTGGAAGTTTCAATACTTCTTCATATGTATTAGGTGTTATTTGTTCTCCATTCATATGCATTATGTAATCTTTGTATTTATTTGGTATTTGGTTTCTATTGTTTCTAATAGTTCTTTCAGGCTTGCTATGGTTATCATGCAAATATCTAGCTTCCTTTTTTGTTAATGTGTCTGTCTTTATTTTATGCTGACTATTAGTCCAAGTTTTGGTTTTGTTCTTACTTTTGTTAATATTTTGATTTTCTGTTGTTCCTTCCTCGCAAGATATCGTATCTTTACATTTATTAGGAAATATTTCATTAAGGTGCAATTTTGACCAATTGGCCTGTTCATGGAACACAGCTGTTCTGGATACTATAAATTTGTTATTACTATCAATAAATCTGTACCCTTTGGTTCCAGTTTCGTATCCCATGAATCTTAATCTCCTGGATACGTTTTCTCCCTTTCTCCTCAATTGTTTAGGTATGTGTACGTCTGCAGTGACTCCAAATATGTGCATGTGTGATAATTTGGGTTTTCTATTGTACATCACCTCATATGGTGTCTTATTCACAATACTGGACCAGGTTCTATTTTGAGTGTAATTTGAATAATGTAATGCTTCTGACCAAAATTGTTTGCCTAAACCAGCATCCTCTAATGTGCACCTAATCATGGTTTGTAGTGTGGAATTTTTCCTCTCTGCAACTCCATTTTGAAATGCAGAAAAAGGATTGGACGTGAAATGTAACATTCCTCTATCCTTTAACCATTGGGAGAATTCTTTAGACATGAACTCACATCCCCTATCTGTCATAATTTGCTTTATTCTGATATTATGTTGTGTTTCTATACGTTTGTAGAATTCCTTAAATTTCTGAAATGTTTCATCCTTGTGCTTTAATGTGTAAACAAAACCATATCGGCTGTAGTCATCCACTATTGTTAGGAAGTAACGTTTTCTATAGGTAATTGAGGGACTTAATGGACCAACTAAGTCCATATGTACCAAATCAAAAATATTGTTAGTTGATCTGTTAGATTTTTTTGGTCTGGGACTGGTTTTTAGTTTGGTGGATTTACATACTGAGCATTCCAAATAATTTTCACAATTTTTTATTTTGACACCTTCTGCGTGTTCAGTCATTTTTTGTACTACAGGAAAGCTTGCATGTCCTAACTTCCTGTGTAAGATGTGAGCACACTCATCATGAATTGGTTTACCTATTTTTGGTTTCTTTTCCTTGTATGTAATTTTGTGATCATGAGTTATTCTACACTCATCATTGTCACTGTTACTGACATTTTCATCATCTGCTTCAATACAATCTTCCATATTTGAATCAATGTTATGTAAACATCTTTCTTTAGTTATCAGATAGGGTAGACCTCCTTTTATCATTACAGTACCTACATTTGTTTTGTTCTTTTCTATAGTTGCTTTCCCCTTTGAGAAAACTATATTGATATCAGATTCTCTGCTTAATTTTATGGCACTTAGTATGTTGTGAGGTATTTCTGGGATTAATAATACCCCCTCTATTTTCCCTAGACCAGGCAAGGTCACATTTCCTTTGCCTAGTACTTGAACCTTTTCTTGATTAGCTACCTTTATCACAAACTTATCTTCTATAAATGAAGATAATATACTTTTGTTGTTGGTGGTGTGATTTGTTGCACCAGAATCAATAAGCCAATTGTTATTCTCATCCTGCTGTGTTCTGGTGCTGTCTTGTTTATTTAGCCCATTCAGTGACCCAGATTTCCTCTCTTTTGAATTTTCTCTACCCCCTCTACCTTCTTTGTAATTTGGTGGACTTCTATATTTGTGTCTATCTGTGGAAGATTGTCTGTAATTATATTTGCTCTTATATTCTGGCCTATGTCTCTCTCTTGAGACTTTGGGGCAGTCTCTTCTACTATGTTCCCTGGATCCACAATTGTAGCATCTAAAGGCCTCATTATGTTTGTCTTGAAAGACTACTTTCCTAAAAGGTTTGTGGTCTGTTTGGTTACTGGATCGATTTTTTCTTGAATTGTCTTCTGCTATCAATTTGTTAGATAGGCTTTCTATGGATAAATATCCCAAATTAATGGTATCTAAGTGTGACATAAAGCTATCCCATGATGGATCAAGTGAATTGATAATAACACTTTTCATTGTTTGATCTGAAATCACTTCCCCCCTCAATTGTAGCTCAGCTCTTATTTTGTTTAGATTTATCAAATGCTCACTTATAGAAACCCCTGGTTTTACTCTAGAGGAAAAGAAATCCTTAGACATTCTTGTGGTTGTAGCTACGCTATCGCTGTGAAATAGATTAAACATGCATTGAATTATTTCTGATACTGTTAGGTTTGGTTTGATGCTATGATACATTGCAGGAGACACGCTAGATATTATTATGAAAAATGCTCTATGATGTAAACAATCTATTTTTAAGGTCCAAGGTCTTCTTGGAGGGCTAGTTATAAAGAATAGTAAATTTTCTTTCATGAAAATAACCTGAAGCTGTTGATACCACTCTTGTAAATTAATGCCATCAATTCTAAGTTTTGGGAAGTCACTGGGTAAGTTACCTACATTATTCTGTCCATTACTTACAACCTGGGGCAGTCCGTGATCTCTCAAGTGCAGGAAATTACAGAACAGCATTGGGATGCTTGCAATGAGTCTGCGCGGTTCTCTGGCCAGTCCAAGTCCTTCTGGGTCGTCTACGTAGTTTCGCACATGCGCGTTGCTCATTTCTTCTTTGGTGGCGTCGTGGAAGGTTCTCTCCCTTTCAGCTCTCTCGATCCGCTCCTCCTCAGATGAGTCGGTCTCTGGCTCGGTTTTTGGGGTTCTGGTGGTGGCGACGGTTCTTTTCTTCTTTTTGTGTGCGTTGGCATTCGATCTTGTCTGTGGTGTAGGGCGAAATCGGCATGGCTCTCTGGGCTCGGGCGTCGTCGCTTTCGAAGTCAGGATGGGAGCGTGCAGGTCTTGAGTCGCCGGTTTGATTTCTTGCTTCTTCGTAGATGTCTTGGTAATTTTCAGTCTTGGCCCAAAAGCAGCAAAAAGCGTTTTCATTGCTGATTTTACTTGAGATTTTGTTAAATCGTCTTCACTTTCTGATTTTGAATCATCTGAAGAGTTTGAGACTTCTTTCTCACTTTCTTCGTCTGATAGTGTTTTTCGCGCCAGAAATTTTGAACTGAGCGTTTTGATTGGCTCTGCTCCATTCTCTTTTGAAGTTCGTTGAAACCAAGATGGCTGCCATTCAAAATTTCGCGCGGGATCACATCTTTTCTTTTTAACAACTATTTTCTCAGTAGTCATCTCACTTACGGTTTTTTGATCTTTGGGTTTTTCTTTAATGACGTTTTTCTCTCTCGCTGCTCCGCTGTTCTTCAGCATCTCCTGGAGGTCCGCGATGAGATTTTCATCATTCTTTTGGCTTTTTAGTATCTTTAATATTTCTGACCTGAGTTCGTTATTTTCTATTTCGATTTCTTTCTGGTCATTATTTTCACTCATTAGTTCTTCTTCTTCAGTGGTGTATTCTTCGGATTCTCTCGAAATCGCATTGGTGGATTCGTTGGTCATCTCTTGATCAGTTTCTATTTCTTTGCTGTAGGCCCTGGTGTTGGGCCTATCTTTCTTGGACATTTTTAATTACTTATTGAGTCAATTAACCATCCTCTGCTACCAGCTTGTTGCAATATTTTCAGGATCAGACTCAATAGAGATAATAGGAGTTAGAGCTTTAAATATATTTCTTTTTAATTATGATAGGCATTCTATATTCACTGAATATTCAAGGTAGAAGCAGCGAGAATGGTGAGGGTGGCTCCTTATATATACAAGGGGTGGAGCTAGGAATGGGAGTGGTAAGTTATGAATACATTAAAGTCCAAAGAATAAGTTAACCTCTGATGTTCCATATATACATTATTTACACATTGGAGAATAAGGCATTTACATCTGACAGTTTGTTTTAATTTACATTTGTCACATACTAGTAAACAAAACAATAATTTATTTTTTCCAAATTTTAAAGAAGTTTAAACAAAGGTATGGCTGCTTGAAAAGAGACGTTAACTTTAATGAACTGACTCTTTACCAAGGGTACTTTTTTGAAAACCAACAAATGAAAATAATCAATCCGAAATAAATTCAGAAAGGAAATAGTAAGACACAGTTTTAGAAGTTTCAAAATCAAATTATAAATTCCAAAAAGATATTCTTAAAACTGTATATTTTTCTGAATATGTTTCCCACCCTCCCCCCCCCATTTTAGCTGAGTTTCTGAAAGCTATACTGACAGAAGACTAAGAGATGGTGACCATAAAGGAATGTAACACCTCAATGTCTTTTTTCTTTGACTAGGCAGCCAAGGAAGCTCAATTACATGCATTCATGGGCTCATGTGGGCAAACAAACAAAAATGAATGAAAATATGTCACTAACAAAAACTTCATTAAATTCAGTATAATTATTTTATGAAGCAGGTAAAGAAGAAAAAGGAGATGGAGAATGTCTTAATGGCTATTCTAAGGTACCCAGTTGAATTACACAAGTTTTCAACACATCAACTCAGTTTTGAACCAAATTAGGTGAAAGTTATGTGTGTTTAAATTCCCAGCCCTTGTGTAAAATTATTTTGGAAATGAATACATAAGGGGTGGCATGTCTTTAAGACAAGGCTGAAATCCCTGTCTAATCCATCTTTAAGGACGCTAATGATCAAACATATTAATGTATGAAAGCAACCTTCTTCAACGTATCTCCCTTAGCTAAGGCAATTCGCTAAGTATTTCAGACTAGCCTAAGAAGGTTTTTAAAGTAAATAATATGACCATCAACCCACATATAGCCAACTAGTCATGAAGAAGGCTATACTTCAAGAGCAGACTATCCCTACGGAGCATAAATTTTATCTGGCAAAAAAAAAAAAGTTATGTTTCTATGACAGCTATACGGGAAACTTAATATTTTTTTTTTATTTTGTGTGCTGCCTAGAATTTGATTTAAAAATGGGGATGTCTTGCCCGAGATGGAGGCTATAAATAATAATCTATAAATTATAAAAAATGTAAGTTATAAATTAGAAACCAAAGGCTTTATTTATCACTGAGCTACTGTACAATAAAAGAGTTATTATTTCTTTCTAGCACTCAGATGAGCAATTAGTCAGCATTTTTAAAAGGACTACCTAAGTTTAATATTTCTATTTCTATTTTATTTTATTCTATTTTATTTCTATTGACAATGAGAAGATTTGTCTGATTGCAAAATTAGCAACTGTTCCAGATTGTGCCAATTTGGGGGTTAATAAAATTGGGGGCTAGAAGCAGTTCTTTGGAGACCATGAAACAAATGGAAACATTGACTGAATAAAATAAAACTGTGCCAACTATGCTGATTAAAAACACACACACACAAAGACACAGTAAGTAAATTGATATTCATTTTAAGGCTTGTCAGAGGCACATTTTGAAAAGCTATTCATTCATAAGAGTCAAGAAGATATATCCCTCCCAAAAAAGGATATTTAGAAGGCAGAATTGCAGCACCATCAACTGAAAAATATTTATGCTCTTTAATATTTCAATAAAGTATCACTTTAACAAAAATGTTTATTCATTATATTCAGTACATAGTTCTATAAGGACTTTGTGAAATGTAGCGTACCTTTCCTTCTCTCTCATGTTTTTTCACAAATTTATGAGCTGCCATTGATAATTTTTTTTATAAGAGAGCCAAGAATTCAGTTAACCAGTGTGCTATAATAAATGTACATTTTTTTCTCTCACTTAGCTTTGTCAACTCACCTAAAAACTCTAGACAGATCATTTTGCTACCTAGATGCACAGTCCAACAGTCTGCTAATTTGGATCAAACATTACTGCGCTTGAATGATCTAGGCATTATAGAAATTTTCTTGATATAACATCTACCATAGCTAAATTGCTTTTTCTTCCTGAGACAACTTTGGTGCTGTAAATAGTTCATTATTTCACATCCACCATGACACCACAAGTCTGTTCCAATTAATACAGCTTTGACATATGTAACTTTATGGCAAACATTATGATGAAACGTTATGGCAATGGATTCCTATCTCATGTTTAATACATGTTGCAATGTATACGTATATCATTTGAGCATATGACATGACCTTCTACAGAATCAAATTATTACTCCAGATAATTAGCATCATCTCCTTTGACTGGAACTGGAAGTGATATTGTAGGATCTTTACATATTTTTTTTAATTGAAGATTGGTCATTCACAGCAGTGGTGGAATTCAAATTTTTTTACTACCGGTTCTGTGGGCGTGGCTTGGTGGGCGTGGTGTGGCTTGGTGGGCATTGCTGGGGAAGGATACTGCAAAATCTCCATTCCCATCCCACTCTGGGGCCAGCCAGAGGTGGTATTTGCTGGTTCTCTGAACTACTCAAAATTTCTGCTACCGGTTCTCCAGAACCTGTCAGAACCTGCTGAATTTCACCCCTGATTCACAGGCAAATAAAGAATCTGTCACTGAGTAATATCATGCCTTCACTCATGCCTGGAATCTATTCACATCATTTTCTGAATTCATTTTGTGTGATTCTGGCAATCATATTTCAATATAAAATAAGCCTTCTGTCTTCTTACTTAGTTATGCTCAAGTTGTATTAACAACTTGTATTAACAGGGTTAGAGACCGCTTATGATATTTATCAGTTCAATTTTAAGCTGCAGTTTTCTGCAGGCATCTTCTTTCTCAACATGATGGTCCAAATAGCTTATGGAGATGAAGCAATCTGCTTACCTTGATAAGCCAAGAGCAGCAAAGTATACCTTCTTTCAGATGGAGAAATATAAAATATAGAATAATAGAATTGGAAGGAACTTCAGAGGTCTTCTAGTCCAATCCCATTTGAGCAGGAGACCTGACATTATTTCAGACAAATGGTTATCCAGTCTCTTTTTCAAAACCTTCAGTGATGGAGCACCCACAACTTCTGAAGGCAAGTCATTCAATTGGTTAATTCCTCTCACCGTTAGGAAATTTCTCCTTGGTTCTAAGTTGCTTCTCTCCTTGGTTAGTTTCGATCCATTGTTTCTTATCTTGCCTTTTGGTGCTTTGGAAAATAGTTTGACCCCTCATCTTTGTAGAAGCTCCTCAAATATTGGAACAGTGTCATCATGTCCAATGGTGGGTTTCAATTTTTTTTACTACAGGTTCTGTGGGCGTGGCTTGGTGGGCGTGGCATGGCTTGGTGGACGTGGCTTGGTGGGCATGGCAGGGGAAGGACACTGTAAAATCTCCATTCCCTCCCCAATCCAGGGGAAGGATGCTGCAAAATCCCCATTTCCTCCCGATCAGCTGGGACTTGGGAAGCAGGGGGGTGGGGCCAGTCAGAATTTTTACTACCGGTTTTCCGAACTACTCAAAATTTCCGCTACTGGTTCTCCAGAACTGGTCAGAACCTGCTGAAACCCACCTCAGATCATGTCCCCTGTAATCTTTCTGTTCATTAGACTAGATAAACCAATTCTGTAACTGTTCTTCATACGTTTTAGCCTCTAGCCCCCTAATCATTTTTGCTGCTCTTCTTCCAAATAAATATGTATATATAAATAAATACATTTCTTTTCAGGGATTTGAAATCTCTTTCCTTTTAAGCAGTAACATACACTGAAACAAGTTTGGAGGACCTTACATTTCAGAACTCTGAAGCTAAAGGTGGGTGAACTTTTACTTTTTTGGAAAAAAGATAGGCAGTTCTCCCTTCTAAAAATCTCTCTCATACACACTCTCCACTTCATAATTCTCTGATAACAGTTGCTGAAAAGAAAAACTTGAGCAGTCATTTTGTATTGGAATTTCTAAACTATGAGACAGCCAGAGGATTACTTCTGGAGCCTCTCCTGGATAGCTGTTTCATTCTTTTTCTTCTCCTGGGAAAGGAAGAGAAAGAGCAGAAGCATTATCCAAGACTCATAAAGTCTTGTATTTGATCACAGATTACATTGGCTTTATAAAGTCATATACACATACTATAAGGTCTGGGTGTTGAAATAGCTACTTTCTGAACTTGTACCATTTCAGATGGCTGTTACTGCTCATGTAACTGAATTATCCTCTGCACCAAAAACTAGAATAATATAAATATAATTATATGCATGCAAAAGTAGATTTCAGGAAAAAATAATATCTTTCCAACCAGAAAAAACTATCATCAAGGACCCCACATTTATTTCTTTGCCAAGAGGAACACTAACTCAAGTCACCCTACCCTTTCTACACTGAATTGGTACAGCCCAGAAGAAACGTCATCAGTTCATTTGCCAAATGTGAAAAATGGGCCTGAACTACTGCCAAGTTTATGAAAGGGTGGGAGCAAAAATACTGAACACATTATTGATGATTTGATTTAATGTACATCCTACTATCTCCTGAGAACTAGAGTGAACAATCTAGATATATTATATATTCATCCTACATTAAGGATGAAATTATATACCATAAGCTCAACCATAAATTTCACTTGGAAACCATTTTAATGTTATCCAAAGATTTTCTTTCACTAGTTTTTCTTTTAAAAATTCTGTGTGCTAGTTTCACCACTTATTTAGGCACAAAGCAAGTAAGAAAGGGGCCATTTCTGACAATATTGTTTGGAATAACTATTCAGAGTAGTAACAGAATAACAGGAACGGACCTTCGAGGTTTTCTAATCCAACCCCCAGCTCAAGAAGGAAACACTATGCCATTTCAGACAAGAGGCTGTCCAATCTCTTCTTAAAAACTTCCAATGCTGGAGCACCCACAACCTCTGGAGGCAAGCCATTCTACAGATTAATTGTTCTCAATGTCAGGAAATTTCTCCTTATTTCTAGGTTTAGTTCTCTCCTTGATTAGTTTCCATCCATTGTCCTGTTTTCAGGTGCTTTGGAAAATAGATTAGGTAATGAACTTAATCTAGTTTAAAGACCAGATTGTGCCACAAATATATCCATGAGGTCAAGGGAAAAGGTTTGGCTTGGAAATGAGGGAGGGGAGCAAGAGAAATCCTTCTATCTCTACTCAGATATTCTCTAGAGAAAAAAATAGAGAGAGAGAAAAAAATTGCTGATGTGATTTCTCTTGTCTTTTCTCTGACTCACAGCCAACCAAAACAATATTTCTGATCTATAAACTGTTTATTTCCAATTGATCAAATTTCATAATCATTCACATTCTCACTGTTTCACTGAGCAAAGCATTGGTTAATGCTTTTAACCAATTGGTTAATTGGTTCTAGAAGATCATGATGAGTCAGGTGGAGAGCAGAACAGAACAGAATAACAAGTTGAAAGAGACCTTGGAGATCTTTTAGTCCAATGCCTTGGTCAAGCAGTAAACTCTATTATTTCAGACAGATGTTTGTCCAATCTCTTCTTAAAAACCTCCAATGTTGAAGCATCCACAACTTCTGCAGTCAAGCCATTCCACTAATTAATCGTTCTCACTGTCAGAAAATTTCTCCTTTGTTCTAGGTCGGATCTCTCTTTGATAAGTTCCCATCCATTGCTTCTTGTCCTACCTTCAGGTGCTTTGGAGAATCTTTGTAGTATTTGGACCGTATTTTAGGAATGCCATGTATGAAATTATATTCCCAATGAAGCCAGTCTGATGATAAAGTTTCCCAGCTGGATGTCTTCTAGATGTGTGGACTTCAACTTTCAGAATTCTACCCAGCATGGTCATTACTGGGGATTGCAGAGTTGAAATCTACTTGACTGGAGGGTACCCAGAATAGGAAATTTAAATTAGAGCACAGAAACTAAATCAGACTATGCCATATTATTGAGAGGCTCTTGGTGCTCTCTGAGCTTGCTTATTTACTGCAGATGTTTCATAACCCAAACTAGGTAACATCAACAACAATATGAAGATGTTACCTAGCTTAGGTAATGAAATGTCTGCAAGAAAATAAGCAAGCTCAGGGAGCACCAAGCACCCCTCATTTCAATCCTCCTTTATTGATGCCATATTATTATTCATGGATACTTATTTGCCATGATACTAATCAGTAAAGGTTGCATACTTTATTTTTATGACAAATTTAGCTTATATACTTAAGAAATTATTCTCCATCTCCAAATATTTATTCTGGTTATGTGCACCCACTCCCTCAAATTTTAGCAAACCAAGCATTTTTATAAGTGAATGCTTTCAGGCTAAATTCCTTACATTTAATGGCATTCTTCGCAATTATTACAAATTGCATCAGGCATACAAATAAGCAGTTTATTCTTTTTTAAAAAAATATATCTTTTCTATTTGAGTTATTTTTATGAATAGTTTCTGAAAACATTTCATATGTATTTGTATCCCCCTACCCCCTTCTCCAATGTTGGAGGATAAGGAGAACAGGCTGATGAATTTCCATGTGGCTCTGTGCCAGCATTAATTCAGTGAATGCAGAAACTCAAGGACAATTCTCAAGGGTCACTACATTAATATAATTATATGTATAGTACCAATATTATCTTTCAAAAGTAAAATAATTATTTCTTTCTTTCACAACTACTAAGAAATGATAAATATTAAACTCATTCTAAATCCATTCCCAAATCATAACCTGCACTAATTGGTCATAAAAAGTCAATGGAACTAAACTTCAAAAACAATAAACTCTACTGAGGCTGTAGATGAAAACTTTAATGAGTCTCTCATTCTAGACAATTTGGTCAGCAGTTATAAAAAAGATACAAGAATGTATATTATGCAGATGCCTTAACTCAGTGTTTCACAACCTTGGCATGTTTAAGTTTTGCAGATTTCAATTCCCAGAATTCCCCAGCCAAGCTGAGGACCCTGCTTTAACTAGACAGTGTAGCTTCTATCAAGATAATGATGCCTTCTCTACAGTGGTGGGATTAAAGTAATTTAACAACTGGTTCTCTGCCCTAATGATTTCTTCCAACAACCAGTTTGCTAAACTGTTCAGAAAGTTAACAACCGGTTCTCCCAAGTGGTGCGAACTGGCTGAATCCCACCACTGCTTCTCTAGCTCAAGTATCTTTCTCTCCCAAAAGACATAGGGGAAAACTTGGGAGAGAAGCCTAGGGAATGGGGTGACAGAATGCATAGAAGGAACACTTATTGGGGAAAATTCAATCTAAAACTGTAATATAAATAGTAATCATAAGAAAGAAGTATCTTGTTACCTATGCAATTAGTAATCAATTATCATTCAATGAATAATAATTATGAACAAGCAGGAAAGATCAAATGAAGAAATGGCAATAAAGCAGCCATATCAGCACTATAAGGATTTAGCAAAGTTAGATAGGGGTACTTTCATAATGACAGACTTTTGCTATTTATTTGCTTTTTGGTGCCTTTTCTGCGCCATGGTGCAATGGTTAGAATGCAGTACTGCAGGCTAATTCTGCTGACTGCCGGCTGCCAGCAGTTCGGCAGTTCAAGTCTCACCGGCTCAAGTCTTCCATCCTTCCGAGGTTGATAAAATGAGGACCCAGATTGTTGGGGGCAATATGCTGACTCTGTAAACCGCTTAGAAAGGGCTGTAAAGTACTGTGAAGTGGTATAGAAGTTTAAGCATTATTGCTATTGCTTTCTACATGAAAAGATCAAAATGAAGCAGCATTCAATGTTGTTGGTAGATTCAAATATCTTCTTCCCTAATGTTGTTTACATTAACCTAGAATAAGCATCAAGAAGTTTTACACCAAGGTTGATTGGTATCTGAGAAAACATTCATTCCCAAATCCTTGAACATACCAATAACAGGAAATTTGATCTAACTGACAAGTATTCCATTTGTTACAGAAGCAATTGTGGTTGAAAATGATTTCTATGATCTGAAAAACAACAATCATAGATTGTCAAAAGTCAAGAAGCCCTAGAGGCCCAGCCTGGGTCTAGATTGAACTCAAAAGACAGAATGTCCACAGTGAGTTAAAGTCTAGGGGAAAAAAACATTTCTTTCTGTAGAATGTCTGAAGTTACAACAGAGTTAGGTCCAACTGGTAAAGATCCATTTGTAATGATTATTGCACATGGACGAGTGTTTTGATACAAGTTCAGGAATGAAATGAATAAATCCTTGCGTTGCTTGAGGTAATATAATCTTTCCACTGTGAATTCATGCCTCCTTTTACCCGAGAGAAGCACATTTGTATTATACAACTTAATCATTATGCAGCTCCAGTGAAAATGACTGTTTTCTTCATTAACTGCATTCTAGAAGCATCAGCTCATGGCTAAAAAAAAGGAGGAAACGGACTTATATGACATATTCTGAGTAGAAAACGAAATCTGTTTTTGTACTGGATGTGTATTTTTTTTCTAAAATTCTCAAAAAGAAAATTATATTCTGATGATTTAATCAACTTTTGAGTTTGAAGGAATACTGAGAGAGGAGCTTATTAAATCCTTCCTAAAGAAAGAGAAAAAGTAATGATAAATGAATGGATCAATTAAACTATCTAAAATAGGCCATATTGGCAATCATTCCATCATTTATTGGAAGTTGATGAAGAAAAAAGAGTGCTCCGTTTCCAGTATCTACTAATTATTCACATACCCCCTGCCCTCCCCCTAAATGGGGAGAGCAATTACTGCAAATGTGTTTTAATATGAATACATACTTGTTTTAAGCAATTCCAACATTATGATTTCTAATGAGAATCTTCTTAATCCATATTGCTCTGATCAATCTGTAAATGGCTATTTGCTTGCTTGCTATATAAAACATTTATATAGTTGCCCATCTTTCAACCACCTCTGGGTGGCTCCCGGTCAGAGTCTATCCTTATAAGGTTGCAAACCTCAAAAAATTCAAGTTGCAATTAGGATCTCCTATTTATATTAAAAATGTAAATGTATGTTGGTACTTGAACATGTTGAATGATTCATGCATCAATAAATCATGCAACAAATATCTCAAATCCAAAGGAGGCTGATTTTCACGTCCTATTAAAGGCACTATAAAAGGTATCACTAAATGGCAAAGGTGGTAATGAAGGACATAGAGAAGCACTGCATAATTTGTCTACCTCCTAACTTGAATGGACGCTATTACTATAATTCCAAAGAAGAAGCAATTGTTTTAGGGATTGCTTTCAGAGTAGAATATCTTACTATGAAGAAATCCTATTTAAAGACCGTAAAAACTAAATGCTGTCGACTTCTGGAAATATTTCTGATTCTGACAATCTCTGGACGGAGTTCATTGAATTAGGTTGATGCTAGTCTGGCCAAAGACAGATTAATAGAGTTGGAAGGGACCTTGGAGGTCTTTTAGTCCAACCCTCTGCTCAAGCAGGAAACATTATACCAGTACCCGCCCCCCCAAACCTTTGGGCACTAGGGACCGGTTCAATGAAGAGAGGTTTTCTGTGGACCACAGGGGTCATGGTTTCGCATGCTGCCTGCATCCTATGGATGGAACTTCACTTGTATACGCGGCCTGGTTTCTGGCATGCTGCGGCCCAGTAACAGAGTTGGAAGGGATCTTGGAGGTCATCTAGTCCAGCCCCCTGCTCAAGCAGGAGACCCTATACCATTTCAGACAAGTGTCTGTCCAGTCTCTTCTTTAAAACCTTCAGTGCTGGTCGTTCCACTAATTAACTGTTCTCACTGTCAGGAAATTTGTCCTTAGTTCTAGGTTGGCTCTCTCTCTTTAAGGCATTTCCCTGTCTTAATGCATATTAGTACATGACATCATCCAGTGCATTTAGTCTTTAAAATGACTTGTTGACAACACTGTTGAGGTTCTCCCATCCCCCCACATTTGCCCCAGTGAAGGAATTCCAAAGCATTTCTGAAAGAAAGGGCTCTTTCTACACTGCTGCATGTAATTTGACTCAAAGGCACAAATTGTTATCACGTTAAATAATTTGAGGTTAGAAGAGGTCAGTTCCCAAAGACTGTATAAGAATCAAAGGTTACTGAAATATTTATGGATGACATTGTTGTAATTGCTTTCAGGAAATACACTGAAATGCTCTCCTAACTAGACCGTTTTATTATCTTTACTAAGGATAATATATCTAATTCATGCACATCCTTTGTGTCAGATATTAAAAGAGTGTCTCATATGAACTATGTCTCTAGGGGGAAATAGCTCTAATAAGGCAGCAGGATTTGGGATAAAAGGAAAAGTATATTAATAAGGGGGGGAAAGTGCAATAAGTCCCTTAGAAAATATAGCTAGACTTCCTTTGGTTCTTCCTTCCATAAAACACTTTTAATTTAAACATGTGTTTGCTTTCTTTCAGATGTTCCCTGCAACTAGGGCCAAGCCAAAACAAATGAAGCAGACTTCCCTTTGGAGATCAATTTCTTCAGTCAAGGTATGGAGATTTATTGAGTGGTGGGATTATGTTCCAAGCAAAGAACTGAAGCCTTTTGTTTAGGAGGCATTTTCAATCTTGCTTATATGTACATACTAGAAGGGACAATCTAGTTCGGAGAAGGCCAGAATGTACGTTTTTTTCCCCATCTCTGACTCCCAAGTTGGGAGTACGGTGATATGATTTGTCTTGACTTAGCTTAATGTATCTGAACAATGAAAAGAGAATGTTGACAAAAGTCAGTACTGAGAGTTTTCATAACCTTCAGAAGAAGAGATAGCCTCAACTCTTAAGATGCATTCAAAATTATAATGCAGATAGTCCTTGACCACGGGGATGTTGCAATGGTTATAAGTGCTAGAACCAGTAGTAATTAATTTTTTCAATGCCGCTGCAACTTCAAACGGATGCTAAATGAATGGTTGTAATTTGAGGACTACTTAGTAGTAGTAGCAGTACAACACATGGTGTTCCTATTGATTTATAAGCTCACAAACAGTTCGTAGATATTCCAATGGAGCTCAGTCTAATCCTCGTATATTTTGCTGTCAGTTCTTTTGCCTGTATTTAGTTAGCTACTGTTTAGGGGTTTGGCATTCTCCGATGGGGAATGCCATTGCATAAAGGTTTATGGGAAATATCTTCTTTTCTTGATGTCCACTTTTATTCTGAAGATCTTCCTGAGCAACCATTAAATATTGTATTTGAATGGAAAGCACTTGCCTAACCTTTCCATGATTTTTCTCTGTCTATCTCAGTGCTGCCCTGCCTTAATTATGGTTTTTATGTTTATAAATTGGTTTTATTGTTTTTTTTCTCTATTGTATTTTTATTACATTGATTATGAAATTTTTGTTAATGAAAGGGAGAATAGGCATGTAATAAATAATAATGATATTACTAAAGGATTATTAAATCCTTGAGATACTAAAACCTAATCCGTGGTATGGATGCTAAATTGTTAGCAACAAAACCTGAAAGTGTGGGCAGAATAGTAGCATCAGATTGTCTAGCAAACTCAAATCACCGCAAATCCTTAAGATATTTTGAATCCTAAGCACAGACTGTTGAATAGCTCAAAAGATTAGGTTCCTACCACACGCAATGAAGCTTCTAATTCAATCTAGAGCAGTCCCAACTTTTCATCAGTCATATAATAATCAAAAATACAAAATAGAAGCTTTACCATTTCAATTCTTTGTGGCTCCTGAGGAGTCCAAAGAGAGCAGGTCATAGAGATGTTCAAGTACAAAATGAATCAAAGTCATAATTTGAAAATGCAAATTCTCTTTCTCTTTTGTGGTCTAAAGATATTATTGCTTGTCACTCTGAACACCTGTTTAAAAATATTTCTTAAACACATTTGAAATATAAATTTTAAATATACATTAAATATTTTTTTAAATCTCAAAATAAAGGTTTAAATCGCAAAAGTAAGGTTCATAAAATTGACAGGTTGCAAAATCAATTAATCACAATCAAAATTGCTGTAAACAAGAATACAAAGAAATGATCATGTTTCTATTTTTCTTGGGCCAACTGTAATATCTTATAAGTATTCACATCAGTGGTGGGTTGCTACCGGTTCGCCCCGGTTCAAGTGAACCGGTAGCGGCGGCAGGAGGCTCCGCCCACCTGCCCAGACTTCATCAAATACGCTCTGCGCACATTCTGCGCATGCAAACCAGTAGCAAAGGTAAGTGAAACCCACCCCAGATTTACATGGACAAAAAGCATAGGTTATTGGAAAATTTCATACACTGCATGCAACCCCACCCCCAGTTTCAATCCTTAGAAACTTTAGATTGGGTAAAATTATCTCTTTAGATAAAGAGAAAATTTAGTATTTGTGATCTTAATTGCTTCCATTGCAAAGATCTTTTACACTATTCACCTTTCTCTCATCTTTGTCCTGTGGGCTAATGGGAAATACTGTAGAAATAAATATAAGATGTATCTGATTTCATGGACAGAGTAGGCAGGCAGACAGACAAGAAGGAAGGAAAGTCCACCCTCACTAAAATCTGCCACCCATGACTTCAGAGATAAAGCAAGCAGTGTGCCTGTTTAGCCTTAAATATAAAGCCTACTCAGACTGGATATATACTGAACTCCAAACTAGTTAAAGACTATAATATCAAACATCTAACTAGTACATTATAATCAATGGGGTTATCAGATAGCAATTTTTTCAAAATCCTCCATGCATCTAATAAACTTAGCCATATCCTTATTCCACAAATTTGTTAGCCTTTTAAACAAGCATAGAAAGTCAAGTTGGAACAGCATTTGCAACTAGCATTTCTCTATCTTTTTCAGTTCTTATTTTGTAAGATTGGCGATTACATTTAGGGCTCAGTGGGAGAAAAGCAAGGACTGTTTTGGGAAAAATCAGTATTTTTTTTTTTAATACACCGTGACAAAATCCAGAAATGGAGCAGGAATCGAATGAATGAATGTCTATGGGAAGACTCTATAAAAATGTCAAAGAAGGCAGAGAGATTGTCTGGAAGTCGGCTTACAATCAGGAAGAATGCGTTGGCGAGAGTTAAGAGCTTTCTCTTGCCAGTGCCTTCTAAACTTTTCTTTCTACTATATGAGATGGTTCCATTTCACTGAGAAGTATTGTGTCTCAATCATATTTGGAAATGTTGCTCACAGACATGGGAGTCTCTCTCTTTAGTGAGCTGGCCTCAGTTAAGAGAACGTATCCTTGTTTCCTTATTATTTCCAGCATTCCAATATCCCATAAAAATTACATTTCTGTCCATTTAAATGAAGGAGGGTCTTGAATTTATTCAGAAAAGCAGCCTTATATGGTCTGTGTATAAATTAAAGATGCATGTATGACAGGATAGAGAGGCAACATTTGACTTTCTCACACTCTCTCTCTCACTCAGATTGGGAGGCATTTAGCTCCAGGTCAGTCTTCCATAATAGCATGAATGCAACATACCTGCAAAAGTATATACACATCTGCAAAAGTAGGTATATTTCTAATTTTTTAAAAAATGACTCATTGCTTACTTCATCCACTTGAGGTTCTTGAGCCTGGGGAGCATTGGGCACAGGAGAATCGCAGTCTGGGCTGTAGTGCTCACAGTAATCATATGCTGCTCTGGGATCACCAACGATCAGCATCTGCTGGATATCACCCTGCCAGGGAAACATAAGATTATAAATTAGCAACCATTACAGGTCACTGGGTGTAATGAAAAAGAATCCTTCTTCTTTACAAAGCAAGCTTGGTTAAGTGAGATACACCTAATACGGGTTTAATTATTCTGCAGCACCTGTTAATTTATTTTAGTAATTTATCTCTTGTCTGTTGTGGCTCCGGCACAGCTTGTTAATAGCTTTGTTACAAACAAATAAAGAGATTTAAAGTGAGATGAAGTCATTTTGGGGCAAGAGCCAAATGCTTTTAAACCCTGACGTGCAACGTGATTGCACGAATCATAAACCGAGGCTGAAACTACCTTATTGTGATGTAATAGATGGAAACAATACTATTCATATATTATCAGGCTATAATGACTAGATAGATACTTCTGATGGCTCCTTCCATAAACAAAAAAACATTCAGAGTTTAAATAGTGATGACATAAAGTATATGCATTTATGGCTAGTGAAAAGTAGTAGCATATTTAATAACCGACTGCATGGACTCAATAAATTAATAAACTCTATCTGGCAATTTGGAGAGTTGTAGTTCAATCTATGTGGAAACTACCAGGCTGAGAGATGCTGATTTAAACCTATGACGACAACCTTCTTATTGAAATAAATGAGGTTTTAGATATTTATTATTAATTCACACAACTTTTTTTAAA
Source organism: Pantherophis guttatus (assembly GCF_059756535.1). Lineage (NCBI taxonomy): Eukaryota > Metazoa > Chordata > Lepidosauria > Squamata > Colubridae > Pantherophis > Pantherophis guttatus. The sequence goes on from NC_142065.1 coordinate 88,641,090, forward strand.
AAAAAAAAAAGTTGGGAGCACAACCAAATCAAAATGAAGAAAACTTTAACTCCCCCAGTATATTTTGGAAAAAAAATACTTTCCATTAAATCCCATAGTATTAAAATGATTTGATTTTGTGGGATCATGGCCTTTTTTTGCAGACATAAAATAAGAGAACATTTTGCAAGCCATTGAAGCCTTGATTATTTCCTCAGGCAGTTGGATCAAGTGGATAGATGAGTTCTGTTATTGATGTGTTTTTCTGTGAGTGGGGCTATTGTTTATTCTTGGGCTAAACTGGGAGTTTTTTGTTGAACGTTTTTCTGTGTTTTAATCTTGTAAACCACCCACAGTCACTTATGTGAGATGGGCAGAGATATAAATCATATAAACCAACATTTCTCAACCTTGGCAGTTTGGAGATGTGTGGACTTCAACTCCCAGAATTCCCCAGCCTGCATGGCTATCTGGGAAACTCTGGGTGTTGAAGTCCACACATCTTCATGCTTCCAAAGTTGAGAAACGCTGATATGAATAAACAAACAAACAAACAAACGAATGGGTAGATAATTACAATTCCTAGCAGCCATAATTTAGGTTCCCAATAACATGACCCACAAAAACACATGCAAGGAGTTAGGCAGGGTTACATATCCCTGCCTTTTCTTTTTTTAGTTCAATAGGCAACTATTGAACTATTTTCCAGAGCTTCTGACAGCATGGAGAGAGTATTCCATGGGTATTTCTAAACACATACAGCTACTAAACAGATTTTCAACTGTAAGCATAGAAATTGGCACTAGAGATAAACTGTACCATTCCATTCTATATCATCTGAATGTACAAGTTTATACAATGCACCAAACCAAGGGATCTGGTGTGACAAAACACAATTGCCTATGTTTTTAAAATATGTTAAGTCAGAAATTACTATAGTCAGATTCACATAATACCTTAAACCAAAACAGCAAACATTATGATTCATTCATTCATTTATTTATTAATAAAATCTATATACCCTGTTTTCCCTAAAATAAGACATCCCCTGATAATAAGCCCAATCAGGCTTTTGAGCGCATGCGCTAAAAATAAGCTGCCCCTAAAATAAGCCCTCCCTAAAAATAAGCCCTCCCTAAAAATAAGCCCTCCCCGAAAATATTTAACTGCGTGCCAGCCGGTCCCCGCCATTTCCTTTGGTTAGGATTAGGGAGACAGAGCTGGAAATCAGTAAAGATGGCAAGAGGAGCCCCATCGTGCTCCACGCACCCCAAAGTAATAACACATCCCTGAAATCAAGACCAAGCACTTATTTTGGGGTTCAAAAACATATGACAGGTTCTTATTTTCGGGAAAACACGGTAGTTGCCCATCTTGCAAGATGTAATTCTGGGTGGCATATAATAGGCAGTAAAAAAAAAAAAGAATACATATATAAAATATTCTTTTATATTCATATGTACCGTGTTTCCCCTGAAATAAGACCCTGTCTTATATTTTTTTGAACCCTGAAATAAGCGCTTATTGCCATGCACTCAAAAGCCCAATTGGGCTTATTATCAGAGGATATCTTATTTTGGGGGAAACAGGATAAAAGAATACATATATAAAAACTCAATATAAAAATTGAGTTATTTAAAATTACAAAAATCAGCATTAACATGGAGATGATTAAAATTAAAAATATAGGCAAATCCCAAGCAGAAAGTGGGTGAGTACATGCATCTCAGTAGTGAAGCTATCTAAGCAAGTCTCCAGTTCCTTGGGTCCCCCAGGCCTTGTGGCATAACCAGGTCCTGAGGGATTTCCAGAACATCAAAAGGGATGGAACTAACCAAATGTTCAGAGAATGTTCCACAATTTGGGTGCCATGGCAGAGAAGGCCTGATACCTGGGACCCACCAAATGTAAGACCATGGCACAGCATGGCCCCTCTGTCATATGCCAGACTCATAGGAGTCCCTCAGATAACCTGATCCCATGCCATGAAGAACTTTAAAACTAATAACCTGTCAGGCGTGAAAAACCAGGTCCATACATGAAGATTCAATTAAATTGATTTATTGCTAAAAATCTATGCAAGAACACATTAAAAATTAGTGCAAAATGAGAATTCAGCCAAATCTGGATGTCTGATATTTCATTTTTATGTAAACCCTTATGGGCTAACTTATGGGCTAACTTAAATTTTACTCCTTTAAACTGTATCCACAGGAAGCCAGCTGGATGACCTGGGACCAGTCACTCTCTCTGAGCCCAACTCACCTCACAAGGTTGTTGTAGGGAAAATAGGAGAAGGAAGGTATATTGGGTATGTTTGTCACCTTGAGTAATTTGTAAAAATAATAAAGATGGGATGCAAATAAACAGACAAACTACAGTTACAAGAATAAATCTTTGAGAAAGTCTATGCTATCTACAATGACTATTTGTTGTCCAACATCTATTTATTGTCCAAGGATCTATGATTATTCAAAGAACTGCCAATACACTTCACATAACATCTGACTCACATTAGACCAAATGAAAAAAAAAATAGCAAAGTGCATTTACCTCTGCATAGGCTGAGAATAAATTCAAGTTAAATAATAAACTGAAACTAACATTTCATCTAATACAAATTATTGCAGGCTAGTCTAACTAAAACATGGATTGCATCTAGTCTCAGTAATGAACTCAACAGTGTTAAATTCTGCGGTGCACTGTGGCTATTATTTGTAATCAGAAGTACTTACTGCAAAGCTATTATTTTTAAATGAATTAACAATGCTTTGGGAGATATTTCTCGTGTTCAGCAGATTTGTATTTAAACTAGTCAAGGGTGGAACTTCACTAAAGAAATTATGGTACTTGTGGAATTTTGAATCTGTTTTCTTACTTTCTTCTCCTCCTTCTTCTGCAACCTTTACTAGTTCCCACCCGCCTCAAACCTGCTTGAGACAATATAAACTATGTTTTTCCAAACTAGTGCTTGGAATTCAGCTGTGATAGTTCAGAATTCTAACTGTTGCATTCTTAATGAGAATGGGAGTTCAGCTTACGTTTTTGTATTGAAATCAAACAAACATGTTTAATAAATACAACACTGGGAAGTATGATGGAGCATAAACTGCTATCTCTTGTTCAACCTGCCTTCAGCTCCCTTTCAAAGAGCAGTAAAAATGATTAATAGTTTCCCCTAACGTTAGGCAAGTTACTAATGAAGATTCTATTTGCCTACTAAAAAACAAACAATGAAAGAATCAATCCCCATATTTTGATGACTTGTTTTGCATTTAATCCTCTAGTTAATTGAGCGTGGAGAAGATTAATACTTTAATCTTATTTTACTTACAGTGGTGCAATTGACTCACAGTTATTCTCATTACCCTCTCCCGCATTTGGATCTTATAATCTAATAATTATCCAGAAGCAATAGACAATACTTTAAAGTCACCCTTAGATTTCTTTAACTTTAATTACCTTCGCTTATGAATATTGCTTTGGCTGTTCAAAACTGATTACTTGAACAGAGTAATTCTTTTCTCACACACATATTTATCCATAGTCAGATCTCGCTTCAATAAACCACATGAATGAAAACCTACAAGTCTTTACTGGAACATTTCATCTTTTTTAGAACAAAGAGTTAAGGGTTTATATATATTTTAGTCATTGGCATCTAAACAAAATTCCTGGGGCATTATTTAAGACATTATACCTTGATCCCTGAAGCTGAAGCTGAAATACTTTGGCCATCAAATGAGACGAGAGGACATTGGAAAAGACCCTGTTATTCTGAAAGACTGAGGGCAAATGGAGAAGAGATCAGCAGAAGATGAGATGGTTAGATGGTGTCAGATCTCTGTATCTGTCATTTCTTCAGGGGAAGGGGGCAACTTTAATTATTTTATTTACTTATTACTTTCTTTCCTATGTATTCTGTATCCTGCAATTTATGTTTTGCACCTTTTGGGGAATGTAAGGGGAGGGAGGGCCATGTGGGTTACATCACTCAAAAGCCGGCGGAAGATGACCATGAGAAAGTTCCCTTATCATTTTCTCAGAGCAGCCGGTACAATAACATCGTCGCACCTGCGGATTGGCTGAAGCCACATTGGACTGTTGGGAGGGGTTTCTAATTCCTTTATTCTAACTGCATGGCCTGAGAACCCCTCAGAGCCTGCTTTCTTTTTGCCCTGCTATCACCCCTGTTCAATAAAAGGTTCCTTTTGAAATTCTAAGTTTCGAGAGTCTTTGTTGTGACTCCGACCCCCAAGCCTGTCTTATCAGAGGGAGAAGACTCCGAAAGTGAAGGAGAGGAGTTGGCAAGGCCTCCCTCTCCAGGACCCTCCTCTCTGGCAATGCCTCAGGTGTCCTCCGAAGGCCAAGAGATAGGCCAGGGGCCACGCACTTCAGAGCAGCCACAGTTGGACAGCGATGGAGATGAGTCTTGGCTGGACCCCTGACAGCGTTGCAGAGATAACCGCACGCAGCAGAGGAAGAGGCGTGCCAGAGATTAAGCTGAGTCATTGGACCACACCCCACAGGGGATAAAAGGGGGTGTGGTGGCCAGTCAAGCCTTGTGACGAACAAAACTGAAAGCTAGCAAGTCATTCTGCATTTCTGGAACTTTGTTATATGCTCTGCTTGGATTGATTTTTGGACTGGACTTGACTATTCTTTGGCTTTTGTGGACTTTGATGTTTCGGACGGAGGAGAAAAACCTCCCTTTGTAAGTAAAAACTTTTGGCAAGCAGCCACTGGGTTGCTGCCAATTCTGTTATCAAAGGAAATTCTTGTCTTCTGGTTTTTTTTAACTCTTGGTCGACTGCTGGTGTGCGTGTGTGAGACAGGGACAGAACAGTCTTTACTATCTTGAATAAGTGGGAGACGCCAGACCTAGATGGTGTCATTGATTCAATGGGCATAAATTTGGGCAGACTCTGGGATACAGTGAAAAACCGGGGGGCTGGTGTTCTGCAGTCCATGGCGTCGCAAAGAGTTGTACACGACTTAGTGACTGAACCACAGCCCTGCTCCTATTTAAAATGATGCAGAAAATGTTTATTCCTATAAGTATGTTCATAGAAAGAAACAGGTTTACTGTGAAATAACAATCTGAACATTCCCTACCAGTACAATTGCAGTGTTAACACAGATAACTAAATCATAATTTTAATTGTCATTTGTTGAACAAGATGTGGTATCTCAGTTTACTGAGAATGCTAATGACTGTGTTCACACATCTCCATGAGCAAAAGAGAACATGTTATAATTTAATGCAGGGGTGTCAAACTAAATTTCATTGAGGGCCACATCAGGGCTGTGTTTGACCTTGGGGGACCGGGGTCAGTGTGGCCAGGATGGGCATGGCCAGCTCAATGTCACTCATGTCGGGGCCGCCTGTAGTGGCCCAAGCACTCTGCCAACAAAAATGGGCTCCCAAGCTCCGTTTTTGGCTGCAATGGCCTCCTGCAATCCTCTGCCAGCAAAAACAGAGCTCGGGAGGGCTGCCGTTTTCCCTGGCAGAGGCACCGCAAGCTGGTCCTTTGCTGTTTCCAGGGTGGCCTCACGGCCCAGATCTAACCACCCTGAGGGCCGGATCTGGCCCGTAGGACTTTGGACTTTGACATCCCTGGTTTAATGCAATGTGTGAAACCAAGCACTGAAGAGTGACCACTGAAGCAACTTCCAGTGTACTATTAGAATTTTCTGTCCCCAATAGGGAAGTACTTGATGATTTCCCTTGTTATTCTATAATCAGATTACATTATTCCACATGTCAGAAAAAAACCAATCTTTTCTATTGTTTTTACCATGTTTGAACTACTTTAAATACAACATCACTACATATTTTTTAAAATCAAAATGCCACCGAGAATTGAAATATATATTAACAATGAGATATAATTCACTGTTCACATACATAAATGCATTCCGGAGTATTTTTCCTCAAGCATTCAAAATGAATTCTGTGTATTCTATGTTTTTTTCCATTGTAGAAAAGATAGCTGCGGAATAACATCTAAATCAAACAGAATTTCTTCCTATAAATACTAATGATCATCAACATTGCAAAAATTAGATTTATTCATTTATATCTAGAACCACTAATGCTGATTAACTGTAATTTAATATAGCTGATTATCAATCAAAGCAAACAAATGTATGAAGGTGGACAATACTTTTGTTAGGATCAGCCAAAATGTGAGTTGAAGGTTAAATGAATTAATGTGAAGAAATCAACATTTTCTAAAAACTAGGCTGGTGGAGGGAGAGAAGTCTATCTGGGCTTTATATAATGAGTAAATCATTTGTGGAGTTATTTTCTGTGTTCTATGAAAGCTCCCTATTGCTGAAATTGCAACATTCTCATGCAGGTTGTATATTTACTCATACAGTATAGTAGTATTACATATCAGCTGCTCTCAGCATTCCATATAACATCTGAAATCTTTTTATGAACCTTCCAGATGTATTATAAGCACAATGGACTTGTAAACCAGGAATTTTAAGTATCCATTCTGCCATTATTATGGTTCATTGCACAGTCAACCAGATGTTGAGACTGGATTTGGCATTTTTATTCACCTATCAAGTCTTTCCCAAGGAGCTGGGATAGGCAGATGTTGTTTGATGGTGTTAAAGGCCTCTCCACAGGATGTCAGCTGTTCCAAGTAATGCTGCCTTTTGCAATTGACTAGTGATGATTTTATTAATGCTAATGATGTCCAAGTGATTCTTCAGTTGTTTTGGGATTGCACCAAAATCTCAAGGCAGATTATTGTTGGTACCGTGTTTCCCTAAAAATAAGACCCTGTTTTATATTTTTTTGAACCCTGAAATAAGCACTTTGCCTTATTGCCTTGCGCTCAAAAGCCCGATTGGGCTTATTATCAGGGGATGTCTTATTTTGGGGGAAACAAGGTACTATCTCTGCTTTCTTTTGCCACAGTCATTTTCTGTTTTCAGTTTATTTATTTATTTATTTTTGCTTATTATTATTGTTCATCACACAGTCAGCCAGATATTTAGACTAGATTTGGCATTTTTATCCACCTTCCCAAAGATCTGGGATGGGCAGATGTTGTTGTCCGTGGTGTTAAATGTATCATCACAAGAGGTAAGCTCTTAATTTAATTTAATATTTAAATTTATATACCACCCTTCTCCCGAAGGACTCAGGGTGGTGAACAGCCATAGGTAAAAAACATAGAATACAAAATTTAAAAACAATTTAAAAATATATTAAACAATTTGGCCCGACAGTTAAAATCCCCCATTTAAAATTCAAATTAAAATTACACCATTGGAAAGTTAGGCCAGCCTGGCATGATGAAATAAAAAAGTTTTGAGGGCCCGACGGAAAGTACGTAGATCTGGAATCGTCTGTATCTCCGGGGGGAGCTCGTTCCAGAGGGCAGGTGCTCCCACAGAGAAAGCTCTCCCCCTGGGGGGCACTAGTCAACATTATTTGGCCGACAGCACCCGGAGGAGCCCCTCTCTGTGGGAGCGTACTGGCCGGTGGGAGGCTCTCAGTGGCAGAAGGCGGTCTCGTAAATATCCAGGTCCTAAGCCATGGAGCGTTCTAAAGGTGGTCATCAACACCTTGAATCGCACCCGGAGGACCACCAGGAGCCAGTGCAGCTCACGCAGGAGAGGTGTTACATGGGAGCGCCATGATGCTCCCATAATCACCCGCATGGCCGCATTCTGGACCAGTTGGAGCCTCCAGGTGCTCTTCAAGGGGAGCCCCATGTAGAGACCATTACAGTAGTCCAGATGGGAAGTGATGAGAGCATGAGTGATCGTGTGCAAGGAGTCCCGATCCAGAAAGGGACGCAACTGGCGAATCAGGCAAACCTGATAGAAAGCCCCCCTGGCCACGGCCGTCACATGTTCTTCTAAAGACAGCCGTGCATCCAGGAGGACACCCAAGTTGCGAGCCCTCTCTGTGGGGGCCAACAACTCGCCTCCAATAGTCAGAGATGGCACCAACTGACTATATCGGGACGCCAGGAGCCACAGCCACTCGGTCTTGGATGGGTTGAGCTTGAGCCTGTTTCTCCCCATCCAGATCCATACGGCCTCCAGACAACGGGATATCACATCAAGGGCATCATTGGGGTGGTCCGGGGTGGAGATGTACAGCTGAGTGTCATCAGCGTACTGATGGTACTTCACCCCGAAACCACGGATGATCTCACCCAGCGGCTTCACATAAATGTTGAACAGAAAGGGTGAGAGGACCAACCCCTGTGGCACCCCACATACAAGGCGCCTTGGGGTCGACCTCTGGACCCCCGTCAACACAAAGTGCGACCGGTCAGAGAGGAAGGAGAACCACCGTAGCACGGTGCCCCCCCACCCCTAACCCCTCCAACCAGTGCAGCATGATACCATGGTCGATGGTATCAAAAGCTGCTGAGAGATCTAATAGGACCAGGACAGAGGAACAACCCCTGTCCCGAGCCCTCCAGAGATCATCTTCCAAGTAAAGCTGCCCTTTTGCAAAATTATTATTATTAAAATTGTAAAATATTTTCTACTAATGTTAACCTGCTAATGTAGTAAATTATGTGACAGCAGCTGATGTGGAATTAATCATAAGTGAGGTTGGGAGGTTAGTCTTTGCTAGCCTGTCCTTTTTCTTGTGAAATTTGATGATCCAATTCCTGTTTTACATACATTATAGCAACTTTTAAAATGCCTATAGCAACTATAAGCCAAACCTAAAACAGATTCCAGCCTCTAGAAACGCTCATTCTAAAGTAAACTTCCACACCCTACATTAAGAGGTGAGAAGGAGGTAAACTGAAAAGAAAAAAAATGCTATAATATATACTTTCTGGAGAGCCTATAATAAAACTTGACTAGAACAGAATCTCCCTTACTCATTTTTTCACAATTTTAGATTTATTTTCAAAGGATGTTCACAGAACTCTACAATAGAAAGATGTATTTCCAATAGTAAATATGAATCTGGGAAAGAGTGCTTCCCAAAATCTGAAAGAAAGGGAGAGAGTAGGATTCCAAATCTTGGGAAAATAGGGTTGTTGTTTTTGCAAGAAGGGATTTTGTGCTGAGTAACAGATTCAGTATTAGTGAAGTCACAATCCTATCTTTGAAAAAATAAAAGTCAAAAGTTGCCTAAATTAATTTCCGCAGCCCGCTGTATAGTTTTTCTTTTTTTCTGAGTAGAACAAAGCAAAATCAGGGGTCACAAGAATTCAGAACCAAAGAAAAAAGAATGAATTTGATTAGAAACAGAACAAAGTCAGAAGCTTTTAACGCCGTCACTGTCTCTTCCTCTGCCCTAAGCCCTTTGGATCATAGTCAGCCTCATTACATGCTCTTTGAGGTGAAAAAAAAAGCAAAGATCCTGAAGAATTCAAATTTGATTGCTTCTTATGGACTTAATTCTTGTTCATAGAAGAATATGTTGAGTTATTCATATCCATCAACATTTGCTCTTGAAGCAGCTTGAAGACCCTTCCTTCCTTCCTTCCTTCCTTCCTTCCTTCCTTCCTTCCTTCCTTCCTTCCTTCCTCCCTCCCTCCCTCCCTCCCTCCCTCCCTTTGTTTCTTTCTCTCTCTCTCTCTTGATTTTTAAACTATCTTTCTCTCTCTCTCTCTCTCTCCTTTTATCCCACCTTATCTCCTTTTATCCCACCTTTATTACTTTATAAGTAACTCAACACAGCGAACATGCCTCATACGCCTTCTTCCTCCTATTTTCCCTACAACAATAGTATGATGTGTGTTGGGCACATCAGTTTGCTTTCATGCCTATGGCAAGACTGGAACACAAGAGTCTACTGGTTTTTAGCCTGGTGCCTTAACCACTAAACCAAATTGGCTTAATAAATTAATTATATTTAGGAAAGTCTGTTGAGATTAAATTGCTTGGGTTTTGTTTTTGTTTGTTTTTTTTTCTGATGTTTACTGCATTTACAAATGTGGAATTCTGGCAAAAGCTTGTTCTTGCTAGACCATGTGTTTGCATGAAGCACGTACAGGGCCTTTTTACGGTTTGGCACTGTGGAGAAAAAAGTACTTAAAGCTGCTGCTGTTTTGTTGTCCACAACTTCCAGGCTCTTCTTTCTAACAGTGAAACCAAAGAAAGGGGAACCATTTAACAAGCATTGACATTCAAGGGTAACTATGCAAAGGTCATTTTCTGAAACTTAAGAACTGGGTGGTGCAGCTATTTTATCTGTGGGAATAATATTGTATTAGGTGATTGTTCAACTCTAATTCTTTTTCTTCTAGCTGATGTAATATTTTTAAAGAGTTCCAAACTTTATCCAACAATCTGGTTTATTATGAGTGTAACCAGCATTTTCCACATGTAATCCAGAAGTGTGCGACTTTTTGAAATGATTCATTTTTTGGGACACAGTGAAGTAATGGAGCTAAGTAAGTGAGGCAAAACATTACCCCTTATTTAACTTTGGCAGAGGATCATGGGTCATCACCTTTTTAAAAAATTTACATTAAGCCTCTTTTATGGCTTACACTACTTTTTAATTCCTGCCTCAAAAGGATCCTAATCATAGTTTTCATTGTTTCATTGTGCTCCTTGACTTTCTAGAACTACTAGAAAGTTCTACGAGAACACAGAGATCATTTGCAACTATTAAAGTAGTGTAATCGGTATGAATGCCTGGTTCATATTTTTAAGTATTGGGATTGGAAGCAACTTGCAGATTTAGGATTCTATATGACAGAACACAGCTGACATTGGCTGATCCTGAAAAAAACAAAGTACAGTCATAATTGGTTAAACTACCAAGAGGAGGAGGGGGGAGGAGAAGTTTGTATTTATTTATTTATATCCCTTCATTATTATTTTTACAAATAATTCAAAGCAGCAAACATACCTAATACTCCATATTCCTCCTATTTTCCCCACAACAAAAGCCTCATGAGGTAGGTTGGGCTGAGAGAGAGCGAGTGGCCCAATCACCCAGCTGGCTTTCATGGTTAAAGAACTACAGCTCACAGTCTCCCACTTTCTATCCTGGTATACCATAACCATTAAACCAAATTGGCTCTCTATATTGTTATCCAGGAAGTTTCCATGCAGTCACCAGGAATCAAACTTGATTCAAGCACATCTTTAACCTCATTCCACTTATACTGAAACAATACAATCTTCTGTGAAACCTCTGATGCATACACACCTAGCATTTCAACAATATTTGTGGGGTATGAAGTGCCATAACCCTGCCTCTTTAAAACTCCAATTCCCTCATTGATCAAATGCCCTCCAAGAAACGATGTGAATGGTGTGGTGGCCTAAGGAAGCTTTTCTTTTAATTTCAGATAGTACACACAGCCCAGTCACATAGCAGGATTTATAGGATACCTTGGTTGGCTGGTCAGCAGAAGGACATGTTGCCACCATGCCCAAAATATGCTTTGAAATGAGAAAGTAGTTAATAAAGGGCTACCAAAAGCACTTTCTCCAAACCCTTTCAGAGCTAAATCACTAAATTAGGCGGCTTTGGAAATTGTACACTTCATCCCCATGAACAGTAAAACATTCTCTTGCATATCATTTGAGCAGCCTTAAATTGACCTTAAATTATTTGAGAAAGGAAGAGTTGGGGAAAGGAGGCTACATTATGAGCTTGCTCAAGTCTAATAATGTATTGCAGCAAACATACTGTTATCATAGTTACTATTATCCTTCACAGTGTCATAGCAATGACAATATTCTCTATTGTATTGGGAAGATAGTGCAAACTCTGTGACATCAGCAATGTTTTATCATAATGTTTTATCATGTGATTTTATCATATGACATACATGTGAAAAGCCAAAGGATCAAATAGTCAGTTTGCCTCAGCTCTTGATAAATAACTGCAAAGAAAAACAGATTCAGTGTTTCCATGGTATAAAAATATTTCAAATTTAGTCAGACAACCAGGGAAAGAAGCTTTTTTGGGGGACAAAATATTACCTCACCAATTCAGATGGCAATATTCTTAGTCACTGGAATCTGATAGCCATCACCCAAAAATTATATTTTTCACTTTCAGTATTATGCCAACTACTTAGAATCAAACTTCCCCCTTTTCTCATTTTGAGCAAAGCCAAAAAAAAACTTCCTGCAGATGTAGAAATGGATCACTCTCAACCAGAAGTGTTTGACATTTGATTTTATGCAAAATTATTCAAGTGCAGCCACAATAGGCAATTTCAAGAGCTCTCCTTTCCGATCCCATTTTTGGTCCTTCTGAGTTTGATGTAGCCAGAGAAGCGTTTTTTAGCATGAGAACTACCCTCTGTAAACCCTTTAAAGCAGAGGAAGTTTGCAGCTAGTGATAAGGAAAGCATAATATCTTTTGCAGAATCCAGGATAAATGACTGGTTTCATACCTAAAGTCACTAATTGACACAGACCAATCATTTTTTTAAAATCATTTCTCCAATATTTTTGACACTTCTTATATTAGAAAACTTTCTTCTAGATGGTAAGGCTTTGTAGAAACATAATTCCATTGATGATGCTAAGTATCCGTAACATTATGAGATATAACAAATATTTTGCACAACTAGACCTGATCTTTCATCTTAGGGAAAAGAGGTCTACAGTAGCAAAATTACGAAGTTTGATATCAATGGTCTCACTATTAGAAAGCAAAGAATGAAGCTATACTAGCAGAAGAAATATCTAACTTTTTAAAAGCCTAAAAGCTTCTGGGAACGTGCCAAGAACTTTCTAATTAGTTTCTTGATAATAAAACCATGGACTGAAAACTACAATAGTCTAGACAGCCTGACCATTACTATTATAGATTTTGGAGTACACTGCTGCTGAGTTCATTTAATTTTTGTGTGCAAAACGAGGGAGGCTGACAATTTCCAGAAACCTTAAATAAAATATTCCACTACACAATGTACGGTTCAAAGTTGAACCATCAAGAGAGAATTTTTACAGCATGCACCTGCCAGATTCCTCAAATATTATAAAAGCTGTAAATGAAAATAAAATGGTCTACGTACCAGAATGTGCACAGAAATCACTAACACTAAGTACTGGGTAGCTGAACTCACAACGCTGGATTCAAATCAGAAGCCAGTATTATGAACACACAGCAGAAAAGAAATGTAAAGTGCATAGAAAGAATACCTTTTTTTTTCCTTCTGACCCTCTGATTTCCTTCCTAATGACTCAGAATCATTTTCTGAGCTTTCTCCAAGTTCTATTTTCTCTTTTAATGAATTGTCTCCAAATCTACTTCACTACAGAAATTAGGGTAAAATTATGGCTGTTCAGTATGGCTAATTCCTGAAGGATTATTGTTTCCACTCTTAATTTAAATTTATTTGAAGATGGAGAGGGAACAGAAATATCGAATTTATCATGTTGCCTGTGGCAATCTTGAGGGGTTTTATTTTGAAAACTTTATGTAAAATTTTTGTTCCACTTGTAAAAAAAATGAGGCTAAATCACAGTTTGAAGGAAGAGGTACCTTAGAGGACTCTTTTGAAACTTCTACCACTTTTCTCAGAGAAAAGGTGCACAGTCCTATTTCTTAGAAAAGAGAAGTTTTGGTGTTATAAAAATGGGATGAAAGGAAAGATACATCCATCTCCAGTGCAGTGGTTGGTAATTTAGGAAATTTAGTCATAATATCTATAGATATTATAGATATACAGTAAAGTAAGGGAAGCTGGTTTACTTTTTACAAATTACAACTTCACCAATTTCATTTCATAATCTATAAAATTATTCATAATCTATTAAAATTATTTTTAATTAATCTATAAAATATATATTAAAAAGTATAAAAATGAGCTATTGAACTGTATCAGGCATTGCAAGCTTTTTTTGGCTGCAATATTTGGGGCTGGGAGTTTTCTACAATTGTATAAATTAGGAAAGTCTATGCAATCCAGTAGAGATGCCTACTAGACTGCTAGAGAAAACGGACAGTAATGTTAGGCAGAACCAAGGAGTTGCAGTATTTTTTATTATTAAATTCACCTTTATATCAGTCCTAATGGATTCTTTAAATCATTTACAAACATAGAACATTATAATTACATAGAATTTAAACCTAGGAATAATGGCACAGCTGGTAGCATCAAAACTATCCTGACTGATCTCCCAAAAGCCTAGTTAGCACATGAACAGAGACCACCAGAAAATCCTGGGTCTGTAAGATAGTCAGTGACAAACCATTTATTTATTGCCCGTGTGTAGGTGGTCCTCAACTTATGACTGTAATGGAGCCTGCCCAAGGTTGCTGATTGGACCCAATTTTACATTTTTGGCAACAAATGTCAGAGTCATTGGTTCCTAATGGTGCAGTTTTGTCAAAAACTGGAAGTAAACACTGCTTTTTTGGGGGGGAGGATGACACAAATTTCAGTCATACAACCAAAGGATGCCACAAATGCCCATAAATGCAGGCTGGTTGCTGAGCATCTGAAATGCATTTAAGAATGATTCAGAAGATAGTGACCCACTTGGCATATTCAATTATGGTCATAAATCAAGGACTACCTATATTAGAATTTCTAGCTGAGAACATAACTCTCAATTTACAGAAAAATATACAGGACAAAGTGAACACTTCTAAATGTGGAGAGCAGGAGAACAAATATTTTCTTTAGAACAGGGTGGGAAACTGTGGCCCTTTTACAACCTGTGGACTTCAACTCCCAGAATTCCTGAGACAGCCAAGCTGTCTCAGGAATTCTGGGAGTTGAAGTCCACGGGTCATAAAGAGGCCATATTTGCCCACCCCTGCTTTAGAAAATAATGCATCTAGTTTTAAAAGTCTGGACTTGAGGAGGCAGTTGGTGTTCACCTGATGGCTTACTTCATTGTTTATATACACAAGGCCCACTTCATTTCACGCACAGTTCATATTCAACCATTCTTTCAGATAATCTCTTTTCTCACTCATGCTTCATTTTTGGTGCCTGTTTATGGCATCCTTGAACATTCTATTCTCTCATACATACTTCATTCTCTCTTAAAGACTTAAAATCTATTTTCCATATCACTGTATACATCTATTCTGTCGCCCATGCACACATAGTCTTCATACGAGCCTTATGCAGAGTTCATGCCATCTCATTTTGGCTCCCACATCAAGAGCTCACCTGTACCCCATTCTCTTACCCATGGCCCATTTCCATTCACATACACCTAAGAACCCTGGTAGTGCAGTGGTTAGAATGCAGTATTGCAGGCTAACTCGGCCGACTGCCAGCAGTTCGATTCTCACTGGCTCAAGGTTGACTCAGCTTTCTATCCTTCCGAGGTCAGTAAAATGAGGACCCAGATTGTTGGGGGCAAAATGCTGACTTTGTAAACTGCTTAGAGTGGGCTGAAAAGCACTATGGAGCGGTATATAAGTCTAAGTGCTATTTGCTATTGCTATTCCTTCCACCACAACCCTTTTTTTTTCATTTTTATGAGTTCATACATGCCCCTCCCCTTCATGCACCCATATTTTCTCCCGCAGAGGCACACCCCATTTTCTCTCACAAACTCTCTAAAAAACTTTACTTTTCTTCCCTTACCATCAACTCTAAATCAGAACCTCCTTCTTTATCACTACTTCGAAAGAAACATCCATCTATTTCTTTACTCACAACTTTTCCTTCAATGTTCCACAGTACGGGAGGCGGAATGACAGGATTATAAATTGATTGCAAGCTCCAAAATGGATTCTTCATAGTAAGAGCAGGTTAATGGTGGAATTAACTAAGTTTCCCACCCACCCCCCCCAAAAAAATCCTTCTATGTGCCTTCCTGCCAAGCACTCCAGTGTTGTAGATGAGACGACATCAAACTCCCATCTTCTCAATAACAGGATAGACCTTAAATAAGTTTTCAGACCGACTGTGACCAAAGATATTAAAATAAATGGCTTCAGCAGAGTACTTGGGGAGCATCCATATTTCCAATATGTATATGTCAGAGACAAAAATGCCACTTAAAAGTTTCCTGCACCACCCAAAGGCCAAAAATCAGCACTCCGCCTATCTTTGTGACATCGTAATACCTCTAGCCATACCTCCTGAGGTCTTCGGTAAGGACAGGGTTGCTAACTTAACAATTTCTATGACATAATATGCACAAGGTACTGTAGTTAGCTGGTTATGAATGTAGATTGAGAGCCTTAAAGTAAAAAATACTTGCTGATAAAATATAGCTAAGTTGATAATATTATAGCTTGATAATTTTAAAGCCAAATGTATCTGTTGCTCTGCCAATTTTTTAAAGTTTGAATACATGCTTCTTACTGTACAATAGGCAAGATGTGTAGTTTACATGCTTAACGCATTGTAAGCCGCCCTGAGTCTCCAGAGAAGGGCAGTATATAAATCAAATTTAAAAACAAACAAACTGTAATACTCTTATGCTTCTATCTATCTGGCATCCTTGAATATATCAATGATTGGCAATATAGAATATGTGGGAGGAAATTATTATTTATCATTGCTGCTACTTAACATCCATGTCTTTTCCCTCCTAATTAAAAAGAATTTGTATTGCTCTATCCAGGCCAATAGGGATAGTGATATTTAGTGTAGAGGAGTAGGGAAACAACCTTGATGAAACTGAAGCCAGTTTGGACCAGTGGTTAAGACACCAGGCTAGTGGGAGACCATGAGTTCAAATCCTGCCTTAACCATGAAAGCCAGCTGGATGACCTCGAGTCAGTCACTCTCCTTCTGCCCAACCCACCTCACAGGGTTGTGGTTGTGGGGAAAATAAAAGGAAGAAGGTGTGTTGGATATGTTCACTGCTTTGAGTTATTTGTAAATATAATAAAGGCAGGATATGTATAAAACAGGCTTAACATAAATTTAGAAAGGAGATAATAATGCCCCTTCTCTGCTAAAGTTAAATGAGTTAAATGAAGGTGTGTTGGATATGTTCACTGCTTTGAGTTATTTGTAAATATAATAAAGGCAGGATATATATAAAACAGGCTTAACATAAATTTAGAAAGGAGATAATAATGCCCCTTCTCTGTTAAAGTTAAATGCTAAAGTTAAATAAAGTTTTTTCTCACTCACTTAGCTCCATCATTTCACTGTGTGACCCTTGCCCTCCCAAAAAATGAATCTCTCTGCTTCAAAAGAGATTGCACACTTGTGGATTACATGTGTGAAATGCCAGTTACACTCATAATAAACCAGATTGTTGTATAAAGTTTGGAACTCTTTAAAAAATATTACATCAGCTAGAAGAAGAAAAAATATCATCTAATGCAGGGGTGTAAAACTTGCGGCGTCACGTTGTTGTCACATGATTTACTGCAACTTTTTTCCCCTTCACTAAAACGGGTGAGCGTGGCCAGCGCACGATGCATCTGGCCTGTGGGCCACAAGCTTGACACTGCTGACCTAATGCAATAAAATCATAGAATCATAGGGCTGTGGCAGAACCATTAAGAAAATATGAATTAAAACCAATGGTGGGTTGCCCCCATTTCAGACTGGTTCGCAAGAACCGGTAGTAAAACCGGCAAGAGGCTCCGCCCACTAACCCGGACGTCATCGGTGATCTGTGCATGCACAGAAGAGAGTGCGCGTGCATGAGTGAAGCAAGTGCGCTTGTGTGCAGTGCGAACCGGTAGTAAAGGTATATAACCCATCCCTGATTAAAACCAGAAAGGGATCAGGAAGACACTCAATATAGCCCAGCTTTACTGTCTTTCGCATAAGAGGAAGGAAAACAGGAATGCTGGCAGGCATTTGAGATTCAATAACTATCAATAAAGCAGAGTTCTAGCATTTCATGTGTCTGTTTCCTGACCTGGTTTACATTGAGCGGCTGACAATAAGACAGTAGAGTACTCTATAACCACTCAAATGTTACCTATATGACAATTGCACTGAAAGGAAATTAAAATTATATGTTGTAATTTTACAGAGTGGCTCAATAACAAGATGGGCAGCATATAAATTTAATAAATAAGATTTAAAAATATGCCTGCCTTTCTTCCCCTCACCAGCCAAGCCTTGTTTACTAGCTCAGCTCACTTTCCTCATATACCTACCAGAGAGTTAGTCCAGCTTTCTGATACTGTATGAACTAAGAGATTTCTATTGAAGAACATTCTTGAGAAGCAAGCTGTTGTTATTTTATGACATGGTATACATAAAAGAACTCAATGGTAAGCAGGTACCATTTATTTTGGAGGTAATTGTTCAACACAAAATTTAGTATGAAGTCCCTTTAAAAATGGAGGGAATCATAAGAAAATACACACAAACCCAGCCATAATTAGGAAAGAATTAGGAAAGAAAAAGCAATGTAGTCCTGGGTTGCAGGACCCAGAGTGATAGAATCAAGGTCACATGAAGCATTAGTACCACTTTATATAATGCCTTTATATAAGACCACACTTGGAATATTGCATCCAGTTTTAGTCTCCACAATATAAAAAAGATGTTGATACTCTAGAAAGAGTGCAGAGAAGAGCAACAAAGATGATTAAGGCACTGAAGGCTAAAACATATGAAGAATAGTTGCAGGAATTAGGAATGTCTAGTAATATGAAGGACTAGAGGTGACATGATAGCAGTGCTCCAATATCTGCTAGAAAGAAGGGGGCCAACCTATTCTCCAAAGCACCTGAGGGCAGGACAAGAAGCAATGGGTGGAAACTAATCAAGGAGAGGAGCAACGTAGAACTAAGGAGAAATTTCCTGCCAGTTAGAACAATTAATCAGTGGAACAATTTGCCTCCAACAGTTGTGGATCGTCCAACACTGAAGGATTTTAAGAAGTGACTGGACAACCATTTGTCTGAAATGGCATAGGTCTCCTGCATGAGCATAGGGTTGGACTAGAAAACCTCCAAGGTCTCTTTCAACTCTGTTATTATTATTCTGTTAAGAGATGGGCTTTTAAAGACAAGGGGGAGAGGGTGTTTGTGTGAGAGAGAAAGAGAGAATTGGGTTTTTCAA